>NC_054824.1:128800160-129107422 GCF_018345385.1 Vulpes lagopus | reverse complement strand
CCCCCCCCACCCCTCTTGTGCCCTCTCTCTCTCTCTCTGTCAAATAAACAAAATCTTAAAAATAAACAAATAAGTAAAAAAGTAAATATAGCTGACAAAACTGCCATCATAACCAGGGAATGCAGGTCCTTCCCAAAGGGCTAGTGGCAGCCTGTAATGCTGAGAGGGTCACAGCCTTGCCAGTTCCTTCCAGTCAGCACAATTTTTTTCCCGGTGGTGTTACCTCACCAGATGCTTTGCTTGCTCAATTTTGGAATGGGGAGGGGGGGCGGGAGGCAGTGCTTGTTTTGTTTTATTGGCCTCCTGATTGACCACTTTTAGACCATTACCGTCTCCAGGAACTTTACTATCTATCTTTTCAATCACAACACTAAAAACTAATTGAAAACTAATTGGAAATTGTGATACTTGAACCTGTTCTGTGTGCTAGTTAACACCTTCTTTCATGGTCCTGTGGGGCCCAAATGCAAAGCACACTGATGGTTGTAACTCCAGTCACCAAGCTTGCTATGCATTCCTAGGCGCATTCAGTCCATGAAACCTGAAACTACAAATCAGCAAATTACACACAGAGCGCTGGGCCAGAGTAGTAATCTCTTCACACCTCTCCCTACCCACACTCCCCAGTGCTCCCTCGCTCCCTGGAAACCTGGTCTTCGGGATCCAACTCTGTTGGAAAGAGATAGAAATCTCTCCTGCCAGAATGTCCCATTCTGTCTTGTTAATTCACACCAATAAATAATTCTCACAGCCTAAAAAAGTCTTTCTTATCTCCAACCTAAATGAAGAGAAGTTTGGGATTTTTTTTCCAGTTTATTTCCTATAATTCTATCCTCAGGGAAGCTATATTAAAGCTGGCCATTGTCTTTTGTTGAAGAGCCTCAGTGTCAAAGAAAAATCAAATTTGTTCCTGTCTTTTAGAGAATCATCAAATGTATAGTTGGATGTGATATTAGAAACCATCTCAAGCACTACTTTCCATTGTCACACCCTGTCCTCAATACAGCAACTTAAAATAGGAAGGAAAAAAAATAAATAAATAAAATAGGAAGGAAAAGAACCCCACAGCGATGAGGTGACTTGCCCAAGGACACACAGTAGGTTAATTAAGTTTTACCACCACACCGCATATTTCCTTGGTTCCTCTAACATTTCATCCTGTATTTTTCAATTACAAATCAACTCTGAAGCTCTCTTCTAAGCAACAACCTTTACCCAGGGGATGGCAAACTCTGATGCACAAAGAGGCTCCCAGTTACAACCAAAGTGAGCCAATGAACAGGGCCTGGCAGCCATTGCTGTGGCGAGCTGAAATGCCAGTCTCAACGTGGCACCCCTGCTGGGTGGTAATTATCATCCCCAGTTTTCAAATCAAGATACTAAGAGTCAAAAAAAAAAATAAAAATAAAAATAAAAATAAAAGAAATTAAAAAAAAAGGAAAAAGGAACTAAGAATCAAAGTGGCTAGAATGGCTTGTCTGAAAGCTTTTGGATGGTGAGCAGCACAGCCAGATTCTGAATCCAGCTCGTGTCCAAAGTCTGCGCTGCTTGTCATTAAAAACATAGATGAGGGCAGCCCAGGTGGCCCAGCAGTTTGGCGCCTGCCTTTGGCCCAGGGCGTGATCCTGGAGACCCAGGATCAAGTCCCATCGGGCTCCCTGCATGGAGCCTGCTTCTCCCTCTGCCTGTGTCTCTGCCTCTCTCTGTCTCGCATGAATAAATAAAATATTTTAAAAATAAGTAAGTAAATAAATAAATAAATAAATAAATCACAGGTGATATTGAAAGTGCTTTTAGAAGTTAACAGAACAGTTTTTCCTGAAGTATTCCAATGCTTTATTTGTAATTAAGCTTCTGCATGAAATGTTTCAACTCTCCTGTATGTAGAAGCCTACCTGAACATTGTCTCCTTTAGCCTGTAACATGTTGGAAAGCAGACATCGTGTTTTGTAGAAGGGTGCCACAGGCCAATAGGCACTGGCTACATTTTACTGGTTTGAATTTGACAATATTAAGTAAAAAAGGAACATTTTCTTCACTGTTAATATGTTCTGCTTGTGTTTATCTCTGAGATAACTGTACTTTGAAACCCTAGCCCATGGCTGGCCCAGCTCCAGGCTTCATTCCATTTCCTCTCTTCTCCCATATTTCAAATAGCCTGCCATTTGCCTTCCTGAAGTTTTTTGAAAGGTTGGGGTTTTTTCCCCCCTGAATATTAACACTGCCCTTCATTGTCCACATTTCCAATCTCTCCTCAAAATTAATAGGGTCACTGTGGATTCTGATTCTACTCCCCAAGGATCCAGAATCCTGATGAGTCTGTTATGCCAAGCTTTGGAAAGTGTCTCTCATTAGTTGACGTATTTTAGTCAAGGCTCTTTTCGTTACATGGAACATAAATTCTCTCATGCTGGATCAAGAAAGTAAGAGGAGCTTATTCAGAGAATGTGAGGAAATCTCACAGTCTGTGAGGACAGCGAGTAAAATAGGATATTATTTCTAACGTCTTATTATGCTTTATCTGTACTTATCCTTGTGCATTTAACGACTCAGTCTTCTGTATAAGACAGTTCATCTGAGTGCTGTTTCTTTTATCTTAAGCTTCTAGAGAGCAGAGATGATATTTGTTATTTGAGATGAGTGCCAAAGTCAAGTACATGTCTCATGGGGACAAAAGATGGGAATTGAAATGTGAGGCACAGAGGTGAGTCTGAGAAGTCTTTTCTTCTCTCTGGTCTTTTTTCTTTTTTAAAAAGATTTTATTTATGTATTCATGAGAGACACAGAAAGGCAGAGACATAGACAGAGGAAGAAGCAGGCTCTCTGAGGGGAGCCCAATGTGAGACTCGATCCGGGAACCCCAAGATCACGACCTGAGCCAAAGGCAGATGCTAAACCACTGAACCACCCAGGTGCCCCTCTCTGGTCTTTTTTTCACTTCTGTCTCTTTCTCCCGTGGTATTTCTGTACCTTCTTTCCCATCTCTTTGTACCGTTATGGTCTCATCATCTCTTTTCAGCATCTTAATTTTCTCTCTTCAAGCAGGTTTCCTATCTTACTATCTCAGTGTCCAAGTCTATGTTAACTCAAAGCTCCAGGGTTCAGAAGCAACCAACAACAGTCTCTCTTTTTATTAATTTCAGGTCTCAGGAGGGAATCTGAATGGTGACTGGTAAGCCATAGGATTGATTCAATGGGCCTTGGCTGAGAACCCATCCCTGGTTTAGCTAGCCACATGGGGAATGGATGAGGAAAGTGACATGTTTTAGGGGGGCTGCCCCAACCTGCAGCTATAAGAACAGTAGTTTCACTAGGACCAAAGCATGTTTTAGGGGGGCTGCCCCAACCTGCAGCTATAAGAACAGTAGTTTCACTAGGACCAAGGCAAGGACCAAAGCAAGGTCATCAATCACACATATGTGACACATTCCCTTGCCCTAGCATATGTAATCCTAAAAGTGTGTGTGCATCCCTGTATGTTCTGAGTATCCCTATGAAAGCCATAATCACATTTACCTCCGCCCAACAGGAACAATCCAAAGTTATATCTAGCCATTGTGTCTTGAGGTGATGTCATGGAGATATTTTCTCTCCATCCCACAATCTTGCAACTTATAGAATAAATGATAGTCACCATCTCCAAATACATATTAAGAGGAAATACAGGACTTAGGAAAAATTAGAGGGGAAAGAGAAAAATGTCTACAAGACAATACCAAGTTCAAGTATATAGGTTGGGGAAGTAATAGTAACCCTGCCTCATTGTCCTACCCACCATAAACTTGTATACACATCCTTACCAATTTTGAAGGTGAGATGACCACGTTAAGGTAAGTTATAGGACTTGTTCAGCAAACTGCAACTACATCAACTTACGGATACTTCCTTAGCAAGCTAGTGAACTATTTTGTTTGATATAAGAGAAAGACTGCCATGGGGAGGATTTCCCTTCCCCAGGGTCCAATGAGAAGCACACTGGCAAGGATCCCCACTTCTCCAACACAGTAGCAGTTGTCTTTATAGATATAATATATTCTGGAGATTTGATTCAGACTTGGAAATCGCTTGAGAAATGATCCTCCCTGAAGTCTTAGTCTGAGTGGAAGGCCCTTGTCTTAGCTCTTAAATGAGATTCCCTATAAGCAAAGTCAGAAATGTGGAATTCTCACTCAAGGGATTTATTGAGGGAACATTCCCAGGAGAAGGGCAAGGACTAATGTGAGGGAAGTTAGTGTATAGACCCCAGAAGAGTCAGTTCTTATCTAAAGCAATTCTCTGATAGATGTCAACAGCATTCACTCAGCGTCTTAGTTCAAACTTTCAAGAAAGAATCTGAATGTTTGTTGACCAGGACAATAATCACATGGCACTTAGCCTTGACTTTTCCAGGTGGGGCAAGTTTTCTAAAAGTTCTGGGCAAAGCAAGCAATGAAATATGCAGCTATATAATATAAATAAGTTAATAGTTATTTTACATCTCTTTGTGTGTGTGTGTGTGCATAACATTGTAATGCAAACAAAAATAGCACAGAGTTTCTGCCTTTGAAGAGGTTTTAATTTAATTGGAAAGCAAGATTCACTTAAAAAATAACAACACATGCTAATGAATTAGAAGACTCATGGGGCAGGTGTCAGTTAAGCATCTGACTCTTGATCTCAGCTCAGGTCTTGATCTCAGGGTCATGAGTTCAAGACCCACATTGGGCTCTATGCTGAGCAAGGAAAAAAAAAAATACAAGAATCAGATGAGTGTATCAGAAAAAAAATACCACAAGAATTCAGAAGAATGACCACTTTAGTCTCAGAGGAAGTAAGATGTATTCTGAACTAAGTTCAGGGTCAGCAAATGTTTTTCTGTAAAGGACCAAATAGTAAATACTTTAGGCTCTGTGGGTCATATGGTCTCCATTGCAATTATTCAACATTGCCAGTATAATGTGAAAGTAGCCAAAATAATACATCAACTAATGAGCATGGCTGTGTTCTAATAAAACTTTATTTACAAAAACTGGCAGTGCCCCAAACCTGAAACATTATTCTGATGCCAATTCCAGGTGAAGAGAATACTAAAAATCCTATTGATCAAAACAACTTATGAAAATCCTAATAAAAACTAGCAAATTAACTTTTACGGTATATTAAAGTAGATATGATTCAACTATGTTTAGTTAAAGAATAGAAAAATAATATTACAAAATGTCATGTAATTCACTAAAATAATATATTACAAATGAAATAACATAGGGGCATCTGGGTGGCTCAGTCGGTTGGGCATCTGACTCTTGGTTTCAGCTCAGGTCATGATCTCAGAGTCATGGGATCAAGCCCCACATGAGCTCCATGCTCAGCACAGAGTCTGCTCCCCCCATTTGCACTCTCTCTCTAAAATAAATAAATAAAATATTTTTAAAACACGAAATAATATAAAATGATCTTGCTAAATCCCAAAGCACTTTGTAAATTAAGGCTCTTATTCTAATTAAAACTTACTTAATGCTGGAAATAGAAGCAACTTACTAAAATTGACAAAGGAGACAATATAGATATATGTCACAAATGCCTTACTTGAAAGTGAAATAGAACTATTCACATTAAAATTGTGAGCTGAATAATACTAATAAGACTTACACTCCACACTATTTGCTGTATCTTCATATTCTAATATTTATTCATAAGGAGACAATAGTATCATTATGTAGATGATATAATTATCTATCTAAAAATATCTAAAATAACTGAGCAACTATTAGAACTAACATATATTTTAATAATGTACTATATTTAAGACATAAATCCATAGCTTTCCTATATGAAGGCAATAATCAGAAACAGGAACACACAAAAAAAATTTCCATTAACAATTGCATACAAAGAAACAACATGTCTAGAAATTATCCTTAAAGCAAATAAGAAATAAGGACAGGAAATAATACTTTGTTGGTGGACATTTTTTAAAGGAATTGATTGAGCAAATAGAGTAGCATGCCATCATCCTGAGTGAAAAATTTTTCCTATTCTAATGATGCCAACTTCCTGAAAGCAATTAAGTCAGTAAAATCCCAACTAAAATCCCATTGAGATTTGTTGTGGTATCTGACCAAATTATAAAGTTTATCTGGAAAAGAAAATACACAAGGATCAAAATATTTTGGGGAAAAAATAATGAAGTGAAAAAAAGAACAATTAAGTGGAATTTGACCTACTAGTTGTCAGAGCTTACTATGAAAAAAATAGTGTAAAGTTCTAGTAATACAAACAGTGTGATAACAAAGCAGATGTATTAAAAAGACAAATAGAGAACCAGAAACATGACCACATATATATGAACATTTAATATATGATAAATATGGCATTTCAAAATAATGGGAAAGGATATAATACTCAAGTGATCTTGAAACAAATAGCTGCACATTTGGAAATTGAAATTTATATATTGTATCAGCCATAAAAATATAATTTCAAAAATATTAGAAGCCTAAATTCTTTTTTAATTATGAAGTACTGTGTAGTAAAGAATAAACTTTACTGAGTGAGAGATCTGGTCTTTGCCTCAACTCCTGGTAGGTAACCTCTAGACTCTTAGAATTTTCCCAGTGATCGGAGTGGTCTTGTTACCCATAGTGGGCCCCTCTGGCCACACTTGATAATTTTTTCAACGAAATATTATTCTCCTATCTTCAGAGTAGCAGAAAATAAATGTCCAGTACTGACAAGGGTATGATCAAAACAAGAACCTCCTGAACTATTCATAGGAAAATACTTCAATATTTTTATTCTTGCAATTTGACTATATCTTACAAAATTTTTATTTCTAGGAATCTCCACTATAAAATCGCTCACACATGTGCACCAAGATGTAGGTCCAAGTATGTTACTGCAGCTGTTCTAGTTCCAACAAAAACTAGAAACAATTTATGTGCACACGCCAGGTACTGTTTAACAAAATAATGAGTTACATCCAAGCATACTGATGAAGAAAGAGCCTTGAGACATATTGGCGGGGGGGGGGGGGGGGGGGGGAGACAAGTCAGAGTACAATATGCTTAAACATACTTTTATATATAAATTGCATGCTACAATATAAGGTAGGGAATACCGTGTAAGGAGACCCCTCAAACTGTTAGCCACAGTGTGGAAGGTACTGCAGACTGGCCTTGTCAACTGCCCTCCTTGCCTCCTTCTAATAGGAGAGACTGGAAGGATAAAAACCACTAGTGTTCCGCATATGAACAAGGCTCAGCCTATTAGAAGGACTCATAGGGGATTTGGGAGTGCAAGTGAAACAGAGGCAATTTCTCTGTCTTTTTTGGCTGTTTCTTTTGGCAAACAAGGTTGTAAAAACAGCTTTTCCGTAGCAACATGCCCACTTCCTGGTGTCAATATGTCATTGTGATGGTGGCTGGGACAGTAGTGGATTCTTGATTCTGGCTCTCTGATCCATGGCTCCCAGCTATACGTGTCCACTTTCCAGCATGCTGCATGTCAGAGTCCTTTATAACAGTGACCCTGGTAGCAGCAGTAATTTCTTGAACTTGGCTCATACCTACAGCAATGAGTTGTTGACTCCTATCTCCCATGGTGGCCTCAAAGGTGGCCCTCCCCTAGTGGCTCCATTCTGTACCATTCTGGGGCCCAGCCTATAGCTTATTCTGATTCCTCTTTCAATGATTTGTAAGCACTTAACTCCCAGAATTAAATTTCTCATGTTGAAAATGCTTGCAGAGGTTTCTGTTTCCTGCACCTATAGGTAAGAACAGTGGGATCAGTGAAGGACACTAGGAGATCAATGGATGTGGTGCTTCAGCCAAGTTCCATTTTGAGAAGCAACGCTCTAGGAAGTGACTGCTTGCCTCCAGTCACCCAAATAGTATCTGTGACAAAATTGGGTTGTCTTTTCCTAAACACCTCAAGACTTGGGCTTCTACCTAGAGGCTTAGCAACAAAGATGCCCCTACTGTGTAACGGGGCCTCCAATTAGCTATGTTAGAGCTCGGAGTTTACAGGACAGATGTCAACAGAGAATTGCTTAACATACTTTGTGGGAAAGACTGCAAAAAGTTGTAGCCTAGATGTTTCATCCAGGATGTGAAGGGACTTGATTTGAGGTGATGGATCTAAAGAGCATTTACCCAGGAAGGATGGAGGACAAAGATGGGGACCAAAAGGATGGGGGTTGGGATGCAGTTAAAATTTCTTTCTCAGGAGGCTGGGTGCAAGAGAAGAGCAGTTGGAAAAGGAAAGTCATGAATCATGTCTGGGACATCAGGAATTGGAGGTATTAGAAATCCAGCGAATCCAGAAGTCAAAGATCAGTAACTTAAAAAAAGATGGGTTCATAACAATCACAGATGCAAGAAATAATTACTGAGATAACATAAAACCCAAGTGAAAAATCTTAATAGCACTACATTTGAACTGTGTCCTCTGTGTGAGCTTTATTTTCCTCATGTGGGAAATAGAAATAATATCCCCTTCTCAGGTGGTTGAAAGAACAATATGAGGCCACTCATGGATGGGAGCCACAGTGCATGCCCCCCCGGGGTGGGCGCTAGATAAATACTAGGTCCTCTGCTTCCTCCTATTGGCTCTTGTTACCTGAGATTTTACAACCCCCTCCCTCTCTGGCCACAGGAAGAACACAAGGACCCAGTGTTACTTGACACATCTACTGTCTGCTATATCTGGGGGTAAAGTGCAGTGTAGTGATCAAGAGGAAGGCCTACAGCCCAGCTGTCTAATCTCACCTATGAGGTCTTTACATTCTCATAAATATAGCATATCCTTGGCACAGCTGTATGGATTCAATATATTCTGAAGGAAAAAAGGTAGGGAATAGTCATGTATCCCCATATTTGGGTGTAGAGAAGAACACTGACTTTACTGGTAAACCACCCTCTCTTGTGGCACATCAACTTGAGTTTCTGTAGTCCCATGAATGAACTCTTAACTCTTGCAGTTAGCTAATTTAATAAGTATTATATTGACTCTCTACCAGGAGTAGATTCTTTAGGGAAGAAATATTAACAAATTGACTAATAGTTTGAATTTTCATTATGTTACATAATGTTTGGTTTCATATCAAGAAACAGGTTGCAGATGTTAGGTTTTTTTTTTTTCCGAATAGTAATCAATGTCAATTTATGATGCTTATGGGTATTTTTTTTTGAGAATGTAGAAGATTTTATCTGAAATCAGTGAGCTGTCTTGATGTTTCTTGTTTTTTACTTTTTCCTGACCAGTTACGAAAATTGCTTGACATGTCATATAAAGACAAAGAATTCAGGCATGCAATAGATATTGACTTGTATATTTTTCACGAACATTTGCTGACCTTTTGGGTCAATATGTTTTGAAATTTACTTAACAAGCCAATGTAACTTATTTCAATTTAATTTAAATTGCTTTAAATTGCCAGAGCTTTTCCTTTTCCTTTTTTACAAATACAAAACTATTGCCAGAATATATTAACATGTATGTTTTTAAAAAAAGTTTCCTTGAGAATCAGAAGTGTCTCACATTATTATAGGTTGTTTTTTTTCTTTTCAAAATAATAGAAGCATATTTAAAATGACCCTTTGTCTTTCCCTCCTTCATCTCATGTGCCCTTATTTCCTTTAAAGAGCTATAATGTCTAGAAAGCTGTACAAACAATTAAGCTAAATCATTTTGTAAGCGGTTCTATGAAATGCAAGAGTGATTTTTTTCTTAAAGTCCAAATGTGTAACTCAGCTTACATGAGCATATAAGCATATTTTGCTTAAATTACATTTCCATCTGACAATATTAATTTCATCAAGGAAGCTTAGTATAAAATTAATTATAGCTATCATTTATGTTATTTCATCTTCCCCTTCCATTGAAGCTTCAATGAGAATTCATCAACTGAAGGGCATGATTCACATTTTAACAACAATAATAAAGAAAATAACCAAAACTACTTTTTTTCCCTCCTACTAGAACTCCGTGACTAAAGACTTATCTCTTAATGTCATCCAAAATGTAATAATATATTTTGAGGATCAGAGGAAACGCTTCCAATGGATATAATGAGAGCACATCTAGTTATATTCTCCTGCTGACAAAGAACATTTCAGTTTCATTGACTTTGGTGAATAACCTCCTGTGATTGTTTGAGAAACAAGTTCTAAGAAAGAATCTGAACAAGCATTCAAATGCCATACTGTTGAGCATGAAGACAAGGATGTCTGCTTATACTTTCACCAATTCCAAAACACTGAGGTTTGTAAAGAAAATAACCTCCACACTTCACAGATCTTCTCCTCAGCCCAGCTCCCCGTGAAAGCTCATGCTGGCAACGCAATAAATCCCTCTAGGTATTGGCCAGAGGATTTTATCCAGGTTGCAAGAAGCAACAGCAAAGCAGACAATAACATCATATACCTCAGATATCCACTAAGGTGAGAGAAGCCTTGGAAAAGACAGACTTCCTGAGGTGGTACACAGACGTGGATAGCTCAATTTCCACATCCTCAACTTCCATTTGTTTTTTCCTAAGTCTGACCTGCCTGAGAACCTGTAAAAGGATTATCCTGCTTCTCCTTTGCCACTTCCCCACTTTCACGGACATTCGACAGGACCCCACATCAGGGATCAAAGATTCACCTCTCACCCACTGTGAATGGAACTATGGCGTAACAATGTCCAGAATGCCAAAGAACAGGGAAATTCCAAATATTGGTATAAGCAAGGCCTCCTTTGATTATAATTCTAATTATATGGTAGAATGGGAAGCCAGAAGTAAGACAAGGTTCTTCTAATAGTCTCACCTCTTCTGCTCCCTGAATTGGTGTCAAAGGATGCGGCACTTCTGAGGGAGGGTGATGGAAAAGCAAAGAAAAGGGTGTGGGTAAAAACTGAAAGAGTGCCACCTATTCCACCCGGGTGACAACACACAGCAAGATTCCCAGTCTTATCTGAGTATCTTAGAATAGTGTCTGTAAAAGCAAATCAAGCAAAACATAGAGAATGCTGGGAAACAAACCTGCTGCAAATCCAGATTCTCTGTATCTTCACCATTCTTAGTAATAACAGGAGTTGGTGTCTTGTTAGATGTCCATCAGACACTTCTCGTGCCCCACTTGCCCTCCTCCAGGCCCAGCCACACACTCTAGCCAACAAGTTGTGCACACTGGTGTAACCTCGGCATCTCCTGTCTCTCGCTCTCTACCCCAGCCCCTCTGCTGCTGCCACACAGGACACCTACATCTGGCAACTGCCCAAATCTGGAAGGGAGATAGTTAATATACCATAGGTGACCCTTGACCAAAAGAACAAGAGCCAGAGGGTGACTACTTCTCCTGGGTGGACAATTTTCAGGCCTTTCATGTGATACTTCAAAGTTCTTAATAGGATTAAGCTGCAGTTGTCCACAGTGATGACTCAGCTCAACAACACATCCTTGGATTGGCTTTTCTTCCTTCCCTCTTTCAGTCTTTCCTATCTTCTGTCCTTCCATTCCTTGGGATTATGCCTTAAAATGAGCCACTGGCCTGCAAGCCCTTGTCTCAGGCCAGAGTGTCTCCACTGCATATTTTGCGACCATTATGATTCCAGAAGAAGAGATAAAAATTTCATGATTACTTCTGTAGAATATATCTTTAAGTGAACGTGTTTATGGGTACTAGGTAAGTTAATGTTTTATATTTTCTTATACAATTACATAGAAGAAACATTTTTATTAACTTTTGCCGAAACACTAGATACTGTACACAGATATTCATTTTCAATGTGGGCACAACTTTCTCACACCCTGCATTTATTAACTAATTCTGTGTTCACTTATTCCATGTACTTTGGGGTTTACTATTAAAATAAAGAGATTATGTTAGAGCTTTCTAGCATAACTCATACACTTAGCAGTGATATTTAATCTCTTAACTTGATGCATCTTTTAATTTAATGCATCATTTATATGCCCTAGAATTAATAGTGGCCATAGAGTTTTTAGTATCAATTTTAAAAAAATATATAAACCTGCAATCCTAAAAACAGACTGCCCTCTTGTATGCAGATTTGAGAAAAAAATGTTTCTAAAATATATCCTAGGGGCACCTGGGTGGCTTAGCGGCTGAGCATCTGCCTTCAGCTCAGGGTGTGATCCCCGGGGTCCTGGGTCAAGTCTTGCATCAAGCTCCCTGCGGGGCGGGGGGCGGGGGGACTGCTTCTCTCTCTGCCTATTTCTCTGCTTCTCTCTGTATCTTTCATGAATGAAAAAATAAAATCTTTAAAAAATAATAATAGGGCAGCCCGGGTGGCTCAGCGGTTTAGCGCCGCCTTCGGCCCAGGGTGTGATCCTGGAGACCCGGGATTGAGTCCCACGTCGGGCTCCCTGCTTGGAGCCTGCTTCTCCCTCTGCCTGTGTCTCTCTCTCTGTGTCTCTCATGAATAAATAAATAAAATCTTTAAAAATAATAATAAGGTGTATCCTAGAATATAATATCTTAAATTCTAGAAAAACCAGCATCATTTAATTAGAATTGGTTCCGCTTTTGCAGATTCAAATCTGTACTAATTCTGTCAAATATATAATCATAAAAAATCATTTTTCATCATGAAATAAAATTAGAATCTATTTATGTGTAATAATTGTCAAGTATTATAGCTTTTAAAGACTTTGAGATGACTTCCTTGGTAACTTAAACTTAGCATTAATATATAGACCTGTGTTCAAAAGTAATGGGTAAGGACACCCGAGTGGCTCAGCGGTTGAGCATCTTTGGCTCAGGACATGATCGTGGGGTCCTAGGATTGAATCCTGCATTGGGTTCCCTGCAGGGAGCCTGCTTCTCTCTCTGTGTCTGTGTCTCTGCCTCTCTCTGTGTGTCTCTCATGAGTAAATGAACAAAATCTTTAAAAAAAAAAAGTAATGGGTAAATTCTTAAAGTATGAAAGTCCAATTTTACAGGGTTACTTTTTACCCCAGTTTTATGTAATTTTAGCTCCACAAGCAAAGGACCTCTAAGTTAAAGACTAATAAAATAATAGCTAATAAATTATATTATAGTCTTTTTAATATACTTCACAGATATTGAGAAATTAAATGATTTTAATGGCTGGATAACAAATCCTTTTGCAAACCAGATGATTTCCAATTCTGACCTTTACCAAATTAAATGGTTATTATGAAGTCATCGGCTGCTAAATAATAAAAAAATACGTTTTATTATAGGTTATTACATTCTTTTGGCATGCGTCTCAAAAAACTTCAAATAACTAAATGATATTCCTATGTCAAAACACTTTCCATCCCAGCCAACTTTTGCTGGCAAGTTTCCTCAGTACCTACATCTGATTAAAAAGAGAAAGAAAGATGGCACCTAAGTGGTTCAGTGTTTTGAGTGAGGGGCTCTTGATTTCAGCTCAGGTCATGATTTCGGTGTTGTGGGATCAAATTCACATCCAGCCCTGAGTCCAGCCCTGTGTCCAGCCCTGCATCAGGCTCCATGCTCAGAGGGGAGTCAGCTTGAGCTTCTCTCTCTCCCTCTCACCCATCCACCCCCACTTGCATACTCTCTCTCAAATAAATAAATAAATCTCTTTTTTGTAGATTTTATTTTATTTATTTGTCAGAGAGAGAAAGAGAGCACAAGCAGGGGGAGTGGCAGAGAGAGAAGTAGGCTCCAAGCTGAGCAAGGAGCCTAATGTGGGACCTGATCCCAGAGAGATCATGACCTTGGCTGAAGGCAGATACTTAACCAACTGAGCCACCCAGGTATCCCTAAAATAAAAAATATTAAAAAAAAAAAAAAAAAGAAAGGAAAAGAAGGGAGAGAGGGAGGAAGTGGGTGGAGAAGAAGGGAAGGAAAGAGAGATAACCAGAGAGAAAGGAACTTGAGATAGAACTCTGTCACAAAAAAAAAAAAAAAGAACTCTGTCACATTCTAATGATAACATTCATCCATAGATTCATAAAGAGGCAAAAAGCCAGCTCTGTCCATATCAATAGAAGATGCATTTTCAATGCATTTTATATTTATTTATATATTTTTTAAGAGATTTTATTTGTTTATTCATGAGAGACACAGAGAGAGAGGCAGAGACACTGGCAGAGGGAGAAGCAGGCTCCCTGCAGGGAACCTGATGCAGAACTCCATCCCAGGACCCTGGGATCACGCCCTGAGCAGAAGGCAGAAGCTCAACCACTGAGCCACCTGGGCATTCCTGCATTTTATATTTAATAAATACCAAATTTTATAATATATTTGTATGCCTTTGATCAATTTAACACAATTAATAATTTGATAAAAGATTTAATTATTCATGAAAAATACCATCTACAGAGTTATCATCAAGGGTAATGAAAGCACTTTAAATTTACGGGCATACTTTTATTGTCCTAGCAGAGTGCCCCCAGGAAGTGATTTTAGTGTTCCAGGAACGAGATAATTAGGTGTCATACTGGTGTGGTTTTAGACTTAGGAAAGAGGAGACAAAGCTCAGATATTTCTGAAAAGAACCTGAAGGCACAACAATTTACAAGACATGAGAGATGAGATCGAGGAAGGTGTTAAAAAAGACTGAAATTTTGAGTCTGGTACCTGGAGGAGAAGTTATTTGGGTGACATAATTATTGTTAGGCCACCACTTTTGGGAGCTAATCTTGTAAGGAAGGTCAAGACTAGTGAGTGTTAGCATGCAACTCTTGATCTCCGGGTTGTGAGTTGAAGCCCCATGTTGGGTGTAGAGGTTACTTAAAAATAAAATCTTTAAAAAAGAATAAAAGCCTAGAGAGTGTTCCACCCAGTCTTAAGGATGAAGAATACAGGATGGGAGGGAGTTAAGGAGTTAAGGCAGGGCATGGATGAGCTTCACACCACCTGGTCTTTTCCATTCTTTCTCCAAACACTTAAGCAGTCTTGAACCAGCCTAGCAGCTAGGCTCTGTCTATACATCATAGCCATCTCTACATTTGGATTATTAATAGCCTTGACGTCATTTTAATTTGAAAGTTCATTATGATTTTATTCTTGCCTTTCACAGCACTCATTGACTTAAAGCATACGTGTCATCTAAGCCCAGTTTTCCCAGGAATCTTGCAGCTTCACTCCTCTAAAGAGAAGGTGCCAATTTTGCTAAATCTGTGTGGCTATTTTGAGTAAAGCCCTTCTCCAAGAGTTAAAATGCTAAGTCACAAGCACTTCCCTGCTTTCAGCAGTGACTCATTCTTCAACTCCAGACCTGAGAGGTTGATGCTTTATATAAAATGTAATGCTTTTCAAAATATATTTTTCATAGATGTGTACATTTCTCTGGATAATGGTAGACTACATGACTCAGAAGTTTATGATGCATTTTTTTCTTATTCCCAGTGACATCTGCTTACAACCAACTTGTAAACATTGTTTTCTTGTTGTTTGTTTTTAAGTGACACAACAGCATTTTGATTTTACTCCAAAAAGGTATGTTAAAGTTAAAATAGGGCTGGTACCATGGTGACTTCAGCCACTATAGTTTTGTGTTGCTGCTGTTGTTTTTAGGAAAAACTACATCTCATGGAACTTGTAATGGTCATATTTTCATCTACTCTTAATAGTCGACTTTTCCACATTGCAAGTTCTACTTCACAAATCTGTCTGCTTGACAGTAGGTAAAGTCAGAATTGTTTACTGGCTTTGTTGTATGAATCACTTGACACTGACCAACAAAATTGTGCTAACCTCTGCATCTACAAACTCCAAATCCTCCAATTCTTTAAGCACATGACAACTAGAAAGAAAGATCATTGAGGAACCTGGGTGGGCTACTAAGTTAAGCATCTGCCTTTGACTCAGATCATGATCCCAAGGTCCTCAGATTGAGCCCATACTGGGCTTCTTGCTCAGAGCGGAGTCTGCTTCTCCCTCTCCCTCTGCTGTTCCCCCTGCTTGTACTCTCTCTGTCAAATAAATAAAATCTTTTAAAAATAAAAAAAAAGATCATTTTTGCTTTTCTCTTTTAAATTCCTCAGAAAAACAAATCTTTTATCCTTTGTTATTATCTCAAATATTTTTCTCTCACATGCTCTCTGATCATGCTGTGTTTTGACATATTTATTCCATTTAATTAATTTAGTTAATTGAATCTCCACCTACATTTCTTCTAACATCTAGTGAGACTTCATTCCTCTCCAACTACCACGCATATTTTTACTTATCTCTTACCCACCTCAAGGAGAGAAGGAGTCAAGGAGGGGAGGAAGAAGAGGAGGATGGAGAGGATGAGAACATAGACACAGAAGGGAAGAGGAAGAGAGAAAGGAGGACAGAGGAAAAGAAAGAGAAAGAGGGAGCGGAGGGAGAAGAGGAGGGGGGCCATTTACAATGAACACTGACAATTATGAATTCCTCTCCATCCTTGGGCTGCTCAAAGGCCCATTCAGATGTATGCCCTTCAAATCAATTGTGCCTTATTTAGCCAAAGGCATTTACTGATGACATCCACCCATACACATATTTCTCTCTTTCTTATTGTTACAGAAGTGAGTTATGCTTTCCTGTGCATTAGACTAGAACTAATAGAAAGGTGGTATTAAAAATTATTACTTTTACCCTAAGCAAGTCCATCTTTCATGAGGTCGAGAGTATGCTGAAGTTCTATATATATAAAGAATAAAGCTTTGCATGGCTTTGCCAATACTACAAAAGGGTTTCTTGAGGTTTCAGAATTCTTTTAAGGGATGTGGAAGCTGCCGAGCTGCAATATCTGAAACTCCATTATTCACAGACACAGCTGACTTAAATATTGTTTTTAAAAACCATGACTTCAAAAGTGACATCTGTGGAGATTACTGAAAACAATAATCTGAATTTAGCTTTTGGCAAAGAAAAAAAAATGGGGTCATTTTAATTTATATTACAAGTTAATTTTAATTATAAAATTTTAAATGTGTTCCTTAACATGTCATTGTAATAAATCATTTTAACTGTGACAGTTTTTGAAAGGATTCAATTTATTCTCTATTCCCATATTATTTTTTACAGTAAGAATCATACCATCTTAAACACTCTTGCTAACTCATTCTATTTGTTTCTCTTTGGGGACTAGGAGAATTGATTTGTCTAGAAGCCAAGGACATTCAATAGAATTGATGGATTTTCAAGGATGCATACACAAAGGCCATCCAGTAAAATTATGAAATATTCAAACTTCACCTCGATTACTTTAGCCTCTTATTTTTGGACATTTCATCTAACTTTAAAATTATCCCTCTTTCCCCTGTCAGTGCCCCCTAAGTTCATGCTCATTCCCTGTTATAATTGCCTCTTGGAAGAATATTTGAAGCTAATTCACATTAGGGTGTATTGATTGCTTTCAAGGTGGGGACATGGGGGCAGAAGCTGTCCCCATTGAACTGGAAGTTTTTAAGCTAACGGATTGGATTTTCTACATAAGAATTTCATGTGTGCATGTGGACAAAGAAGTTTTGACATAGGAATACTTTCCCATTGTTAAAGTCAACCTACGTTTCCTAGGCCATTAGCCACGGTGCAGGTTAGTCTTGTCTGCCACTTCTCTGGAAGAAGATTCCAGTCTGTAAACTGTAGTTTTGCCTTAAGATGGGTCACTTTTGCATGAAGATTATTTTGAGTTAAAAAGTATCAAAACCCAGAAGATTCAGGAAAAGCTCTCTACCTCCCCCACAACTGCCTGAAAGGAATTTAGATAGAGGACCTGCTCCAGGAAGAGAGCTATCCCCACAGAGAACTACGTTATACTATGGACTAGGACTAGCAGATAAGGAGGAACCTAGCAAGGCCTGTTTGACGGAAGCCCTCTATGCCCCATTGTTTCCCAGTGGCCCAGCAAACATTTACTTTTTCATTTTCCTGCGAATCACATTCTTTGCCTTTGAAGTACCAGGTGCCCATCCCCCTCTCCTTAGTTAAATAACAAATACACCTCCTTTTGCCTATCTCTGGAGTTTCCATGTCTGTGTGGATTACCTGTGCGCAAGACATTAAACATGACTTTCTCTTGTTATTCTATCCCATGTCAATTTGATTCTTAGTCCAGCTAAAAGGACCTTGAGGGGGCAGGACATTCTTGCATCCTAACCAAACCTCATGTTTTCTGATAAAACTGCTGGCATTTGCCATCACTTGAAGATTTGGAATTGCAAAGGGCTTATGCAAGAGGCTTGCTTTTCTTGTCATTCATTTGTTCACTCCAAAAGAAATTTACTGACCACCCACTGTGTGCCTGGATAGACACTAAGTGCTATCAGTACAACTATGAACAAGAAGTAGCCTTTAAAGAAGATGAATTTAATGTGGAAGGTGGGGAAATGAATGGCTAAATTGCAATAGGATAAGATAAAGGCTTCATTGAGGAGACAACAGTATCCCCTGGGAGCACAGAAGAGCACCTAACCCAACTTTGGGAGGTCAAGGAGGGCTTCCTGAAGGAGGTTATAGCTCAGCTGAGCCCCCAAAGACCAGTTAAGATTAGCCAGACAAATAGAGGAAGAATAATATACTGAGAAGAGTGGCCAAGTAAAGGCTATGAGGTCGCAAGTGATCATGTTCACTCAGAAAACTATTTCCAGGGCACCTGGGCATCTGTCTTTGGCTCAGGTCATAATCCTGGGGTCCTGGGATCAAGCCCCACATCAGGATCTCTGCTCAGGGAGAGTCTGCTTCTCCCTTCTCTGCTTATGCTCACTCTCTCTCTCTCTCTCTCTCTCTCTCACACACACACACACACACACACACACACATAAATAAATAAGAAACAAAGAAAGAAGGACAGGAAGAAAACAACTTCCAAACCAGAGAGTGAGCAGTGGAGCAAAAGGAAAAGGGAACTAAGAGTAAAATCAAGGCGCAAGTCCTGGAGTGCTTTGTAAGCCACAGTAAAAAATGTAGGGGCACCTGGGTGGCTCAGTGAGTTGTGCCTGACTCTTGGTTTCAGCCCAGGTCATGATCTCAGGCTTATGCAATCAAACCCAGCATCAGCTCCACTCACCAATGGTGAGTCTGCTTGAGACTCTCTCCCTCTACCCAACCCCTGCCCACCATGCACTGGCATGAGCACATGTACTCTCTCTCTCTCTCTCAAAAAAAATAAATCTTTGGGGGGGGGGAGAATGTAAATTTAACCCAGAGGCAATGGGAAAGAACTCTAGGGGCTTCAACAGAAAACTGACATAATCAAATCTATATTCTAGAAAGTTCATTCTGGCCACAATGTGGAGATAAGATTAAAGATGGGCAAAATTGGATTCAGGGAGGTCAGTTAGAAGGTTGTAGCAGAATGCAGTCCAGTAACTGAAGGTCCGAGCTAAGGCGGGGTGGATAAGTAAATGGTCACAAGGATCCACGGTACTTGGTAATTGAGCAGATGAACTGGTGGTCAGGAAGAGAAGAGCAAACAATGACAAAGGAAATGTAGGAAATAACCCCTCTTAATATGAGAATCCAGGAGAAAAAAAATCATTTTTAGAGGGGTGATAATGAGGTGAGTTTGGGTCATGTTATTTTGGGGATTCCTAAAGAAAGCCTAGGGAATACTGCTGCGTGTACTACCCAACACCAGAGGATGCCAGTCACATGGACTACAATGAGAATGACATCCCATGGAAGAGCAGTGCCTGAAACTGTCCAAATGTATATGGTGGCCCTGGCTGGGACTCAGGAGAGAGACTCTCATCGAAGATGAAGACTTTAGGGCTATCAGCATGTAGATAGTATTTGAAGCTTAGGAATAGATGAATCCCAACAACAACAACAAAAGGTGTAAAATAAGAGGACCAATCGCCAAATAATCCTATATATTTACTGAACAGGCAAAAGAAGAGAAACCCACAAAAAAAATCAAGAAAGAGGAATCATTAAAAACAGAAACACCACACTAAGGGAGAAAGAAGTACTTGCAGTTTAGGTAAATTGCCACCAGGTGGAGTGTGGTCTCTTCTCAGAACACGAAATTCCTGCAGGTGTACTAAGCTGGCAAACTTCAAGTAGGGTGTACATAGGTCATTTGGCTCAGGACTCTTTCCAGACCTGTAGACAGTGAAGGAAGAGGAGTTCCATGTGATAACGCAGGCAAGAAAGCATTGATAGAGAAGAAAGGAAATTAGGTTCTAGTCCACTTTTTTGACTCTCTAGTAAAAAGACCTCAGGTAAATCTTTATCTCTCTATCCTCAGTTCCTACATATGCAATTTAAGGAAGTTAGGCTCGGTGTTTTAAATCCCTTCCAACTGTAACATTACAGCAAAAGACAATAATAATAACAACCATGTACACAGCACAAATCTGGGATGGAGATTTAAAAAAACAATAACAAAAACAAAAAACCAACTCAGTCCCTGTCCTTGCAGGCCTACCACTCTAGGTGTTAGATATACTTGTAAATTAATAGTCATAGCAACATGGCAAGTGCTATAATGAATGTACATTCTGCTATGGAAGCACAGAGCAGAAGCTAACTGCTTTCTAGTCTTCATGAAGAACTTGATCCTGGAATAACTTTATAGCATAAGTAAGAGTCTTCAAGAGATCATAGTGGAAGGAATCTTATGCAGATGATACAGAATGTGCAAATGTCTGGAGGTATGTGAGAGCACTGGGTTTTGGTCCCATAAGGCTGAAATATAAGTGCATGGAAGGAAATCAATGCAATGGAAAAGGAAACACACACCAAAGAACTGACTGCAGGTCTTATATACTAGAGTCATATGTTTGAACCTTAGTTAACAAACACACCTTTAGAGATTGATGTGTACCAGGTACGGTGTTAAGTACATTACGAATATTAACTCATTTAATCTTTGCACAAAACCCTATGCAATAAATGTTATCATCACCCCATCCCCCATTTTACAATGAGGAAATTGACACAGACATTAATCAGCCCTTGTAGAAGCTTAAGCCCATCAGGGATGGAGCTGGGGTTCCCGATGAGGCACACTGCCTCCCAACTCTTAACTGTGCCTTATGCCATAAGAGGGGTGAGTCAACCAAACTATTCAACTGGAAATAATGGCATCAAAACTTGCACTTCAGAAAGGTCCGGCATAGAGGCAAAAAGGCTGAATTGGAGGCAGGGTGCGGGAGAGACATTGGAGGAAGAAATGCTATTGCAGTATTCCAGGTAAAAGGTGAAAGAGTGGGAATTTTGAACAGGGAGAGATTTGAGATATTTAACAAGTATCCTTTCTAGACCCAGGGACCAGCTCCATGTCAAAGTAAAAGAACCAGAGAAATTCAAAATGATGCCCAGACTTCTGGCTTAGACAAATGGATGGCTTAGAGAGTAGATGATAGTGACTTTAACTAAAATTGAGAATGGGCAGCCCCACTGGCCCAGGGGTTTAGCGCCGCTTTCAGCCCAGGGAGTGATCCTGGAGACCTGGGATGGAGTCCCACATTGGGCTTCCTGCATGGAGCCTGCTTCTCCCTCTGCCTGTGTCTCTGCCTCTCTCTGTGTGTCTCTCATGAATAAATAAATAAAACCTTTAAAAAATAAAATTGAGAATGGAAGATTTTTGAGCATGCCGAGTAAGAAATATAGAGGCACATGGAAATGTAGGGTGTGGAACTCAGGAAGGAAGTTTGGCTATCAGTTTGAGAATTATTAATTCCCAACCACAGTGGATAGTGGTTAAAGCAATGGGAATAAGGAGGGTCAACAGGGGGGAAAAAATGGATAGAAAGAGGAAAGAGCTAAAAATCAGAATCTGAATGTTGGCAAGAGGAAGAAAAAAAATAGGAGATGAGAGGGTCTCTTAGGTAGGAGGAAGGCCAAATAAGAGTGGTACCACTTTTTAATCAATACCCGGTTTTTGTTTCTAAGAGATTATTTGGAGATATGTGCTAAAATACAGGTATAAAAGTGTGATGCTACCTGTCTATAACTAGTCCTTTGTAGGCAGGAATCATATCCAATTCATGTGTGTTTCATTATGCCTGGTATAATACAATTAACCTCTACTTGGTAAATTAATCTTAATTTGTAAACACTGGTGTTCTAATAAACTTAACTTTCTCTTATTTCTCTTTTGTACCCAGACCACCTTGGCAAAAGATTTCATCCAGTTTTCCAGAAGAGAAGACCAACAATATCGTGATCTGGTTTGCTAAAACACTCATTGTTAAATGTTCCCCAAATGAACACATTAAAACTGTAGGTCTAAATTCTAGATCACTCCTTTAAAAAAAAAAAAATCACAAAGCATCTCACTACCCTTTGTAACTCAAAATTCAGACAGAAAATATTAGAAAAGCATATTCCCTGCAACCAGGCAAAGCTAATTTCAACCCACAGGTCCAGCAGGCCTCGCTCTCTGACCCTGAGCAAGTCACTTAATCTTACTATGCCTCAGTTTCCTCTCTGAAAAAATGGTGATTATGATATTATGCACCATATAGGGCCGCTGGGTAGGATCTAGGTAACACCTAGAGCCCCTCCAGTATTTGCTGTCATAAAATAGAGGCTCAGGAAATATTAAATCTTTGGTAGTATTACAACCCTGGCAATCATTTTCACCATAAGAATTCGTATTTGCAAGAAGTGATCTCCAAAAGTTCAAGGCCTCCTCCGAGCCCGGTAGACCTGCAACGTCATCAAAGGCCACCAGGTGGTGGTGGTGCCTCTTAGGGGACCCTAGATCAGGGGTTCTTCACATCAGGGAAGACAATTAACTTCTCAGTGCTAAGCATCAAGTTCTGTTTCCTTTATGCTACTTTCCATAGCATTCTACCCTTACTAAAATAACAATCCCTACAAAGTAAACAGAAATGCCTCCAAGTGTGCATTTAACGATGATAATACATATTATATGTATATACTTATTAAGTCCTGTTTCAAATAATATATATTCTATATTTTTATAAGTATATATTATATATAATCATATATATAACATATATTATTTGAAACAAGACTTAATGAAAAAGAACTACTTAGGTACGCATCACATAACTTCCTGATTCCCTTAAACTGTTTTTAATCATTTCTTAACTTAATCTAACCTTGGTTTTAATTCCCTCACATTAATTTCGATCCATACTTATGTTGGCAAAGGCTAATAGCCTCTGGACTGTGCTTAACCTTAGAATTTGGCAAAGCGCTCCATGGAAAAAGCCCTCAGTCCTTTTCACCTGCTGGGGGATTAAATCCCCTAATTAAGAGGCTTAGGCAAGCACTTCAGCCAGTACTTACAAGAAAATCTTGGCCTCTAGATGCCGTTTCAGAGCTTGGCCCTCTTCCTGCTGCCTGTCTTTGTCCACAATGAACTAGAGAATACTTGCTGGGTTCCCCAAGCCCCGTGACCCTTGATGTCTAATCAAAACCCGGTTACCAGCGTTACCCTGGCTTCTGTACAGGCTCCCTGACTCTATACTCGCTACCAAGGCTGCTCTACAAGAGTCCTCTGCTGTCTGGTGAGGGCTCACATCGGGTCTGGCTCAGGGTGCTATGTGTCCTGCAGTGTCTGGCATCCACTGCCCACGTAAGCCTTCTTTTTAGAGATGCCAAACATCTTCTTTTAACCTTTAAACAATTTTGAATACCAAATACAAGAATGCTAAAAAAAAAAAAAAAAAAAAACCTTTTGTAATGGAATCATTGTTTTTAGGGCAGTGAAACTGCTCTACATGATACTATAATGCTATACATGCATGCTATACATTTGTCCAACCCACAGAGGGAACCCTAAAGTAAACACGAACTTTGGATGATAATGATGTGTCAGCAAAGGTTCATCAACCGTAAAAATGTACCACTCTGGTGTAGGGTGTCGATAGTGAGAGAGGTTTGAATGTGTGCAGACAAGGGGGATATGGGACCACTGTACTTTCCACTTATTTTTGCTCTCAACCTAAACCTGCTCTAAAAAGTAAAGTCTGTTTTTTTTTTTTTTAATGTCATTGTTATAACAGTGTCTACTCTGTAATGTCGGTCCTTAGGCATCCCTGAAGAAAGCAACAGGAGGTGTCCTCTTTTGCATATGCTAATCAGGTGATGATTAAGCACTTATTCTGTGCTGGTGATGGTCCTAGGGAAACATAGGTCAACCAGACAGACCTGAGAATCCTGTTGGAAAGAAAGGAAAAAACTAAACTAAGTCACCTAACTACTTAATTTCATTGAGGCAAATGCAAAGAAAGTGCCATGAGAGGATGTCCCAGGTGGCAACTGGGAAGGGCTATTTGTCTGCCCTTAACATTAATTCTCATTCCTTCTTCAGCATCAGCGTGCCAAGTGGTGAGTAGTGAAGTTGAGTAGGTGAGTTAGCAGAGTGGCATCAGCTCCTCACCCCCTCCTCCACTTACTCCTCAACCACATTCGAAGTAGGCCTTCAAGCCACAGAGAGTTGAAGCGTTACTACTGTGAGCATCACATTACTACTGTGATGGTGTGAAGCATCACCATCACACTTGTGCTGACCTCAGCTGGGCCACTCTGAGAAAGTGCTGCAGTTCGAAAAGCTTCCCAAACCACCTCACACCTGTTGGGATGACTACTCTCAAAAAAATAGAAAGTTACAGGTATTATCAAGGACGTAAAGAAATTAGACCCCTTGAATACTGTTCTTGGGAATGGAAAAGAAGATGGAAGTTCCTCAAAAAAAAAAAAAAAAAAAGAAATAGATTTACCAGACACTCCAGCAATTCCATTTCAGGGTATACACCTGAAAGAATTGAAAATGGATCTCAAAGAGATATTTGTAACCCATGTTCACAGCTGCATTATTCAGGATAGCTAAAATGTGGAAGCAATCGGAGTGCCCATCAATAAATGAATGGATAAACAAAATGTGGTATATACACAAAATGGAATATTATTCAACCTTAAAAAGGAGGGAAGTGCTGATATATGCTGCTGCATGAATAAGTACTAAGGACACTGTTAAGTGAAAGAAGCCAGTCACCCCAAATACTGTATGATCCCATTCATATGAGGTATCTAGAATAGTCAGGTTCATAGAGACAGAAAGAAGAATGGTAGCTGTCAAGAGTTGGGGAGGGGGGAAGTGGGGGATCTATTAGTGTAATATGTATAGGGTTTAGTTTTATCAGAACAAAAGTTCTAGAGTTGGATGGTGGTGATGGTTTTATAATATTAATAGACTTAAACCTCTGAGATGTACATTTAAAACTAGTTAGTAGAGTAAATTTCGCATTAATGTGTATTTTACCATAATAAAAAATTTTTGGAAAAAAAAGGGCATCCAGATGGCAAGACATTACAACCTCCTTTAGCTGCCCTCAAGCTTCTAATCTACTTACCTAGTAATGGCAAACTGCAAAACCAGGCAGAAGGTGACCAGATCCTTTCTTCATCTTTCTCCTCTATTTGTCTTTGCCTCTCCCCAAATAATTTTTTCACTTAGTGTGTGACAGAGAAAAAGTGAACATGCAGAGATATACCAAATGATAGAAATCGTATCTTGACATGGTTTGCTTGAGACTCAGCAATCCCCACCTTTTGAGAAGACAGGGGTGTGGGAAAATGAGCACTTGTGTGCTTTGCTAGTGGCAGATACACTGATAGGACCTTTTCAGAGAGACATCTGCCACCTTCCAACAAAACAAAATTATCCATATCTTTTGATCAAGCCACTCTACCTCAAGAATGTTTTCTTTAGAAATGCACATGGGCAAAAACATCCATAAGGATGTCAATTTTGGTGCTATCGAATATAACAAAAAGCAATTGATAACCCAAATGTCAATTAATCAAAGGATGGTCATGTAAATTCTGGCTCATCCATACAGTGGAGTACTATGCACTCGTCAAAGAGCATGAGGTGGAACTACATAAACTGAGTGGAAAGAAGTCTCTGGTATACAAAGTAAAAACCATAAGTTGCAAAGCACTATGTCTAGAACGATCTCATAGTATTTAAGAATAAAATATTCAGACAGGGATTTTTAAGTGGATTTTTAAAAGTCTGGAAGGCTGTGAAGATGACTAAGAGAAGGTGCTCCTAAGGAGCAAATTTTGAAGTAAGAAGCCTTCTTTCTCTAGAGGACATATTTTCACTTAGATTGACTATTGCCTATAATAAGCATGTATTATTAAGGAGAGAAAATTTAATAAAGTAATTTTTTAAATTTTAGTTGCTACAGAACAGGATAATAATAATAATAGACTCATCCTTAATATCACATTGTTTTATAATGGTTTATACTGTTTGATTTGGAAAAACCCTGTCCTTTTCAGAGCTCCTTTTCTTTCCCTATACTTGGCTCTGTAAAAGTAAGTGTCTGGGGACCACAGAGATGGAAACACAGAGGGAATGCACAGAAAGAGATGGGGGATACAAGAGTAAATTAAGGACTGACTTATCCAAATAAAAAGTAGTCATCAGATTATGTTTTGAAAAATTTATATAACATGGTAAAATGTATATAATAAAAATATGGAACTAAAATATGTATAATCAGTATGATAATCACTAGAAAATAAAAAATTTTATATATAAATGGCTTCCCCCAGCCTCCAAAAGGATCCTGGAGGAGCATAAACCAAAATGTTAACAAAGATAGACTGGATGGTAAGACTTCAGATGTTTAATTTCCTCACATTCTACATTTTTGAAAATGATCTGATTACCTTTATCACACAACAATCACACTTTTATTTAAGATATGCCTATAACACTGAGGGGGGCACTTGATGGGATGAGCACTGGGTGTTATTCTATATGTTGGCAAATGGAACACCAATAAAAAATAAATTTATTAAAAAATAAATAGACTTCTATTGCTTTACTCACACACACAAAAAAATATATGCCTATCACTTGAACATTTTGCCCTCCTCCACATAATACCCCCACAAGTACAGATCATAGCACAAAGCATAGGTGTGTCTCATTCTACATCATGTTCGAAGCCTGTGTGTCTTGATTCTGAGAAGCCCATCGTTTGGAGACTTCCCTTCTGTGTGTATTAGTGCAACTTGGAGGTTCCATTATTTTTTAAAGGAACACAGTATAGGGAAGTGAATATCAATGGGCTGCTTGGTCTGTGACATGGAAAGATACTATATAATGTTCATTAAAAGTACAACTGACCCTCAAACAATGCAGGAGTTAGGGGTGCTGAGCCCCTGTGCAGTCGAAAATCTGCAAATAACCTTTGACTCTCCCCATATGTAACTACTAATAGCCCACTGGAAGCCTTACCAATACCATAAACAGCTAACTAATATATATTTATATATTTCATATGTTATATCTGAAAATTAGCTAGAGAAAAGAAAATGTTAATAAGAAAATTATAAGAAAGAAAATACATTTACAATACCATACTGTATTTATTGGGAAGAAAAATCTGTAAGTGGACTTACGCAGTTCAAACCTGTGTTCAGGGATTGGCTGTATTCTGAACCTCAGGGAGAGAACCCAGGGCACAATGTAAGGGTCTTTGTTGTTTACATTTTATTCATAAAGTCAAAGTGAGGAACTCTAAGAGTTTACCAAAATTAAACCCAACCCCTCAAACCCATTGTTTTACTGAACTCCTTTTGGCCAGACGGCACTCACACCCTCTGTTTTCTGGTGAGAATTTATGTTGGCCTGCTTTCCTCAGTTTGCTTTGTTTGTTAACAGTCACCAGCTGTGCAAGCTCCCTCTATAATTTCTCGTAACTTTTTTTTCAAAGAATAGGGCCTCAAATGCAAGGTTTCACTATAAGGTCTCAAGTTCCACATATAATGGAAAATTTTCAGTACTGAGGCATGCCAAGAAAGGGTGGGGCTGCTTGACTCCCTTGGACCATTTATAAGCCTGGAAAGATGTCATTCTGTCCTTGTAAGTCAGGTTTCCCTGAAACTGTCACACACCCAAGAGAAGATGGGCTAGTTGTTTTCTATCTTGAAATCTGCATGAGTCAAGCCAGCAGCTGTTCCTAGATTCTTCCTCACAAAAAATGATCAGAATGGGATTTTCAGTTCCTAATTGTGTCTTTGAATATTCACTCACTGCATTTTATAAACAATCCTCTCTTCATACCGTAGACCTGAAGACCAATGGTTGTATGGTTTGGTTGATGTTCTTATCTAAGATAAGAAGTACTAGTCTTTTTTATTAAACTTTCCCCCACTGGTATCAGAGTTCAAAATGATGTTGTTGGGGATTGTTGGGTGGCTCAGCGGTTGAGCGTCTTCCTTCGGCTCAGGGGGTGATCCTGGAGTCCTGGGATCGAGTCCCACATCGGGCTCCCTGCGTGGACCCTGCTTCTCCCTCTGCCTGTGTCTCTGCCTCTCTCTCTCTGTGTCTCTCAGGAATAAATAAATAAAATCTTAAAAAAAAAGCAATTAAAAAAAACAAAATGTTGTTGTTACTGCTGTTTGTTTTGCTTTGCTTTTAAAGATTTTTATCTATTCATTTGAGAGAGAGAAAGAGCGCACACTCGCATGCACGAGGAGGATGGGGACAGAAGCAGACCCCCGCGGAACAGTGAGTCCCACAGGGCTCCATCTCAGGACTCTGGGATCAGGACCTGAGCTGAAGGTAGATGCTTAACCCACTGAGCCACCCAGGCAGGCACCTTGCATTGCTTTATTTGTTTAAATACTTGACTCCTAGTAGCCCAAAGGAAGGAAGAGGGGAGACATTATATTGACTATAAGTCATGAGCTATCTATAAATAGAGTATGTTTTGTTTTTCATTTAATTTTCATAGCAAACTGATAATGTTATGAAACTGAAGCTCAAAAAAAAAAGAGGTATTTATCCAACTTGAAGCCATGATGCTGTTAAATCGTACAGTCAAGTTTCAAATACATTTCTATCCAAAGTTTATGCTTTTCAGTTCTGCCATGTTGTTTCCGGCAATTTAATATGAAAGAAAGCTAATATTTATTAAGCACCTGTAATATGTCAGACGTACTGTAGATATTAACTCACATAATTCTTAACCAAAATCTGTTCCAGGAGGAACAGTTATACCTACCCTTAGGAAAAAACTGAGGCTCAGAAAGGTTAAATATTTGCCTAACATCACATGGGTTTCTGGAGACCCAGGATTCAACCCCAAATCCATCTGGCTCCCAAGCTCCTGCTTTTTGGGGGGAGGTTTTGTTGTTGTTGTTGTTGTTTATAAAGATTTTATTTATTTATTCATGAGAGACACACAAGAGAGGCAGAGACACAGAAAGAGGGAGAAGCTGACTCCATTCAGGGAGCCCGATGTGGGACTCGATCCTGGGACCCCAGGATCACTCCCTGAGCCAAAGGCAGACGTGCTTAACCGCTGAGCCACCCAGGGGTCCCAGCTCCTGCTTTTTTATGGCATTAAGTGTACTGTTACACAGAGTCACTCATATGAACGACTTTATGAGGTGAGTACCGTGATCATTCCCATTTTACAGATGAGAAAAAATTTAGTTCAGAGAAGTTAAGTTCAACACCCAGGCAGCCTGACTGTCCTTTTAACCACTTAATGAATTGTCTCCCCAGAAACACTTATAAGGACTCTCTGTTCTAATAAAAACGAGGCAGAATTTTTTTTTAAGTATACAGGTTTAAAAAAAAAAAAAGTACTTTTTAAAAAGAGAGAGAGAGAGAAAGGGAAAAGAGATTATCTGCTAAACCGGGATTGGTTATGGAATCTCTGGCTCCTCTACAAATACAACGTACACTTTATTGGTTGATACTTGCAGAAGTATTAAGCACATACCATTGTATCCCTCTTGTCTGTTGCACTAGTGAAATCTTGTGGCTTCAGAGGAAAAGGAGGAGGGTTCTGGAGTTGTATAAATCAGGAAATTGTGCAATGAACCGTGTGGGTGGTGCTAAGGCTTTTAAGTATCCAGGCGTTCTGAATCTTGGGATGAGCTTACTCATCCTCAGTGTTCTGGGTCAGGAAAGAGCTATGTCAAATGACGGAATGAGCCATCCTTCATACTCGAGGTCAGAGCCATTGACCCACCTCCATCAGGATGGCATGAGCCTGGAATTGCCAGTTCAGTAGTGGTGATGGATTTGCACTCATTTCTGTGTGCACTCATGGGCTCCGCTGGCCCAGTGTGAGCCATGGCAAGTACTTCTGAGGGTATCAGGATTCAAGGGGCGGCGTTGTTGTGACATAGATTAGCAACAATCTTAGCTACCTAGAAGCCTAAGAAAAAGAAATAGAGCAAGCTCCCATGTAATCTTAAACCCTGCGAATGTATGACCCAATTTCTCTCAGGCTTTGTCTGGGCAATTAAGGGAAGAGATAAGAAACGATTATAAGACGCTGCGTTTTTAATGTCAGCAACAGCTCTTGTTTCCAGGAATAGGATAAAACAGAGAGCTCAAGCAGAGTGCCCTGAGTCTAGTCTGAGACAAGTTCTTTTTTATGGATATGTGTTAGATTTATATGCCTGCAACTTCTGTGCTTTATAACAAGGCCATCCAGGCTGAATGCCCTTATAGTGAGACAGATGCAATATTTCCTTCTGGTGGGAGGCAAGGAGGCAAAGGAGGGGAGAGCAGCCTTATTATGCAAAGGAGCTATAATAAAGGCTGCTTTTCACCACTGCAAGTGGCCCTCTGAGAAGATGAGTAGTGAAGGAGAGCATGCAAAGTCCTGGATGCCTATTTATCTAATAAAAGCTGATTACAAGCAACAGGTGTACTAGCATATAAACTACCTTAGAGTCATCAAGAAATTCTAAAGAAAGCTGCATCAAATTGCAAATGATATGACTTTCATCTAATGATAGATATTAATTATACAGGGAAGATTGCAATAGGCCCATAAAATGGGTGTTTGCATCCTCATTATTCAGTATTTCATGCCATGATGATAAAGCAATAATGACAGAATAATAAACAAGCTTCTTATTTATTTATTTCCCTTGTTGAAAACTAGACTTTGAAAGTCAAATCACAAAGTTTGTAAGAAGTGGGTAAAAGACGCTAAAAACATCTATAAAGGGCAAGCAGAGATGTTGCAGTGAGAAGAATAAAGAAGAGATCAAACAGTAGATTGATTTAAAAAAAAAAAAAAACTCTTTTCTCTGAGATAAACACTCCTAAAATTGTATAAGAATTAAGGCACTTGGGGCAGCCCGGGTGGCTCAGGGGTTTAGCAGCACCTTCAGCTCAGGGTGTGGTGCTGGAGTCCCGGGATGGAGTCCCACGTCGGGCTCCCTGCACGGAGCCTGCTTCTCCCTCTGCCTGTGTCTCTGCCTCTCTCTTCTCTCTCATGAATAAATAAATGAAAAAAAAAAGCATTAAGGCATTTGGGATGCCTAGGTGGCTTAGTCGGCTAAGCCTCTGACTCTTGATTTCAGCTCAAGTCATGATCTCAGGGTCCTGATATTGAGCCCCTGGTCAGGGTCCATGCTCAGCGGGGAGTCTGCTTGAGATTCTCTTTCTCTCTCTCCCCCTCTGCCCCTCCCCCCACACCACCCCCAGCACTTGTGAGCATGATCATGCTCTCCTTTTAAAATAAATAAATAAATCTTTAAAAAAAAAAAAAAGAATTAAGCAATTTTCCCTTGCTGGTAATAGCAGCATTTTGATGATATGTTTAAAAATGCCCAAACTCTGAAAGAACAGTTCCTTTATGACATGTGGGATGGGGGGGAACACATGAGGTCCGATGTCATGTACACAGCAGCACCTGTCACATCGATGAGTGCTCAAGGTTCTACCCACTCATGAGGCCATCGTGGAGAGCAGAGCCAGGCTGTGGGAGACGAAAGTGGGTGGGAAGAGAGCTGGAAAGTGGGAGATTTCCAGCAGAGAAGGGAGGGCAGGAAGTGGTGGGCGGGGAAGCAGGAGGGAATAGTGCAGGACAGCTGCAGAGAGCAAACAAATCCACAAACCTACATGTGCCGGGAGACAGCGAGGATCCTTATGACGACAATTTATTAAATGGCACCTCATAAAAATTAAGCACACTTGGGAAGGAGGACGTGGTGAACTGGAGAGAGAGCAGTAGCAAAGATTGATTTACCTGGAATCCTAAAATAACTCTCTCAGAAGAAACTCTGCCCAAAGTACCCTGTTTGGTTTAACACAGCATAAATCTCCATCCTCTTGCCATCTAGCCAGCCTCCTGCCTGCCTGCCTGCCTCCGAGCATTTCTCAATGCTTTGAACCCTACTCAGTTTAATGTTTTGATAGATGCATTTTTCAAAACATTGGCAAGTCTTGATTGCTATGACTCAACTTTTTTTTTTTGTCTTAATGGAGAGGATGAAGTAAATACTCTCTTCTATTTCAAATAAAATAAATAAATGATCTGATTATTTATCCACTCTCAATTTTTCTTTGAATACTGTCTCTGGAGACAAAGGTGAAAGAGTCATATTAAGTGTTTATAAATTATATTACTTGTGTACAGATCTGATCTCATCTAGCTTATCTGGTTAGTGATACGAGCATGGAAAACCAAACTGGAAGAGGTAAGTGGTAGACAAAGGTGGAAAACCCTTTAAATTAGATCCCACTAATTCAGAAATTGTGATAAATCTAACCTTAAGAAAATTTTCCTTTCATTTATTTGTTTAAATGGCAGTCAAATTAATAATGTAAAAAAAGGGTTGAAGAGACATTGTTTGATCTACCGAAGCAAACAATACCTCACCTTGCTCAGGTATCAACAACTGTGCATGTCTAAGTTTCAAATGGGCAAAAGGTAGCCTATTTTTCATGAACACAGTCATGAAATAAGTCAGTGGTAGACTATTTTTCTTTTTTAAAATTTGGACCATCTATCTTTTATTTATATAAAGCAAAATAAAAGTCAGGGTAGATAAAATTATTTGTTGTTATTTTAAAAGCATACTCTCAAAAAAAAATAAATAAAAGCATACTCTCAATTTATATACAACATGTATGTTGGTATGTTCTGAGATTAAATTTGTATTTAGCTCCTACTTATTTCCTAAGGAACAAAGTCACTTTATTCAGGGGACTCTCAAATCCCCTGACCTTCAGTTAGATGACTGCAGATCAAAAGACTTAACCAGCTTCTGGAACACTAGTTTTTACATTCACATGGAAAACTTTCACAAAAACAGGTGTCAAGATGATTCAGGGTGATTATATACCCTGAGTAGCAGGAGGAACAGCCAACAAAACACAAGTTTGACACTATGACATACTTACTCCATCCCCACCCCTTAAATATCCAAAGAGCAAAAATCCTCCATATTATTGATAAAACTTGCCACTTACTCTTCTTTATCTAAATTTATCTAAATTGCCTTGTTACCCACTGACCTACCTAGATTCTGAAAGATACATGTGCTAGTTAAAAATTCCCCCAAGCTATCCCCTATATAAGAATTCAAGAAGGGAAGCTGAGGTCCTATCTCTTTGCACAAAGTTATGCCTTGACTCATTCGGCCACATTCACTGATTCCTTTGTCCTATGAATACTTACTGGACACTATTGCAAACATAGTTAATTAGAGGATAAAAGCTTTAGACTCCCTCCCCCCTGAGGCATATGTAGCCTGGAGGAGCTGGGTTAGGATGGAAATTAAAACAAGATTTGAACAAGGCAAACATAACATGACAGTAAGTAAGAAAGATAGAAAAACAGATATGCCTGTTTTCTATCTTTATAGGGAAGTGAAATCGGGTGGAGAAGGAGAAATGGGGATAAGTGAAAAAACCTTTAGAGCATATGGTAGTTGAGATGGATTTGTGAAATTGTTTTCAACTTGAGCTAAAGGTGAGCTGTCTCTCCAAGTAAATGAGGAAAATGATCTGGAAACTGGGAATATGGGGTTATGCTCTGGCAGTGCTTTGAGATTTAGGTACAGGAAGGAAAATATTAGCAGAGGAGTTTGGAAAAGTAGAGTAGACTGTTCATTCAATCAGCGTTTGCCAAAAATCTGTTATGTACCAGGAACTCTACTACATACGGGGGATAAAATTTTGTATAAAGAGTTTTCTACCCAAAGTGGTCCCTCCAGGCCAGCAGCATTGGCATCATCTGAGGTTTTCTTAGAAATTAATCATTTCAGGCCCCACTCCACACCTAATGAATCAAATATGCATTTTAACAAAATCCCCGTGTGATTCTTATGCACATCAAGTTTGAGAACAACTGGTGTAACACACCATCCGTATTTCAGGAGCCCACATTTTATTGGAGGAGACAGACAAGCAAACCAAGAAAGGTAGTGCAGTGTGATAAATGCTGTGAGAGAGATAAGGACAGGGGAGCACGCTGAAGTGAGCAAATCAGATCAGGGTGAAATGTCAAAGAGGGGAATGTAGTTGTGCACAAATAACGCCACAGGGTAGTCTGACTATTGAAGATATTTACCAATAAATAGAAGGAACATTAATTTTTCTTGATTGCCTTTGTATACCAAGATCTGTTAAATCAATTACTTTTCTGCATCCATCACCACTGCTTCTTCAGTACTAGCTACCGTCATCTCTTGCCTGTACTGTGCAGCAGCCTCCTCACTGTTAAGCCTCATCTATTCTGTCCCACCCCAGGGTCTTATGCTACAACCAGAACAACCTTTTCAAAACATGCATCTGATTTTGCCATCTATCTCCTTAAAACTCTTCAGTAGCTTCCTATTGCTTCACTCCTTAACATAGGGACCCAGCTCCTATGACATCTCCCTCATGGAACCCACATAGGCACCTCCTGGCACTCTCCACTCTAACCAAAAAGCCTTTTTTTTTTTTCCAATCTCTCCGAAACTTCACATCTCGTCCTACAATACTCAGTGAAACATGCTGCACCCCCTTGCATAAACACTCTTCCATTCTTCCCTTAGGCTGGTCAGTTCCTGCACAATCCCCAAGTCCCAACTTAAAGAACCTTCCACCAGAGCAGCTTTTCCTGCCCTCCCTGACAACATCACATCTTCGTTTTGGAGAATTCCTTGGTAGCCCGTTTTATAACCGCGATGTTATGTCACCTATTGATCAATTAACTGTCTCACTCCCCAATTAAACTTTACCTCCACCAGGGTAAAGGACCTAATCTGTTTTTTGCTCAGGGATAGTGCTGGTATATAGGAGCCACTCAGATGTTTGTTTAATGAATCAGCTAATTAATATAGAGAGCATTTCTAGATAGAAATGCTGATTGTCATACTTTGGCAAAAAGCATGAAATGCTTCAGAGAGGTTTAATGGATTGAAGACTAAGAAATTATAATGTGCTTTGTGACTAGGAGATCACTGATGGTGATCAGTGAGCAGTTTCAGCACAGCAATGCCACCAAACTGGACACATTAAGTGGTGAAGAAACAGAGGCAAGAATGTAGATGACCTGATTAACAATGAAGGAGAAACAAAAATTAAGAGCAAAGTCCGAGGGTGCCTGGCTGGCTCAGTCAGTAGAGCATGCAACTCTCAATCTCAGGGTCATGTGTTCAAGCCCCACATTGGGCATGGAGCTTACAAAAAAATAATAAAATAAAATAAGAACAAAGCTCAAAGGAGGTAACAAGGACAAAGGAAGGGCTAATTGTAGAGTAAGGAAGCCTTGGGTATATTTGTTGAAAGCAGAAAGATCAAGAAGAAAAAGAAGATTGACATGGAAAAAAGAAGTATGTAATCAATGGGACAAGAAGACAGAAGAGACCAAGATGATACCACATGTGGAGAAATCTTTCTTGAAAGAGCAGCACATGTAATACAAGAAGGAAGGAAAGGAAGAGGAGTAAAAATAAAGAAATTCTGGTTTTGAGAAGACAGACAGCCTTGAACAGTCTTTCTCATGACCCCTCAATTACTCTCCTTCCAGTGTATGCTCTTTGACATTCCATAGGAAAGGAAAAATCATTCCATATTCATATACAAACTTTTTTCTGCCTCTTTTCTTTTAAAACCCCTTCTCTCTACTTGTTAACCTTTGTCACCACCACTAATCAACACACAGCCCCAGTTCTGTGGACTTTATAATCCATAAAAATGGTTGTTTCATCACTGTAGTCTAAACTTTTAACACTAAAACTGTACTGAAATTGTTCAAATATTAATTAAACACATACTCTGGTCCAGGCTTTGGGCTAAGGTTTAGAAATAAGAAGATGAATAAAAAAAAAAGAAGATGAATAAAATATGGCGCTTGTTTTCAATGAGCTTACAGTAGAGCATACAAAGAGAGTCATGTTTAAAGTGGTAAAAAGAGATGCCAATAATCTAAAGGAAGTGTGTAAACCAAGGAGATCTTTGGACACTTCACTAAGAAAGTGGCCTTGATATTTAGTCCCAGGGACTTGAAGGCAGAAGTTGGGGTCACCTCATTTTTCAGTGTAGCCATAAGGAACCTAAAACCTGAGAATACAGTGAGGCTCCTGAGGAAGGGACAGAATTGATTCACTCAAAAAACCATTTATTGAGCACTTAAGTGTATGGCAGACACTGTGCAAAGACAATGCCTGAGATGAACGCCTTCGCATGCTAGTGGATATTCTACTTTGACCCTTGGCAAAACTGTGGAGGAAAACCGTAACTCAAGAGTATCCATCCCTACCTCTATTTCTGAATCTTCTGTCTTCCTTATTCTTGGAGCTCTTCTCCCTCACCTCTTCAATACTCATTGAGATTCAGGAAGTAGGTTGGAGGAGAAAAATATAGCTGTCCAAGGTACTGCTAAATATAAACTTTTGCATACATCCAGCCTCTGAAATCCATCACCAACAACACAGCAAAGGAAGGCAATAGCATTCCCTTTTATCATCCTCAAACAGGATTAGATTTATAAAAATAATAATAATGAAGATAATGCACTAATAAATACAGCTAGCACTTACTGAACAATTCACTGTGTTCCAAGCTTTGGGATAAGTGTTTCAGATGTTTTCAGATGTTTTCTATCTTTTAGCTCACATGATAATTTTATGATGTAAGAATAATTAACTGGATCTTACAGAAAAGAAAACTAAGCCTCATATTGTTAGTAAATAGTGCCTCAAACTTTCCTGTTTGTGGCTATCGTTCTTCCAGGCAATCAATCAAGTCCATTTTAACTGAATTTCACATAAAAATTATGTTGAAGCAAAGAACTGGCTCAGGTCTTAATTAGAAATGGCCCTTTCTAGATGTTTCTCTACTTTAAAGATAAACATGTCTGGATCTAGAGCTCAATAATGTTGTTATAGAGGTATTTTACATTAGAGGGGTCTTCCCACACCCCTCAAATAATCCCAGCTAGTGTCGCCCAGAAGTGGGACTGTCCATCCCTTCATAGAACTGAGCCTTACTCTGTAGTTTCAGTCATCATAAATATAATAGGTATAAGTATCTATCTCTTTTATCACTGACCACATAAAATGTTTCATTTCTAATGGATTTTTAATAGGTCTTAAAGACTTTCCTTTTGTCTAGCTCTCTGTAATTGCTGCTTTTTGTTACTCCTCAAGCAATTGCTTTGACATTCTGAAGTCATCATTTTTAAGACATGAGTTGCTTGGTGTTTTATTCCACCTGATGAATGTTATAGTAGGTAGAATAATGGTCCCCCAAAGACACACACATCCTAATTTTTAGAATATGTGAATATGGTACCTCTCATAGCAAAAGGGACTTTGTAGATATGATTACACTAAGGATATTGAGGTGGGGACATGACCCTGGATTAGCTGGGTGGGGCCCAATATGGCCACAAGGGTCTTTAGAACTGAAAGAAGGAAGCAAGAGAATAAGAGTCAGAGAACTGCTAGCTTTGAAAATGAAGGAAAGGGATGCAAGCCAAGAAATGCAGACAACTTCTATAGCGTGGAAGAGTCAAGGCTCCCTTGAGCCTCCTGTAGGAACACAACTCTGCCGACCTCTTGATTTTGGCCCAGTGAAGCATATTTGGTACTCTGACCTCCAGAACTGTAAGATAATAAATTTGTGGTAATTTGATATGACAGTAATGGGAAATTAATTTAAATACCATTTATTCTTTTCCCATTCTTGATACCTTGTTCCTAGAAATGCTGTATGCCACATAAAGTGAATTGAACAGTTGATCCATCAGTGTATCAGTAGCCTCCAATTTCTTTCTCAAAAGTACTCACCTAATAGCCGTAGAATTCAGTCCTTTATTAGCTATTCCCAAAACTGAGTGTATCAAATCACCTAGAAGTTTTGAGGAAACACAGATTGAGTCCTACCCCCAGAGTTTCTAATTTTGCTGTTCTAGGATGAGATCTGAAATATATTTCTAACATTTCTTCATGCTGCTGGTCTGGGGACTATACAGCTCAAGAAGCACTGTTCTAGTCTTGGCTGGGTAGTGCTTTGATATAGGAGAGAACTACCACTGTAACAGATATGTCCATCCTACAAGTGAATAAAATGCAGTAGGACCTAGAGTGGATAGGAATGAGACCAGGAAAAGCCCAAAAAAATGTAATCTTTCAATTGACATACTTTTTATCAGTTGTGCTGCTCTTCCCTAAATTCTCTGGATAAAAAAATAAAAAACACCCTAAAAATATAGAAATTAAAATTGGACACCATATATTAATAAGGGCCTAACAGAAAGTGAATTAAGTAGAAATAATCTTCAGCTCTTGCAAATAATTCACTAATTTTAAAAGATCCAAGTATCATATTAGCTTTTTAAATTAAAGCACAATTTGGCTTAGGAAAGACCTCACTACTTTTACTTTTACTTTTATTTTACTTTGTCAAGCAAAAAATGTATTGTTCAGATTTTGTTTCTGTAATACATAGTCAATTTTCCCTGTGCTATTTTAATTAGAACAATTAACTATTACAATACATCTTCTCAAACCACATTTTAGAATAAGGGTTAAAAATTGCACAAAAGGAAAGCAAATTTATTATTTAACTGATAAACTAAAATGAAACGTGACTCCTATAGCAACTAATAAAGCATGTCTTTTAACATTTGTAAATTCAGTAATACCACTTTAATAAAATGTAGAAGTGTATATTGGTCTTCAGTTCATTAGTTTTAGTATGCCCTGTTAAAATATCTTACTTGCATTTTTGTATCTGCCAAGATGTCAGTTCTGACATGACTCTCTTCAGGCGAAATGTAGTTGGCCTTTCCTCATTTTTCGCTGACACAGAAAATGAACAATTTCTTAACATCATTTAGGATAATGCTATCTGAATCATACCAAGTTCAAGTATAAATGAGGTGCACATGTTAAGTCATCTGCAGAAAGGTACAATTTTACAACTGGCTGAATTAGTTCAGGGCATGAAAATTTAGCAGCCAGACTAACCAATTCTAGAAGTACATCTGACTGTAGAAAACTGTCCAAATACATAAAGACGACCAGCCTTTAATGTCCTCATTTCCACTTGCATATAACATTTGACTTTAATCTAATGTATATGCAAGTTGCTTCCTGCAATATTAAGCATTAACTATAATGCACCCCTATCTAGAATACATTTGATGATTTGGGTTGGCCATTAAAATATTTAAATCGAGCACTTAAGTACAGTTTAGAAAATTATATTCTCTACATTTGAAATAACCGTAAATAAAACTCTCTTTAAATTATTATGGAAGAATAATGCTAAGTGAAAAAGGCAGAATACAAAATTGAATCCACACTGTAATTGCAACTGTATAAAATTGGTTATGCATGCAAACAAGATTGGAAAAAACCATGGAAAATATAAGTGATTTGTTAAGGAAGTAGATCGGAGGAGTACCTTTTTAAAAACTTCCTGTACTTTTTCTTTTAAATAAGTTCTATGCCCAGCATGGGGCTTGAACTCATGACCCTGAGATCAAGAGTCACATGATCTACCAACTGAGCCATCCAGGGACCCCTATTCTTAGACTTCTTGTGATGTTATCTCTAAAATATTTTTAAGTATTAAAACTATTTTGGGGAAGAAACTGTGTTTTCTTCTCTTGGATTGAATGTTTTCTTATCATGGATGGTTAACTATCTGTGTGATGGACTAACACAGATATTAAATTTAGATTATCAGAACAGGGACACCTGGGTGGCTCAGGCAGTTAAGTGTCTGTCTTTGGCTCAGGTCGTGACCTTAGGGTCCTGAGATCAAGTTCCGCTTTGGGCTTCCTGTTCATTGGGGATTCTGTTTCTCCCTCTCTCTCTGCCTCTACTCCCTACTCGTGCTCGCTCTCTTTCTCTCAAGTAAATAAATAAAATATTTTAAAAATAAATAAATGATCAAAACATAGGAAAGATAGTTGGAGTGTTAGAGAAACAATTGCTATCTTTTTTACTTCAAAAAATTATTTTTAAAGTCCATCATGTTATTGTAGATATACAAATGCCTATTTCTTTACACAGACATTATTATTGCCATTCATGACTAATATTACAATGATCAAAAATACTAGCCTTCCAACCAGAGATAATCATGGAATCATAATAAAGACAAATGAACTAAATTACTGATGAAGTTGAAAGTTGCAGTATTTTGATTAAACAGCCAGCAGGAATTGTCAGTCTAATTAACTCAGGGTCAAGCTACTGCTGAACCAAATGCCAGAACTATCAAAATCCAATACAGGCTATGCCCCGTTACTTCACTAAGACTACGTATTTGTACTTAAGAGTAATGATCTGATATGTTAAGAAAGTTCAGCTCAGTAAAATAACTGCTGCTGAAAACTATTTGTGCCAGGGCTGTTGTCAGCAAATCAGTCAAGTTCTGATGGTCAAGCTAGATCTTCTCAATTCTAAAGCTAGAGATGTCTCATATCTTTCTTTTTTTCTCTCTCTCTTTCTTTTCCTTCTCTTTTCTTTCTTTTCTTTTCTTTATTTTTTATTTTTAGTGAGTTCTACACTCAATGTGGGGCTTGAATTCAAAACCCTTGAGATCAAGAGTTGCATGCTCTACTAACTGAGCCGACCAGATACCTCAATGCCTAATATTTTTATAGGAATGCACAAGTGGGACTGGGGAGGGTTGATAGTCTAATGTTCATATCCCTGACTTCAGTAATTCATGGTGGGAAGTGGAAAGACCTGAGGCATCAAGAGTACAAGAACACCCTTTTAAGAACTCAATATTAAGCTGATAGAATATTGGCAGTGGTGCAAGGGGGAGGAAATTGGCCCCTGAGGAGGGAATGGCCAATGGACTGAGCTCTTCCTACTCAATTCATTCAACCCCTACAAGCTCCAACAACTGTCCCTACAGTTAAGATGACAAGCACTGAAACCATTCTGGTCTAATTTGTCTCCTTCCTTTCTTGCTTTCCTTCATTGCTTGGTTCCCTGTACTAAAATGTTAGTCCATCACACAGAGAGTTAGCCAGCTTAGAGTTACTAGCCCAATTTGCTAGGTACTAGTACAATTTCTTAAGCTTTTAGAGTAAGCTATTCACCTCCCAATCCCCCCCTCCAAAAAAACTAATAAGTGACTGAAGTAGATCTACTTGCTTAAACTTGAGATGTGGGATTGACTAGGAAACCAGATCAATATTGCACACATTAAAATAGGTAAGTTGTGATGGGTTCGTGACATTCAAGTATACATTAGTGGTTCTCAACTGCAGCAATATTGTACAGTTGTCACAAACAGTGGGGGCAGTTGTCACAATCAGGGTTGAGGGAGATACTACTGGCTTCTAGTGTATAGAGGCCAGGGATGCCTCTGGCTACATATATGCTCTATATCCTATAGAGATGCTGCTATTTTATAGCCTATAGGGATGTAGGCTATTTTATAGCCTACAAATGCACAGGACAGCCCCCTACAATTAAAAAAATATATATTCAGCCCAAAGAGTCAATAATGCCAAAGTTGAGAAACCCTAAATATACATACATTCATGGCAACTTGTAATCATATCTAAATCTGAATAATGTTGCATCAACAAAATAGTCACGCATTCAGACACAGTGAATGTGCTCTTTTAACAGATTCTCCAGTTTTAAAATAACACAAAGGAAAATTTAGCTACACAGAATTTGAATAGCCTTGTAGAAATGCCTCCATGGCCCATGCTCTAACTGAGCTACAACTTCCATCAGTAAGTTTCAAACTGCAGGTTTAACTAGTTTCTTAGAAGATGAACATAGTGGGATGCCTAGGTGGCTCAGTTGGTTAAGCATCTGCCTTCCCCTGAGGTCATGATCCCAGGGTCCTGCGATGGAGCCCCATGTCAGGAATCTGTTTCTCTCTCTCCCTCTCTTCCCTACTCATGCTCTCTCTCTCTCAAATAAATAAATAAAATCCTTAAAAAAAGATAATGTATTGATGAGGAAGTAGCTTCTATCACAGCACTTGTTACAAGGTATCCTGTGATTATTTACATATCTGTTTCCTCCTTATGATTGTGCATTTCTCAGGAATTTGAACCATGTCTTATTTATCACAAGCTCACATTGTAGGTGGACAAAATACATGGGCTGAACACAGAGGTGAGTGTATGGATAGATTACAGATGAATGATGCTAGTTCAGCCTGCAAGTCAATGTTCAAATAATCGAGTTTATGGTCATGTCTCCGAAAAAAAAGTCATTAATTCTAACAATTGCCAATGACAGTATTTTTACTGTCATAGTTAAGTTTTTAAATACATCGAGATGGTTTTATGGTTGAACTGTGTCACTCCAAAGAGATATATTGAAGTCTTAACCCCTAGTACCTCAGAATGTGACCTTACTTGGAAATGGAGTCATTGTAGATATAATTAGTTAAGATGAGGTCATTAAGGTGAGCATTAATTCAATATGACCAATATCCTTATAAAAAGGGGAAATGGAGGGCTGCCTGAGTGGCTTTGTCGGTTAAGGGGCCAACTCTTGATTTCTTTGGCTCAGGTCATGATCTCAGGTTCCTGGGATCTAGCCCTGCATTGGGCTATGCCCTCAGCATGGAGTCTGCTTGAGGAGTCTCTCTATTCCTCCCTCTGCCCCTCCCCCGCTTGCATGTGCGCTCTCTTTCTCTCTCTCTCTCTTTCAAATAAATAAATAAATATTTAAAAAAGAAAAGGGGGGAATTTGGACACACACACACACACCTAGAATGCCACATGAAGGTCTAGGGAGCGATCAGAGTGATGCTTCTACAAGCCAAGGAATACCAAAGATTGCCAGTAAACCCTTGGAAGCTAAAGAGCATGATACAGAACCTTCTTCACAGCCCTCAAAAGGAACTGCTCTATTGACACCTTGATCTTGGACTTCTAGCCTCCAGAACCGTGAGATAGTAGTTTCCTTCTTCAAGCCACTCAGTCTGTGGTACTTTGTGATGGTAGTGTTAGCAAACAAATGTATACTCGCTACATTCAGATATTCTTCTTCCACATGCATGCCTTAAGAAAAACTTTTTCTTCTAGAGTTCACACTTTGCATTTCACTGTTCTCTAACATTTCTTTTTTTAAAAAATATATTTTATTTATTTATTGAGAGACAGCAAGAAAGAGAGAAAGCACGAACAGGGAGAGTGGCAGGAGAGGGAGAAGCAAACTCCTCTCTGAGCAGAGAGCCCATCTCAGGGCTCAATCCTAGGACCCCAAGATCATGACCTCTGATGAGGGTATATGCTTAACCAACTGAGCCACCCAGGCACCCCCTAACATTTCTCAGCACTCTAACAAGATTATTCTAACAAATCTATTGAGGACTCCAGGAATTAGAACTTAGATTTCATCTCCACCCTCGCTCCTACATAAGGGAAACCCATTCAGCATCCTGATATGATAGAGCTTCCTGACCTTCTCAGCTCCATGACCTTTACTTCTCCCTCACTTAAATCATATAATCACATATCCACTCCTTAGACCTTGTTACTGTGCAAATTGCAAGACCTCTTTTACCATCTTTCTGGCTCCCCAAATGAACAAAGGCCTGGATAATCCTCCTATGGGTAAGGAGAATTTACCTTTATGGGTAAAGGGAAAATTTGTTTATTTCTTTCAAGAGTGTCTGGAACATAGGATGGGGAAATAAGACGTTGTTATACACTCATTATTACTAGCAAGGTCCCAAACGTTCATTGACTCCCTTACATGGTGATTTTGGCCAAACCATATTGGAGGATCAGTTTGTCCATCTATATTTAGGAGTAGATTAAAAGGAAGTTTTTTAAAAAGATTTTTCTTTTTAGTAATCTACATTCAACATGGAGTTCAAACTCACAACTCCAAGACCAAGATTTGCATGTTCCACTAATGAGCCAGCCAGGCACCCCTAAAAAGTTTAAGCAGATTATTCCACCCCCTTTTCCCTAAGCTCCACACAAGTTGCTACGTTGGGATAGATGTTTTGCTGGAGTACTCCTTACTATCCTAGAAGCATGATAGAATAACAGGCAGGATAGAATAACATGGCAGGAAACAGCAGAAAGCAACCACCAGAAGAAGACAATCCAAAAGGAAAGCAGTCCAAAAAGGGAGATCCCCCCATGGAAGAGGAGCATTTCAGTGGGATCTTTGATTTTGATGTAACTATGGCTTCTATATTAGGAGCACAGCCCCATGCCCCAAGGGGTTCAAGTGTGTCACTTAACACTTCCTATGAATACTGTTCTTTTTCCATGACCCCAGGGGATTAATAGCCATCCCTAAGGTCAACTACAAGTGTTGCCGTCCCTCTCAAGGGTGAAGAATAGCAGAGAAGAAAGTAAGTCTTGTCTGTCCCTTTCTTGTCATTACCCTTACATTCCTATCCTGGACCAATGAAATGGACTTTCAGCCTCCTAAGGATCCTCACTGGCCCTCCCATCTCTAGGTAGTCCCTCCCCAGTCCTCACTGATGCTTCTACTGCCCACCTCTCTGGGCCTTTACTCCTGCTTTCTTTACACCTACACTGCCCCTCCTCCCTATTCCCCTCAATAGCTGATATGAATTCCTTCGTTACTCAGATAGGGATTAATTCATCTTTGAAGCCATCCTTGACCCCTTGAATTTGGGTTAGGTAGCCTCCAATTTTTGTTCCCAGAGTATTTATGCATACCACTCTCATTTAGTATCATAGTATATTGAAATTATCTGCTTAGAAGAACTAGGTCTCCTCTCCTGGACTCTGGAATATTTGAAGGCAAACACATTCTACTAATTTTTTAATCCCATACACTGTTCCTGGCACAAAAAAAATGTACACAATACATATATAACTGAATGAATTGACAACAGTATCATAAGAGAATTTCAAAGTATGTTCCCATTCCAATCACCAGACACATATTTATCAAGTACCTACCAAGTGCTAGTTATATGAAAAGCTACTCAACATATCCTTCATTCTCCATAGATGTGCCTTTTCCAGGTAAAAATTTTGACCTTTGCAAATATTTAGCACAAGACTATTGTATTGCAGTTAAAATAAAACCTCAAATATTCCCCTACAATCAGCTGTGCATTAGCATGCACTGACCTAATTAAAAAGCAAGAACTGTAGCAGGAGAAAGGAGATGGGCCATACATGGATTGCAAAGAAATGAAAAGAACTAAGTCATACAATAAAGAAGAAACATTCTATATTATAGAGGTCAAGTGAAGATTGTCAGACTAGCCTTTCCACTTGGGCCCCCAGTTGCAGAATTGGAAATACAGCATTTTAAAAACCATACATAAATATATTATTCTCTTTGTAAAAAACAACAACAAAAAGAAAACATTTTAAATAATGAAAAACAAACTGCTTTGTCAAATTGTAGCTTTCAAATAGGCCAAGACCATAAATGTCTTATTAGTTCATGTATCTTTGGTTGGTAGAAACATTATCTTAGTACCTAGAATAGGCTTGTCCAAATGCTCTTATTTAGAATTGTTCTGCCATTTTGTTATTTACAAATAAGATTGTTTGGGAGGATAAGAGTACTGGAGCCTACTTTTTAGTCAGATTAGGAAAAAAGTGAGTGTCCCAGGATCAACACTAAACACTTTCCTTTGAGGGTAGGACCAGAGCATATGAAGGAGCTTAAAATTTCATTTGGGGACTCAAAAATTAAATCAGTATTAAACTGTGAATCAATTTATGATAAGAATCATGGCTTTCATTTTCATATTTTTTTAAAAAGTACAATACCTGGTGCAAAATAAGAGCTAAATTACTGTATATTTAATGGTGTCTTTCTTAATTTTAATTCTGGTATAGTTATCATACAGTGTTACATTAGTTTCAGGTGTACAATATAGTGATTCTACTTGTGTCTTTTCATATTAAAAGGACAGTCTATAGGAGTCTTGAGAAGGAAAAGGTGTTTTGTTTTTTTTAAAAGATTTATTTATTTATTCGGGGGGGGGGGCAGGGCAGAGACACAGAGGGAGAAGCAGGCTCCATGTAGGGAGCCCAATGTGGGGGTCGATCCCAGGTCTCCAGGATCACGCCCTAGGCTGCAGGCGGCGCTAAACCGCTGCGCCACCAGGGCTGCCCGGAAAAGGTGTTATTCTACTCCTTGAAAGCACAGCAAAAACCTTTAATCTATTTTTATGAAAAATGGTTTCTTCCTGGTGAATGGGTATGTGGCAAGGATAGCTGGGTAGGAAACTATTCAAAATTACACTATTATTAATCCTCCACAGAGGATGATATTTTGGCAAATGATTAATGATAAACCACCTCAATTCTCTCCCACCACCCAAATAAATCTACTTGTGACCCATCTCAGAGGTGTGCCAAGGCCCTGTTTCAAATAGAACCATAAAGTCTCTCTCTGAAAACTATGGATGAAAGTTGTCTCATGGCTTATGTAGGCATTTCTTTCTTAAACTGTATTTCATAAATGTGTCCCAGAAAAAGCAAGATAATTGCCTGGTTCTCATATCTCCATTTGATCATCAGTTTATCACCACTTACTGTGTTCCCATATCACTGTTCTAGGCACTACTGACAATTATAAAGAATTCAAAAATACCCTTTCGGCCATTGAAGAGCTTATGGTCTAATAAGGTATACAGAACAACCAGAAATAACACAAATAATGGAAACTAACGAGTCTCAAACTATTTGGTCTCAGAACCACTTAACACCATTAACATTACTAAGGATCTCCAAAAGCTTTTGTCTATGTAGGTTATATTTATATCTGTATCATCTATCTATCTAATATAAGAATTAAAACAGAAAATTTTACCACACAAGCACTCATTCCATTAGTAATAATATCACCACATATCCTGTAGCTTCCAGAAAGAATGAGAATGAAAAGACCAATAAATCTTCAAATTATTATAAAAATTGTTTGATCTCACAGATGCCCTGAAAGGATTGTTGAAACTCTCGTTGAGTCCCTAGACTCCGCCCTGAGAATCTCTGGTGTAAGCATGCAAGCATATTAATCACCAGACATAGCTTTGAAAGAGTGATGGAAGACAACAATGTGAATTTCACAAAAAGAAAAAAATAAAGAAATTTTGGTGGGTAGAATCAAATATCAGAAGCATACAGAGTAAATGCCATTTGGAGTAATAGCAGATTCATGAATATGACAATCACTCTATTCATTGCAGTGTTATATGATACCATTTCTCTCCATGCTTATATTTGAAATAATATCACATTACTTGGAAATTATCCCAGAGAAATGAAAGTTTATGTCCATACAAAATCCTGTACACTAATGTTCATAGCAGCTTTATTTGTAATTTTTCAAAACTGGAAACAACCAAAATGTCCCTCAATCCTGAATGGTTAAACAAAGAGTGGCCCATCCACATCATGGAATATTACATAGGAATAAAAAAGGATGAACTATTGATACACCCAAAAACTTAGATGGACCTCTGAAGGAAAAAAATCAAGTTTCAAAAGGTCGAGTGATATTTGATTCCATTCATCTAACATTCCCCAAACAACATAATTATAAAGATAGAAAAGCAGTTAGTGGTTGCCAGTGATTAGAGGTGACATGAGGAAGGTGCAAGGTAAGGGGTGTAACTATAAAGGGTAGCAGGAGGGAGAGCTTTGTGTTGATAGAATGGTTCTGTGCCTTGATTGGGTGGTGGTTACATGAACAACACATGCGGCAAAATGGTGTCCAGCTACAAAACCCATTTTACCAATGTCCATTTTTAAATTTTGATATTATACTACAGTTATCTAAAATATAACCATCAGGAGAAACTGGGTGAAATCAGAAACTAGACCCTCCACACTATTTCTGCAATTACCTGTGAATTTATAATTATTTTACTATTAAAAGTTTTCTTTAAAAGTTCCTTAAGTTGGAGACGTCAGTATGAACTCATGTTTGTTTGTTTAGCAGTTTAAGATAGATAGAAATGCCTACATAAAAAATATCTATAGATATGTGTATGGTTATGGGCTGATTATGTCCTTCCAAAATTCGCATGTTGAAATCATCATCCTTAATACCTCAGAATGTGACTGTATTTGGGGATGGGGCCTTTAAAGAGATAGGTAAGGTAAAGTGAGGTCATTATGGGTGGGACCTAAACCAAGACTGGTGTTCTTACAAGAGGAGATTAGGACAGACTTATAAAGAGGGAGACCATGTGAAGACACAATATTATTTTTTTTAATTTTTATTTATTTATGATAGTCACACACACAGAGAGAGAGAGAGAGAGAGAGAGAGAGAGAGGCAGAGACACAGGCAGAGGGAGAAGCAGGCTCCATGCACCGGGAGCCCGACGTGGGATTCGATCCCGGGTCTCCAGGATCGCGCCCTGGGCCAAAGGCAGGCGCCAAACCACTGCGCCACCCAGGGATCCCTGAAGACACAATATTAAAAGGCATTTCCTGAAAAACCTCACATCCTTTAAAACTGTTAGATAGAAGTTAGACAATAGCAGTGGAAGGAAAGCCCAGGGGCAAAGCTCCAGATCCCTGAAGGGGAATAATAGAGACCTGAGCTGGAGGCAAGGATGATGAATAAGCTACACATTAAAAGCCCCCTCAACCCCCTCAGGGGGCAAGACATCTTGACCTTGTGGCTTCCAAGACCTCTGAGTTGAGTGATCAAGGGCCACTGGTGCAGAGCTTGTGTTTTCCTCTTCCACTTCTGCTCCAGGGTAACTCCTGAATTCATTAAAATTCCTGAATTCATTTGCCTTGCGGGTATACCCTTTCCGATTCCCCCTCATCCCCTCATCACACGGAGAAAGGTTGCTCCTGAGGATTCCAGCACAAGCTTGTAGGGTAAAAAACTACTCCCCTTCCCAACATGTGGGAGGAATTTCCTCACACTTGACAGCAGCCTCCATTAGAAACCACCCCACTATAGTGACAGCTCCTCCCAGCCCAGAGAAAACCTGTAATATCCAATCCCAAAACAAACGGAGGGGAGGGGCCGTTCCACCTTGTGGACTGTTTGCTCTCCCACCTTGAGAGTGTACTTTTGCTTTAATATACTGCTTTGTGCTTGCTACTTTCCTCCTAACGTCTTTATTCAAGCGCGGATCCCCAAGCAAACCTTCTCATGGGAAATCCAAGGCCTGAGACGGCTGTTCACACAACGCAGACTCTCCTACCAGTAACAAAACCCCATACTTTTTTTTTTTAAGATTTTATTTATTTATTCATGAGAGACACAGAGACAGAGAGCGAGGCAGAGACACAGGCAGAGGGAGAAGCAGGTTCCATGCAGGGAGCCCGACGTGGGACTCGATCCCAGGTCTCCAAGACCACGCCCTGGGCTGAAGGCAGGCACTAAACCACTGAGCCATCCAAGGATCCCCACAAAACCCCATACTTAATGAAACAAGGTGTATAGGGGGAAATGGCATTAAGAGCAGAAAACTTAAAACATGGTACTCTGGAAACCAATGGTATCAATAAAAATCTTTTACAAACATTGCTCAATTGAAAACACATGCCAAGTTTTTAATAAACAAAATAATGCTGTAGAATACGTAGAACGTTACCTTAAGAAAAAGTGATAGTAGCTTGATGGACATGGGTATGTGAAAGGCTTGAGGAGGATATACATCTTAGAGACAAGGTAAATTGCACAGACTGGAAAGAATCACTCTTAATGAGTACTTCTAAGAGCACACAGCCAAATGAGCAAGAGGAAAACTTGGTATGAAATTGCAAAACTGGGTTCCCCCATGGCTTTCGGCTTTCAACTCTCATACTTCATGTTTAGCTGCTGTTAATTGGGGGTACAAAGCGTTAATGTGCTCGGAAAAGCCATAAACCATGGAGACCTCAGCACTTTGCTGACACCATTCCCTCTTTACTCATCCCATATGAGCTGATTTTGTTGATTCTCATTTCAGAGACACACATGGTAGCAAAACAAACCAGACCTGAAGAGACTCTTTGTTTCTTTATTCGTCTCTATGCCTGTGAATAAATGATCCATTATAGTAATTATTTATTAAATTGCAATCATTTTTCAATATCTAGTCAAAGCTTCACACCTTATTCTATGGAGCCATAGTTCATTTCAGACACAACATACTTTTTAAGGTTAGGTTTGGAAGAAGAAGATGACCATTAGATTGCCCCATCTTCTCCTTGGGGTTTCTTGTGCTATTGAGGGTTTTTTGTTTCTTTAATAGTTGAAAAATATTTAAACACACAGCTCTGCCCCATTTTCACCCATGATTTCAGGTTTATCCACGTAATTTTTCAAGCCCTCACTAAGGTGAGTTTGAAACAAAAGATTTTATTTAGTATTTCTTAGTCTTATCATGAGCTACAAAAGATAACAATTTTTGGTCTACCTACATTAAAATTTTACACAAAAAATAAAATCGCTATACAGTTATTCTTAACTTTTTAATGTGTTTTTATACCTATTATTTTATAAGAAGTAACTACTGTCTACAAGATCTGAAATATAAACCACATCTAGTTCTGCTGCAACTTCCCTAATAATTAGCCCTTGGCTCCTCAGTATGAAAATTATTTTTTCAATGAAAATTATCTTCTACGGTAGCATTTGATTTCAGTAAGTCCATTCTCAGACAAATGTTCTCATCTTCAGTTACTTTAGGAGTCCAAATGTTACCTTTATGAGCTTCCTTTCTAAATTCCTTGACCTTTTAAAGTTGTTTGTTTTTTAATCCCCAGACAGGTATACTTCTTTTCCAGACTTTAATGTCTCCTTCTCCAGAAATCCACTTCTCTGCTTCATTAAACCTCCCTGTAATATCCAGAATTAAATCGCATACCTCATTTATTGTTGTGCTTGTGGATTGCTTTTTCCCCTCTCTTTTTAATGCAGCACTGGAAATGACTTTGAAAGAAATGACCTAAAGTTTTCATCATTCCGTTTGTTTTAATTTTTACTTCTAGATAATTGTGCAAGGAGAAGTTATTTGACCTAAAAAAAGAAGTCATCAGAAGTGCTGGGGTTGGAGAAGGTGATGGGCAATGATGGCCACCTCCCAGTAATTGAAGGGGTTTGTCACTTGAGGGAGGAATGATATGATTCCATCGAGCTTTCAAGATAGAACCAGGATCTGACAGACTAAGCTACCAGAAACATACTTCTACTCAGGCTCTTTTAGAAACTGTAACTTATTACCTTCTGAAAGTACTTATTTGGAGGATTCTTGAAATGAACAAGATATTTTACTGAGTTTATAAATCTGAATCCACATCAAAACCTGTGGGAGGCTTTGGCTAAAGGTCTGTCCCAGCAAAACAGAATCATGTGGTGAGTTAGAACAATAGACCAGGAGGATAAAGGACCTGAGTTAGGTCCCAACTGTACTAGGGGCAAAATTATGTGATGTTGGCAAGGTTTTTGTTTTTGTTTTTTTACCTCTCCCTGCCTCGTCCCCTCATCTATAAATTGGAAATGAAAGTAGTGTCATAGGGCTTTTGTGAAGGCCAAATTAGTTAATATGTGTAAAGTATGCCTGACAACTCAGATGCATTATGTGTCACCTATTTCATAGGGATCTCCTCTCTGTTATTTTGAATTTTTTAGAAATAAAGAATAAAATTTAGGGTAGGTTTTCATTCTGAAAAGTGCACTCTTCAATTGTCCATATGTACAGAACATATTTTCATGAAAATGCACAAGATCCACAAGGATAGGGCAACCTTTTATTTATTCACTGATGATTCCCAAGCATTAGAAATATCCAGCCTATAGTAGATACTCAATAAATATGCATTGAATAAATAAATTAAAATGTCTAATTGTCTCACATGTTAAAGAACAAATAGATGTACTTAGAATGATTCTCGTTTGTAATTATATCATTAATCATTATTGATTGTGCATCATGATAATTACATTCAATCCTAAATAAAGGCTTTCATTGTCATAATCAAGACATTTAAAAGTCCTGAAAGTCAGGAAATATGTCTAATTTTTCTTCTTCTTCTTTAAAAATCTGCACTAGCATGTTGCATGAAAGGAGAAAAGATTAACACTCCCCTAGACAAAGAGAGAAGAAGCCCTCAGGCCTGACAACACACAGTTAAGACATTGCCACATACTTTTTGGCATCTAACCATCATTTTTTAAGAAACAAAACAAACAAGCAAAGGAGGGAAAAAGAAAGAGACAAGCAAACAAAGAAACAGACTCTTAACTGTAGAGAACAAACTGATGGTTACCAGAGGGGAGGAGAGGGAGGAGATGGGGGAAATAGGTGATGGGGATTCAGGAGTGCACTTGTTATAAGCACCAGGTATTATATGGAAGTGTTGAATTACTGTATTGTACACCTGAAACTAATACTAGACTGTGTGTTAACTAGAACTTAAATAAGAACTAACAAAACAAAACAAAACAAAAAACTGCACTAGAAATGATCCTCTACTAAGCCATCCATGACACTTTTCTATTCTTGCCATTCTAAACATTGAGCTGATTTATTTGATAGAGTGTGTAAACATTGTGGGACACAAACCAGATATACAGCTGGCTTATAGTAAAAAGGCTTAAGAATTTTTATTTAAATAGTAACAAAAAATAAATAAATAAATAAATAAATAAATAGTAACAAAAGAAATTAGTATATAGTCTGAACCCCAGAAACCATGTATCAGCTATCAAATGGTCAAGGAATAACCTTGCATTGGCATGGGTTTAAAATGTGTGGTTTTCCAAAAAAAAAAAAAAGGTGTGGTTTTCTACTCTGATTTCATGATTGAAATCTATTCCAACTGGATTATGACTCTTCCCGGATCCCTGCTAGTTCTTAATGGATGCAATTTCACTTCACCCATGATGGCAAAGGAATTATGCATTTCCAGGTAAAATTAAATAATAAATCCTAAAAATTGGAAGTTAAATGTATAAATTGTATGGAACTTTTTTCCATTAAGTCTTTCAAAATTCACACTTACACATAATACCACAAATTAACATTTCACAGTTGCTGAACAATCATGTTAATGTAGTTAACACTCAGATGTTTGTCCCTGAGCAAGGGTCAAGATGCAGATTGGAACATTTTAGAAAATATAAGGAAGCCACTCAAAAATATATCTAATGCTTTGGCTAAACTCTGTGGGTTTCTATAGGAACTCATCACTATTCAGGGATTATAGCATAATGGTTACAAGAATAAGCTTTGGAATAAAGAAAGACCTAGGTTTACATTTTAATTTACTGTTACTTGAATCAATTATTTATAGTCTCTCCTCATCTGTGAAAGGAAGACATTAATCCCACTTCATAGAATTAGTGTAATGGTTAAATGAGATAATATGTGTTCAAAGAACATGTTATTATTAATAAGCACACTGACCACTCATAATATTTATCAGTTTATTCAAAAAATATTTAAGAAGGACCAAATATGTGCAAGGAACATATACCAACAGAGATACCCCTGACTGTAGAAGAAAATAAACTTTTAAGGAAATAGTGCAATCAAGTATGTCAGGTTGTATTATATACGTCTGCCATGGGTTCAGTGAGAACCAGAAATTCAATTCTGTCCCAGGAAGTGGAGTCATGAAGAGGCTAACTGTATTAAAGTCCCAGCAAGGGAGAGATGGTACACTCAAAGGTATAAATGAGAAGAGTTTACTATAAATACCATTTACAGAGGCATGGGCAGGGTTAAAAGAACCAACAAGGATGATGAAGTCCCCAAGGATGAGCAAGAGTGGGAAGATGTAGTAAACCCATAGACCAGTTTTGTTTCCAGTATCCAGTGACAGATGCAGCTGTGGGAACTACGGCATTGGTTAGAAGAGTAAAGCCACTACCCAATGACAGACCAGCAGAGATGAAACCATGCAGAAGTGGAGGAAATAAATATCCAGACCTCTCCTTCCTCCTTCCCTCTACTCTTCCAGTCAATGGTGTCTCCAGTTGGCCCACTTTAATTGTAAGCTGAAGCTCAGAGGAGCAAGGTGATGGAGGAGACTTCCCACATCAACCTCTGGGGTACAAATGGGGTGAGAAAGGACGAGAAGCAGAACTGAAGAAGTAGATAGAAAATAACCAGCACACTAAAAATTGATGAGCCGGGGAATGTGAGTAAGTGTGGCTCAGTTAGGAGGGTACTTTAGCATGTAGCACAACAAAAACAAAAACACATTAGTGTAAGAAAACAAAAGAAAACATGTCACATTAGTGAAATTGGAGTGTGGGATGCAAGGCCAGAGAAGTAGAAGTCAAATCATAGAGGGCCTGGTATATCACGGCAAGGCACTTGGACCATATTCTATATAACAAATAACAGCCTGTGTCTCCCAAATGACAAAAAGAATCTATTGCTAATTAAGTCCATGTATGTGTGTGCATGTATATTTGTGTATATGGCTGAGAACAGATCATACTGAGAAAATAGATTTTTTTGTCTAATTTCCTGCTTAAGATTCTTGAGAACAAAGGCTGCTAATACAAACTGTATATGTTATGGAGGACACAGTACCATTCCTAATTATTTTAGGGTAATATATTTAGTTACATACTAAATTAACACTAAGTGAAGTTGGAAGAGATTCAGAAAGCAATTAAATATCATTTGAAATAGAATGGTAGGATAGGATATGTTGTTTTCTCAATACAGAATTCGTGTTGAATGATTGCACCAAGTTAAATTGACATTCCCTCCTCCACCCCAAATTCCAACAAGTACTTCAGTCTCCTTCACTTTCTCCAAATCACATGGAAAGAAAAGACGCTAATGTAAGTATATTTCCTTATTTAGAGTTGCCCTTGCATTAGCTGTTCAGACTAAAAGCCAAATTAATCTTATGGTGAAACCTACAAACTCCAAATCACATATAATGAATCATCTGTTTTGCTTCTTTCCTAATCTTGTCCATGGAAATACAAGAGAAGTACTGAGAAGCTTGTTCGAAGAGCAAATTGAAAAATAATTTCTCAAAAGAGCTCTTATACACTGTACCTATTGCTTTTCTTAAATCTTGTTTATGTCTTTTGTGTATAAAGAGAGATGAAGGGCAGCCCCAGTGGCATAGTGGTTTAGTGAGCTTGTGGCCCGGGGTGTGACCCAGGAGACCCAGGATCAAGCCCTACATGGGGCTCTCTGCATGGAGCCTGCTTCTCCCTCTGTCTGCCTCTCTGTCTCTCTGTCTCTCTGTGTTTATGAATAAATAAATAAGATCTTTAAAAAAAGAGAGAGAGAGATGGAAAAAATACACTAATTTTCTTTGAATCCAAATACACGTATTATAATTTGCAACAGATTCTCTTAATATTTTCGTTTACAGTTGGAACTGAAATTCTGGGGCCACAGAACAATATTTAACTCTTAACTCTAGTTCCACTGGCTACTAAAACTTGAACTAAAACTCAAACTGATTTCTGGATGTTTCTGTAAGTATGTTGAACATTGTAATTTAAGAGATTACCAAATTAAAACCGACTACCTGACTTTATTTTGGACTAAGTCAATTATTACTTTTTAAGGTTTTAAAGGCAGCAGGCTAGGTTAATTCATAGGAAATATGCGATGGTATACAAAAATCCTGTTTACCTTATATAGATTCTGGAATTGAATAAAATGATATTTTAATTAATTTTTTGCATATTAAAATAAGCATGTGGCTTAAAACTCCAACCTAGTAATTTATCTACTCAAAGATTTCTTGAGAGTTTGGCAGGAATCAGAAATAATTAAGTTACTACAAGTCTCTAGCGTACAATGACAATTTCAAAGGAAGATTTGCTCCCTCTCATGAGGGAGATTTTCTGTAGGGAAAAGAACTAAGAATTACAACTCAGAGGAAATAACTGCATCAGAGGGGGAAAGGGAAGATCTTACTTCAAAAGGAAGATGATTTAGAAAAAGACCAGCTTCTCTGAAGCCTAAGAAAGAAGAAGACCACAGACACTGAAGAACTCATAGCTCATTTATTTATTTATTTTTAAAGATTTATTTATTCATTAGAGAGAGAGAGAGAAAGAATATGCACATGTGGCCGGGTGGGGGGGGCGGGGAGGGCAGAGGGAGAGGAAGAAGCAGGCTCCCTGCTGAGCAGAGAGCCCCCTGCAGGACTCCATCCCAGGATCCTAGGATCATGACCTGAGCCACTCAGGCACCTCACATAGCTCATTTTTTAAATATTAAAGTATTTAAACCAACAGTTACCAAATACTTAATTACATTTTAGACAGAGAGATATTTCTATCCCTTGAAGACTATTAAGTTTATTGAGAGAAGTCAAATAGTTTTAAAATGAAGCGTAAAATTTTAAAATAAAATTTTACTCATACTGTGGGAGCAAAGAGGAGTGTGCTAGAATGCTGGAAGGAAATTTACAGGGAGAGACGATTCTTGAGTTGAGCAATGAAAGAGGGGAAGTGGCTTCCAAAGCAGAGAGAAGAGCCAGTTACTTGTGTTAAGAATTTCCAGTGGAGGATCTGTGAGTTGAGTGTGATGGGAAAGTAGAGTGGGTGGGGAAAACCATGTCAGAAAGACTGGAGAATGGTCTGGATGAAGAATGCCAAGGAATGTGAATATCATTTCATATGTGAAATCCCCACTAGGGATTTTAGGGAGCATAGGGATTTGCTACAATTTGCCTTTTGGAAATATCCCCTGGAGCCATGTGGTCACTTAATTAAAGGGAAGGAGCAAGGAAATATCTTAGTAAATGATGCACTAGAGTCATAAGTGAATCAACTTGGGATAGTCACAATTAATTAATCACTATTAACGGATAACTCCAAAGTTTTTGACTTGAGAACATCAGGCTCAAAATAATTTTTAAAGGGAGAGGTGGGGGGTGGATTTTATAAATTAGAGTCGCAACACAAAACAGAAGGCTCACACTACTTAGGATATTTCAAAGAAGGTTTAACAGAAGGACTATTTACAAAGTCGCGGGCAGGGTATTGGAAAATATAACAGGTAGGTCAGTACCAAGGGACAAGTAACAGCGTAGTTGTTACCAGTGGTATGATCGAAGGATGAGGGGAGATAGCAGCCACTGGAAAGCCAAAGGGAGTATTGTGGGAAAGTGACCATCTTGAGAGAAGCCAGCACCTTGAGAGAAGCCAGGACCTTGATAGGAGCAGTGACTTTAGGTCAAGGGTCACCACCAACTTAAGAAAACCTGCAGGGAAAAAAAGCTGAAAGGATATATCCCTTCACCTCACTCTTCTCTCCTCTTATCTCATCTCCTGCCTGGTTTTCTCATTTGCCAAACCCAATCATAAGCCAGAAGGCAAGAGGAAATTTTTATGTAGATCATAGAGAATTGCCTCCAGGAGCAAAGAGTAGGGTAGAAAGATGTGGAAAGTGGATGCTAAAAAACAAATGGAAGATATCCAGCAAAATATACCTTTTTTGCCCCTCAGTATCTCCTTTTCTCCCTCATCCCTTTGAAAAATCTGTGCCCTCAAGCAACAGTATCTATGGAGTACTGTCAGCTGCTAAATGATAGCATACTGCCACCTGAACTTAAAACGGTGGCCTCCACGAGTGGCTTTCAAGAAAAGTAGCAGGGAGAAAGCCAAGTATATAACTTGAGTATAATTGCTGCTATTGTGTGTGTGTGCCCAAAGTCTAAGCTGGTAACAGTAATTACCTTCTTCCACTACCCACTCCGTATTCCCTGCTCTCTGCCAGCACATCAGTCTGATGGGCATCTTAACCAGGTAGGGTGACCCACACCTTCATTTCTGTAGCATATGAATGAGCCTTTGGTGGTCTTGTCTTTATTCAATTATCTCAATTTTCCATTATAAGGCTACTGGAAAATGGAATATTAAGCCATTTAAGCCAAAAGATATGTGCACCCCCTAAAAGTAAATGCTCTGGATTCCAGACATAGTCCTGTTCCATGATGCAATAGCAACTAATGTTCTCCAGTAATCAGTTCCCCAGAAAGTACAGGGTTAAAATCCTATGTGTCATCTTTCAGGCCCGACCATGGACAATTACAATGATGTTCTCTGGCAGGCCTGTGGGCAGAAGAACTACTCTCCCACACCAGAGAAGGTGCATAGCAGGGCACTGAAGCCTCTGGAGGTAGCTGTAGTCAGGATTCAGAGCCCACCCCCCACCTCCACACCCACCTCTCTGCAGGCCAGCCATGCTCTTCTGCATATAGGAGCCTTCAGCTGGACTCCTCTTTACTGGGACAGGTCTCAGTTAAGAGATTGTTTAGGAGCCACTGCCAAGATCTCTTTATTAGGGGGCCCTGAACACTTTTCTCCCCTCTGACTCAGTATTCAATCCTTTTCCATTCTGAGCCTCTCCCGCTCTCTTCCGCACTAACACCCCCTCCAGATGTAAGAGCTTTTGATTCCAGCTCCCTCAGCAGTGACATGGTGTGTCCCCCCACACACAGCCAACTTCTGCACTGATACATCTGACACTTGCCAGGTGCCCCTCCATGGGGAAAATGGAACACTGGGGAATTGTCAACCTTTCCTGTTTTGACTCTTGCTTCTACTATCACAGTAAGTGAATAAAGTCTTAATTGTTTTCAGTTTAGCTCATTGTCTTAATCGACTAGCTTGACATCTGGCAGCCAGCCCTCTTTCTCTGACAATAACAACCCCCTCCCCTATCAATTCTGTGGCATGAGGAAGCTAAAAATATCAGAAGAAAGTCTCTGTGTCCAATTTATTTCCTAGCTTCTGCCAACACAGTAACCTAAAAATCATGACACAGCCTGCGGAGGACGAAGAAATTAGTTCAACTGTTTTACTCCCATTTATTTTACCAGTTTGGCTCTTGGAGAAAATGGATAGATCATGAAAAATAATAATGGACCACTACAAACTTAACCAAGGGGGAACTCCTGTGTCAGCTTCTGGTATTGAATACACTAATGAATTCATCTCTTTTAATATCCATAAAAGAAGAATCAGAAGCAGTTGAAATTTAACTGAGATGGAGAACCAATTATATTCATGGTCTTGTCCAAAAGCTCTCCTGCCCTTTTTTCATGATATGACCTAAGGGGACCTGGATCACTTGAACATTCCATAGGATGTCATGTTGGTCCCCTATATTGTTGATACCATGTTAATCCGACCTGATAAACAAGAAGCTATAAGGACTCTGGAAGACCTTGTGTAATAGGTAATTTTACGTGTCTGCTTGACTAGACTAAAGGATGCCCAGGTAGCCAGTAAAACATTATTTCTGGGTGTGTCTATGAGGGAGTTTCTGTAAGGGATTAGCATTTAAGTTGGTGAACTAAGTAAAGCAGATGGCTGTCCCCAATGTTGGTTGGCATCATGTAATCCATTAGAGGCAAAAAGAACAAAAAGTGAAGGAAGAGCAAATTTGCTCTCTCTGCTAAGAGCTGAGACATCCATCTCCTCCTGTCCTGTTTGTTTGATTACTTTGTATCAAGGGACACTTTTTGGTAAAGGAGGTAGGTCAGTGAGCATATGATCATGGACTCCATTGCTCTTATCACATACATCATTATCAAGAACCTGCCAGCCTGATTAAACATTAGAGTGGTCTCTCAAAGGTGAAGCTATGGTACCAGCTTAGAGATGACATTCTTTCAGGATACAATGTTCTTTGGGATATACTATGTATCTTAAACTAATGCCATTATAATATTCTGTCTCCAGTAAAATATATGGGTCAGAGAATCAGGGAATAAAAACAGGAGTGGTCCTGTCTACCATTACTCCTAATGACTCATTTGGAGAATGCATGCTTTCTACCTCTGCAATGTTAGGCCCTGCTATGGTCTGAATGTTTGCATACACCCTCCCCCCACCCAATTCATATGTTCAAATCCTTATGCCCAATGTGATAGTGAGGCCTTTCAGAGGTGATTAAGTCATGAGAGAACCCTCATGAATGAGATCTATGCTTTTATAAAAGAGACTACAGAGGGCTTTCTTTCCTGTTTTCTGTCATCCTGGAATGGGTTCTCACCCAAACATGGCACCATGATCTTAGACTTCCACCTTCTAGAACTGTGAAAAATAAATCTCTGTTGTTTATAACTCAGTCTGTGAGTTATAGCAGCACATTTTGTTATAGCAGCACATACAGATTAAGAAAGACCTATGTGTCTACAGGTCTGATTCTCGTTTTTTAAAATTAATTAATTAATTAAAAGATTTTATTTATTTATTCATGAGAAACACAGATAGAGAGGCGGAGACATAGGCAGAGGCAGCAGGCCCCATGCAGGGAGCCCGACATGGGACTCGTGGGACTTGATCCTGGGTCTCCAGGATCACGCCCTGGGTTGAAGGCAGAGCTATACCGCTGAGCCACCCAAAACACCCTACAGGTTTGATTCTCAAAGGGAGTGTGCTTTCACACAGTAAGAGTCCAATTAAATTTAAAGCTACCACTGGCACATGGGTACTCTTTAGGATCTTTGTGCCAATAGATTGATAGGCACAAAAAGAGTGAACATACTAGAAGAGATAATTGACTCTAATCATTGTAAGGACATAGGGTTGCTACTATATAATCTGGGAGGGAAGAGTATGTTTGTCACTCAAGTGATCCACTGTGGCATCTCCTGCTATTCCCCTGTCCATTTTTAACTATTAATAGACAAATACAGTAACCACAATCTGATAAGCCTGCACCGCTCTGCAAATAGTGCTAGTCAGATCAATTTTGATAAGAGTTAGACAAAGTTGGTGAGCCTACAGCTACTGTCCCTACTGCTCCTGCCCTTTAAGCACGCACTGGGTTGGTTGCCTGGAGAAAGACACTAACTGACATTGACAGAATGAGTCATCTTGTCTACCTGATTTTTGAGAGCCTCTTCTACTATGAATGGCCTCTGATGAGCATTTACATGGGACACAAATTTTTTTTTTTATTATTATTTTTTTTTAGATTTGGCTTCTCCTCTCAGCCTGACCACTCTTCCTGACATGTGACAGGACACAAATATTTTCATGCTCTTTCCATTCTAAGAAATTCGTCTACATATTTTTCCTCACTTTCACATATGGTACAATATTCCAGTAGGGTTCTCTCCAAGTTCTTCAGTATAAAAATCTATTCTCAACTGCTCTTGAGTTAACATAGAACTATTTCTCAGGCCATTTTTCCTTCCATACGAAGTGGAAAACATAGGTACTGCTCAGAGTTGAGCTGGTTAGCAGTGGGATTCTGATGTAGTAGCCATTCATGTCTTCCTGATGTCAGATACCATATAGACCTATTCATACGCTGAGCCCTCATCTTCTTTCCCATTAATGAATTATAGAAAGGACTGAAGGAGGAAAGGAAAATCAGTAATCAGGCACCAAGAGAGTCTGGACCACTGGCTCCACTTGGGCAGTTTCTTGTGCCTTCTGGACCTACCTAGGTCTAGTTTCATATATACCAGGCGTTGGCAAACCACTGACCATGATCCAAATCCAGCCCACCATTTGTTTTGTAGCATAGATCTTTGCAAGCTAAGAATGACACTTTCAAATGGTTGGGCAAAAAACAAAATAAGAATAATGTATCATGACACTTAAAATGATATGAAATTCAAATCCCAGTGTCAATAAATAAAGTTTTATTGGAACACATCCACAGCCATTCATTTACATATTGCTTATGGCCACTTTTGAGCTATAGTAGCAGAATTGAACAGTCACAACAGAAACCATATGGCCTGCAAAGCCTAAAATATCTGGCCCTTTATAGATAAAATTTGCTGACCCCTGATATATGCTACTTCTATTTTATAATAGAATGCACTGTGCACATCCAATTTTATGGTTCAGTGAATTAGAAAGCACAAGTTTGGCAATTTGGATATCCTATGGTCAAGTATTCAATCTGTTCCAAGACCAGCAGCCAGTCAAGGATCTTCTTTTCTAATGAATAGTTGTTGGCAGAATAGAATATAGCCTTATTCCAAAGCTCTAGGGTATCTGTTGTGATTCTGCTGGTGGGGCTTGCCAGATGCCATATAGCAGCTCTATCTGCCACCAGCAGATAGAGCAGACCATTGGTTTTGCTTGGCTACAGGGTCCGCATGGCAAGACTGCCTGAACTACAGGCTGAACTATTTCAGTGCTCTTTCCTATTTCAGGTCCCACTAAAAATGCAGCTTATGGGGTCATCCAGGAAATGGCTTGCTACAGAATGCTTAATTGTGGTTTACGTTGCCTCAAAAACACAGAGGACCACAAGGCATGAGTGATAAAAGGTACAACAGCCTCTCTACAAAGCAAATTCATCATTTGAGGACTTACTGTAATTTTTCTTTTCCTAATATATATTATTGATAAAACAAATCAGCTCTATAATGTTTACTCCAAAAATATTAACACTGGTATGATATATCATTTGTGTTCCTAATTGTATAATTCTACACGCAAAGCTAAATTATTGGTAGAATGGCAATACCATTGCACTGGGTGGCAGGGGGAGAAACGTTTGACTCTGATACAGGAAGAGAACTAAGGTATCTCTTGAATTTACCTTAAATTTCACTGGTGACTATGATATCAGAGTAGATGATCAAGAGAAAAGACAAGAACACTGCCCAAGCAGTTCCTGTTTGACAGGGTACCTGCAAAAGACAAAGTTCCTCTCTACTGAAGAGATCTTTCTTCTACAACGAACAGGGAGGATGCTAATTCAGAATATACTCTTATTTTTATCCTAAAACTTAAAGGCTTTGTCCCGCCATTTTACAAACTGATAGCTGGTATGTGAAACTTCCAAATTTCTACTTCTGTCATTTAAACAACTAGCCCATTCCATTTCTTTTAGTGCTTTTTCCTACAGGACTAAAGGTTCAGAAGTAATTTACAAAGGAAATTTGCAAAGGAAAATGTTCCCAGCCTTGTGACTTAAAGGTTACCTTGAAAATATTTGTCTTCATTTGTCTTCTTAAAAGACCATGTTTCCTTAACTCTCTATCATGCTCTTTCCCCCACTCACTAAATTTGGTCTGAGTCTGTATTAAGGGCTGCATTATTGTCTGCTGACTTCCAGAGAAACTGCTAAGCACCAAGAAAGAAAGCACTTAGCTGCTTTTAGTCACCATCAACAGTTTGCTCATAAGAGCCTAAAAGGATCAGAAGGGGTTGGAGGAAGGATACAGAAAACCTCTAATAGGTCACCACAGGACTTTTGAGCTTGTTTATAGAGAGAACACCAGCATGAGTGACTGACAAGTAATGCTTGTAATTGATGTTGCTATAATTCTAGATGGGGTGTAATAGTATGTATATTTAATGTACAATATCTTTATAAAATTTATGTCACATCCTACTCTAATGCCCCTATAAACTGCTGTACAGGAATAGAAGGAAATGATACTTATGTTATCTTCAATACCTGTCTGGGACATTAGCCTCTGTCTGGACAACTTCTCTACTCATTTGTCTCTGCATTGGTTTGGGAGTAGCCCTGAGACCACTAGATGATATTAAATAAATAGATAGCAGCTAGACATTTAAACCATAAAGACAAATCTAACTTGCTCCTTGTTTTGGATAACATGCTTTGGAGGGGGGTAGTTAATAATAACAACAATGTCTGGTACCATTTATAAGATGGCATGATCTTATTTAACCCCTGAAGAAGGTATCTTCATCCTTATTTTACAGTGGAGGAAATTATGGCCCAAGTAACTTGCCCAAGAGCATTCAGCTAGTAAGGAATTAGAAAGAAGATTCAAGCACAGGCATATCTGACTACAAAGCCAAAAAATGTGGAGAAAATTTTTTATCATAATCACCAAGTGCATTAATGTTCACTATCAGGCTTGAAATTTCCTTTAATTCACCCAAAAGAAAAAAAAAATAAATTTCCTCTAATTCACTCCTAGATTGTAAGCAACTAGAGGACAGATCGATGTAATCATCAGGGAATGCTCTGGACAACTGACTGGGTGATTGTTCAGTATAACAAGGGATAATTCCTCCTTTCCAGGTGTTTGGATCCTGGGAGGAATACTTGTTTTTAGAGGTGAACATGCCTCAACTAAAAATAATACTGTACATTCTGGGGTAAATACTATAATCCAAAAAAGATTCCAGTGACAAAGTCGCCAGGTATAGGCTTCATTATGAGCTCAGAATTGTTCTGGGAGTAAGCTGGGAGTAGTAGCATGGTCAGATAGAAGGAGCATGTGGGTTGTTCTATCTTCCTCACTTACTGAATGCCTGGCCAAGGATTGAGGCCTAGGCCTTAACTCAATGACTGTCTTAACCACTCTGTCCTTATTTTTCTCATACGCTGAAAGGGATTATTAATACATACTCATATTATTATGAGAATAAAAGGAAAAATGTCTTTAAATTTTCTTGCACAGATCTAAAACTTAGTAGATGTTCAACAAGTACTGACAATTTTTACTCTTTTAAAATCCAATTCAAGAAAGATTTGCTGACTTCTATTATGCAATATCATGCAACAACTATATAGCAGATTTTTAAAGTGATTAAGAAACAATTCTCCATAAACTAGAATGGGGACAGATGTGTAAATAGCTACCTGCAATGTGCTACAAAAAGTGCTGTCTCAAAATAATGGACAAAGTGGGAATACAAAGATCAGTTAATTCTTTTGTTGGGATGTCAGAAATCTTGTCAGAAATGAAAAGAATTTTAACCTGCATTTGAAGGTAAAAAAAAAGAAATGACATGAATTTACAAATTTTTCAGTACAGATAAAATTATGTAATGTTGATTTGCATGACATCCATCCATCTCTTCATTCAAACATTTACTGAAAGGCTACTATGTGCCAGGCACTGTTACCACATACTAGGGTCACAAAAATGAGAAGACACGGTACATCCTTTGAGGAACTAACAGTGTAGTGATTAATACAGAGGGATACTCTATATATTCTAAAATTTCCTATCACTTATTCTTCTGTAAAGTGTTAATAATATACTTGGGCATATTTGTAAAAATGGTCATTGAGGCCATAACTCAGATCAGTAACAAAGTACAGTAAAAATGCTAGCAACGTTCCCATTCTTTCACAATAATTTATGTCTTGAAGAAAAAAATGCCTTGTACATTTCCATTGTTGGTTTTTTTTTCTTCATCCCTCCATAAAATTAAGAGTTCAGTTCAGGTCAACTCTTGAGCTTCAATTGTATCCACTAGACAGACAAACATGTATAAGATATGTATGCCTTTGAAGAGTTTACAATTTACTGATGGTATAAAATCATCTATCTGTGTAGATTATGGCAAAACTCCTTCCCAAGATTTATTGTCTATGAAAACTAAAGGGGAAAATAATAGAAAGCAAAGTAGAATTTATTAAATTGTTCTTTTAGTGTACCTGCAGAATCATTTCTCCCCTAATTTCTGCAGGCACACAAGAAAACCACATTAAGTGTTGGATTTATTGCCTGCTTTGGGCATCTTGATGTACTACTGTATAAACTTAAGTCTCTGTTTCCTAGGAACTATTGGACAGAACATCTTGTATTTCTCACTAAGAAATTTTATACTGAAGAGACAATGGAGATTAAGGCTATAAACAAATTAGAATGGCTTAAGTAAACCTAGCACTTTTCCACAGTAAGATGGCTCTCCTGTTTCTCAGATCAGATTGTATTTCTGAAAATCCAGCTATACATTGTTTTTAAGAATACCCCTAAAACATGATAGCACAGAAATATATAAAGAAAAGTGGTAGAAAAGATATATTAGCCAAATACTGCCCAAAAGAAATCTGGTGAAGGATATATATATCAAAGAAAATAGAGAATATGACAGATAGAGATAAATATGGGCAACAGGATAGTAAAAGGAACAAACCACCCCAAAGATATGACAATAATAATTTTTTCTGAGTCTAACAACACAACAAAAACAAAAAATGCAATTGCAAGTAAGAATTGATAAATCCAAAATCATAGTATACAATTTTAACAAATATCTATCAGAAAGTCTCATCGAACAAAAAAAAGTGAGAATAGAAAATACTTTAACAATGAATTCATAAGCTTGCACAAATAAATGGGTATGGTATTCTGCATTAAACAAATAGAATATATACATTTTCAATTATATATGAAACATCCAATGAATTAATCACAAGTGGATCACAAAAGAAGTCCAATAAATTTTTTAAGATGCTTTTTTTGGTTGTTTTTAAGAGAGAAAGTTCATGTTTGTGAACCACAGTGACAGTGTTGGGTGGTGGCAAAAGGGGGAGAGATGGAGAGAGAGGGAGAGAGAGAATCTTAAGCAGGCTCCATACTTAGCACAGAGCCACACATGCGGCTTGATCTCATGACCCTGAGATTACAACCTGAGCTGAAATCAAGAACTGGACTCTCCTTGGGGCACCTGACTGGCTCAGTTGGTAGAGAATACAACTCTTGATTTTGAGGTCCTGAGTTTGAGCCCCATGTTGGGGGTAGAGATTAATTTTAAAAATTAAAAAATAATAACCTCTTAAAAAATTAAAATAGCAAACTCCAGATAATTAGAAAACTTTAAATATAATCCTAATAAACCATCAGAGACTCACAATAGAATTTACAAAATACTTAGAAACAAATGACAATTAAGTACCATATGTTAAAATGTGTGGGATGAAGCCAAAGTGGATCTTAGTGTGAAATTTCGAGTCTATAGATATATTCATTAAAAAAAAAAAAAAAAGGATTGAAAACAGATGTGTTAAAAAATCAACTCAAAAGATTAGAAAAAGAATGGAGTAAATCTGAAGAGAGTAAAAGGTAAAGCAAATATCAGAGATTTATAAAATAGAAAAAAAAATAGTTCAACCAAACCAAAGAAACTGGTTCTCTCAAAATAACATCAGCAACTTACAAATTCATAATTCTTAGGAAGATTTACCAAGAACAAAAGAGAAAAAAGATGACTGACCTATGTTAGCAATCAGAAAGAGGGCAAAAGTCTAGATAGAATATATACTTAATACAAGGAGACAATAATGGAGACAAATAACAATGGTCACCATAAAATGTGAAACAGCCTAAAATGTCTAGCAATGGAGAATTCTGGACTCGTCATGTGATGAAAGATACAACAAAAAGATTAAAGATTAATGATCTCCATGGATAAATCCTAAAACATGGTTAGTCAAAAAAGGCAAGCTGCAGAATATGTATAAACACATCACTTATATAAATGTTAAAAATATGCAAAGCAGGATGATATTACGATATTACTTAGGCGCACATACACATGTAGTAAAAATATGGAAACATTCATGGGGATTACAGAAATCAAAAACAGGGTAAATATTACCACAAGGAAAAGAGGGAACCAGTGATAGTAAATGGAAACAGGGAGTAAGGCTTTGTAACAGTAGTATTTTTTCTTTAAACACATCTGAAGTAAATAAAGCAAAAAGTTAATATTTGTTTACATTGGGTTGCGGGCATACAGGTAGTCATATTACTCTCCTTATGCTCTTATTATTTGAAACATTTCATAATAAAATTTTTAAAATAAAAAATCAGTTCAACTATTTAATCTTTTGTTCCTTTTATATCCCCTCTCCTATCCCATAGCTGTAACATAGAGGTCCCAGGTTCACCAGCTTATGTACCCATGAAGTTCCACAAATATCAACAGATTTCACCCCTACATGAATATCTGAAAAACCTCAAATCTTCTTCAGGTTTCTCAGGAAATTCCCAGAGATATTTTGCCTCCTTTATTCAAGTCATCATCACAAGTCTTTTGAGGGAGGCTATTAGAACATCCAGCTATATAAGGTAACAAAAGGAAGTTGACCAGAAAGCCCCAAAGCCAATTTAGGTGGGAAATAATTTCAGATTGTAATGAGTATAATGATGATCACAGGTATCTTACACTTCAGTTACCATCCAATGGGTAAACTCCTGGTTCCCTTAACCCACCCTACAGAAGGCATAATACAAGCAAATTCCCCTGGGATCGTTGCCATTGCTTCTGCTTCCATTTAGCCTGCTCTCTGACCCACACCGACCCACAAGCCCGTAGCTCCCCAGCCCAACACACACCCAACTCAGCCTGTAGGTAAGTGAGAAAGGTGGATGATGCTCTTGCCCCCGATAGCCCATGTGAAACAGGTTTCTCTTCTGAGATAAATGTGGATTTGTCTTCAATCCAACTGGAAGCAAGTCATCTAAAATTTGACAAAATCTAGTGCGAAATAATTCTTTGCAAGTACTTCAAATAAAATTCTCATACTTCTTACAATGGTCGTAAATTGTTCATGGTGAGAATTAAAGCTACTTTATGCTGACTTAAACTAAGGTACTTAACAGCTATATAAATACAGTTAATGACAATACCTTTACTATATTAATCACCGACTACCTTACATTCCTTTCTTGAATCTATGCTGAAACATAAAACAAAGCAAAAAATGACTGAAGGTTCTATCCTTAAGCTACTATAAAAAAAGCTTGCTTTTTATAACTATTTTAAGGCAGTAGTATGGTGTCTTTTTAAGGCACAACAGAAAAAAAAAAGGCACAACAGAGATCCAAAGGTACCTGTAGATTGGTGAGTAGGAATATTAACTGGATACAAAAGGACTAAAGAGGCTAAAGGGGATCAAAATGGCCGTTGTTTTGCATGTTACTTTATCAATATCTACATATTTCTGGAATTTCACATGTTAAAAAAAAAGCTAGAAGAACAACTATTTTTAAAATGACTTTTACAGTAATCCAGGAAAATCTCAATAATATTTCATAATGAAATACTAACCTGATCTTTCTCAGTATTGTCGGATAGTGTATAATACAGCTATATTGTTGGACCAGTAAACATTTTCATTTGGTATCAAAGGAAAAATGTGAAATGTTTGTATTTAGTAAGTAACATGGAATATTTGTTGGCTTAAATTAGCTTCTCTATATGTTTGAAGCAATATTGCCACTGGTATACATTATGGGCGATTGAAATAAATTTGGGAGGGGGGTGTCAGAAACCAATAATGGATTTCTCAAGACATAGGAAAATTTTACATTCCTGTACCCAATTTCATGCCAGGAAAAGAGAAGAAAACTTACTAGCACAAATTTGATTTTATCTTACGGTTACCCTTCCCTCTTTCTTCCTCCCATTGCTCACTCTCACAAACCTCCCTTCCTCATCATCTCCCTCAAGGGTATCTATTTATTCTTCACTGTTGCCATAACCCCCAATGACACAGTTCTTTCCCAGTCATAACTCAGTCATCTCCAATAGGCTTTCTTACTCAGGCACCCCCCAGTTTTCTATCTCCTTTGTTCCACCTTATCCTTCCCTCTCCATGTTTCCATTTTCAGGTTTTCTCTCAACTCTTACCCTATCTTTTACCTTCTCTATCACTTTTGTGAAAAGTAATAGGACATTGTTCTTTCTTTTCTACAGAGCCTGAGATGGATTCATCCCAGAAGATAGTAATCCTATCATTTTCATTTTATAGATTGACCACAGAAATGTAGAGAGTAGAAAAATCCATATTGGCCAACTTCACTCTTTTGTGTTTCTTTAATCCTGAGAAAGGTGGTGTAGAATCTCTTCAGTTGGTGGAGTTCAATTCTCACCTTGGGTATAAAGATTACTTAAAAATAAAAATCATTTTTAGAAACTCCAGAGAAACGTGATGTAAACTGCTCAGCAAGTCTGTGTATGTTTCAGGGGGTTTCAGAGAGTTCCCTAAAAATGAAAGACACCAAATCTCACATTATATCAATGAGATCCAAGAATGCATACTTCAAATAAAAGCAAGTTATGCCAATGAATATCTTGGCATCAATGGGATTTACTAATAAAAAGAACTCTATTAACTCTTTTTCTGGATGGAATTATGACTAATATGTAAAGGTCAAATGCTTTATTAAATTACTTCCATATTCTCTCCAGATGTGGGATTTGCTTTTGACATTGCACGTACCTAATACCAACACTTAATTTAACGAAATCCTCAAAGTACTAAATAGACTTCATCAAAATTTATATTTTTGCATGAAAAAGAATAAGTATTCTTGTCTTCTACCTACTGTTTTCTGGCTTGATATGAACTGGTGACACTTTTTTTGGCGGAATAATAGGATACAAATTGACAAGATCCCATTTGATTTCCTCAATGTCTTTGAGTAAATACAAATAATATTGGATGAATCTACATTTTTTAAACTAAATTATACCCTCGACATGGGGTTCAAACTCATAATCCTCAGATCAAGAGTGGTATTCTCCACCTGGTGAGCCTAAATTGATTCCCTTGCACCCTAGGATGATTCTAAATTAAAACAAAGTTTAAAAACAACTTTCTAGACTGAAACAATTTTGAAGTCAATACCTTTCCCGCTATTAGAAATGTAAAATGTTTAATATTGAATATGCGTCCCCAGAGAGTTCAATTCCATGCTTCTAGCTGAGTATCACTGTATTAAAAGATCAACCCCCAAATACAAGAAGCAATTGGAAACCGCATTACCTTTCCTTATAGAGAAGTATAGATTATAAAACCTAGACTAAATGAGATGGAAAAGACCTTGGGAAGGAAAGACATCAATATTTAAATTGTCTAGGAAAGGTGATCATCTATTCTTTTTAAAGGTCTCCAAGGAGGAAAACTTGCTAGTGTCTTTTCATGGTCTATATAGAGATTCACCACTTCAGAATAGAACTCCTTCTTGAGCTGAATAAGAATCTCCAAATTTTATGCTGTTACAAATAAAGTTTTGGGTTTGATCTATTTGTACATAAAACTTACTTTTTGTAGTTGATTTAAGTAGAATATTTTTCTGAAAATTAAATTGATGGATAGGTATTTAAAGCCTCATTAAAAAGCCAAATGCATAAATAAAGACCAATTCACATTTCTACCAAGAAGATATGAGAAAGTCCATTTCATCATATCCTGGACATCCAGATTGCTCCTGAGGTTAAATAAATAAATAAATAAATAAATAAATAAATAAATAAAAGTTTTTCACAGAAGTATTCTACTAAGTCCTGGTGTTTTTATCTTCCTTTCTTCAGATGGTTTGGAGAATGTAAAGACTGCCAGTGTTGTCTCCAAGGAGTAGCAGAAGAGCTGAAGAAGGCCAAAAAGCCCACCTTGAATTCTGCATCACTTGCATCTGTGTGATCGGCCACATACTTCAGTTCATTTAACAAATCTTTTTTTCTCTATTACTATGTTCTAAGCTCTGTTTCAGACTCTAAGAAGCAAAAAACACTACGCATTGTTGTTCTCAAGAAGGTCATAGTCATAAATGTAGTGTTTATCTAAATGGTATATGGCAGAAGGTAAAAGCAACCTTTGTCTTAGCCTAGCGTAAATAATTCTTTGGAAACATCTTTTACACTATTTCTATTGTTGATGTTATTTCTAAATCACCATTTCAACAAATATTTATTAGCACTTGTCATAAGCAAGGCACTAGCTTCAAGATTCAAGGGCTATATAAAAATATACAAGACATTAAGTGTGCCTACAGGGAGACAAATCTCCTTGGGTCTTCAATGTTTTCAGCATGTCTTGTGAGCAGAGGCATTTACAGATTTTGTTCTGGATCATCTTTTCAAGGATGTTTACACAGTGAACAGTCTAGAAGGTAAAGATAATGTCTTCCTTCAGAGCAGAAGGCAGTTTCTGTAATGTCTAGCATAATAAAAAAGAACATCTCCCTCTGGGGAAAAGGAAGGCCAGGTTTGCTTGTCAAAGATTTGCTTCCTTAATCTCAGGGTTTCTTTGTTATTGCATAAACCCACTGTATATGTAGCATCCACCTGGGCCACTCTGAGTCACCACATGGGACTTGGAACAAGGAGAACTGAAGTTCACGCTGCATGATAGACTAAGAATAATTCTTTACCTCTGATCCAGGAGTCTCCCTTCTACTGCCAACATACATGAAGCTGCAGCAGACTAACTTGTTAGCCTGCAAATAGGCAAATTCTTAAAACTTTGCAGTTCTTGACAATGCCATCAAAAAATTTACTATTTAATAAAGACTTAAGAAAAGCACATAGATAACCATAATCATTGTGGTAATAGTTACCCAAAATACTATAGAAAAAAACAAAATTGATTCTGTCCAAGAGACAGGTTCAGGTAGGAAATTAAGAGAAGGAACTCATATAGGAAAAGGAGAGCATTAATTGTCTTTCTAGTCCTATTTCTCTGACCATTCTTTTTTTTCAAGATTTTATTTATTTATTCATGAGAGACACACAGAGAGAGGTAGAGACACAGGCAGAGGGAGAAGCAGGCTCCCCATGGTGAGCCCAAAGCAGGACTTGACCCCAGGACCCTAGGATCATGCCCCAAGCCAAAGGCAGATGCTAAACCACCGAGCCACCCAGGTGCCCCTCTGACCATTCTTACTAAGTATCCTGTACTGGTTCCTCCTCTGTTGGAGTCACCCAAGATTCTGTCATTGTCCCACTTCTCTTTGCAATGTATTATTCTTTCTCGGGAAATTCTATCCATTTATAGGAGTTCAGCTACGAAATATGCATGTCTGTCTCTAATTTCTTTCCAAGCTCCAGCCCCCTGTTTCCAATTGCCTACTTCACATCTGGATATTTAACAGGTGACTCAAACTTAACATGTCCAAAATTGAACCCATTCTTTCTCTCCCTGATGTACTCAATTGTCTCTTTTTCCCCATCCCCATAACTGTTAATGGAATAATCATTCCCAGGGCCTCAGGCAAGAAACCCAGAAAAAAAATTTCATTGCTAAGTAGGCATGTCATTAGAGCAAAGAAAAGTCAGTTTAATAGTATCAGCCTGAAATAAACTCTGCTGTTGAAGCCTGTTATGTGTTGAAACTGTCAATACTTTCAACTTGGGAGTTGTCTTGTCCCTCCAAAGCAACTGCTTTATCTCCACTCCAATGTATTATTGGTCAACTTGATAGTTCAACATTATTATTCTTATTTCAAAGTTCTTGTTGGCTTTTCCTAATTGTCTCTGTGCACTAACTGTATGCCTACTCAAACTGGATTCTACACAGATCACCTTGGTGTCTAAGGGAATCACTTTTGGAGATTTTCATCATCCCATAAAGTGAATTAATAAACAAGTCCTGAGAATTTTGCCTCCTTAATAAATATATCCTATCTGTTCCCTTATTTCCATCTCTGGAAATACATTATCTTGGTTCAACCCTTTGACACCTACCACCAGCTTCTACTGCTTTCTGCTTGTCCTCTGTCTCTTCAGTATTAATCTCCCCAAATCTAGATTGTATACTTTCTTTTCAAAATTCAAGTCTGACTAACACATTCTCTGCTTAAGCACTCCCCCATACCAGCAGCTCCCATGACTATAACACAGATAATTTATTATAGGTCTTTTAAGGGAAAGTTCAAGTTTCTTCACAGGATAGACAAACCTCTCCATGATCTGAATCCTGTCTAACTCTCCAGCCTCATCTTGGCCAATCCCTACTTTAATCATCAAGCTACAGCAAAATCAAACTGATTAAGTTCCTCCTACACAATGTGCTTCTTCTCGCCTCCTTTTTTTTTTTTTAATATTTTATTTATTCATTCATAGACACAGAGAGAGAGGCAGAGACACAGGCAGAGGGAGAGAAGCAGGCTCCATGCAGGGAGCCTGATGTGGGACTCGATCCCAGGTCTCCAGGATCACACCCCAGGCTGCAGGTGGCACCAAACCACTGCGCCACTGGGGCTGCCCATTCTTCTTGCCTCCTTCATGGCATTTCTCACACTGTTCCTTTTCCCTAGTGTTCACTTCCTAGTCCTCTCCCCCTGCTCTGTCTTGACTTGGCAAACTCGTTCAATTGCATGTTTCTCTAGTTGGTCATCTCATCAAAGAAATCCATGGTGTTCTCATACAATTCCTTCCCATCTAAGAGGACCCTGCTTGCACTCTCAAAATATCACTACTTATCTCTAACCCTTAACATGCTGGACTATAATTCCCTGTTTTTATTCTGTTTCTGGCTCCTCCACTAGAGTAAGATACTTCAGAGCAAGAACTCATCTTTCTCTTCTTATTGGCTTGAATGATATCTGGCACATAAATATTCAATAAATATTTATTGAATGAATGTACACATAGATGAATGGATGGATGAATGAAGAGTGGGAAATGAGCTATGAATATTGATATAGAAATTTAATCAAAGTACATTTAAAACTTTAATGAAGGGAAAAATGGACAGACTACAGTATGGTGCTCTACTGAAAAGGCATTAGTTACTCTGATAAACGTAGCAATGATAGGATAGATCTGGCTGCTGTTCCAATAATTGTTATAAATATTTTCTTTTTTTTTTTTTTTGCTGTTAATCTTTGTTTTTCTTTTTTTAAGGTAAACTCTCCCCCCAGTGCGTGGCTTGAAATCAGAATCAGGAGATCAAGAGTCATATATTCTACCAACTGAGCCAGCCAGGGACTCTAAGCCCCTGATAAATTAGACATATAATAGATAAAGTGGAATATGGTCATTATTTTCTTTTTTTTTCTTTTTTTCTTTTTTTCTTTTTTATTTTTGGTCATTATTTTCAAATTGGTATCTTTCACCTCTTTTTATTTTTTTTTATTTTTTTTTTCACCTCTTTTTATTTTTTTTTATTTTTTTTTTCACCTCTTTTTAAATGGTAAATGTAAAGCATAACACTAAAGTATATAACGAGAAAGGTTTTTTTTTTTTTTAAAGATTTTATTTACTTATTCATGAGAATACACAGAGAGGAGAGAGAGAAGCAGAGAAACAGGCAAAGGAAGAAGAAGGCTCCACGCAGGGAGCCTGATATGAGACTCGATCCCGGGTCTCCAGGATCAGACCCTGGGCTGCAGGCAGCGCTAAACCGCTGAGCTACCAGGGCTGCCCACGAGAGAGGTTTATATTAATATTGTATACATTGCTCTCTTTCTCTTTCTCTTTAGTGAATTCATTCCCATTTACATCAATTAAAAAAATGTAATAAATGATTTGTGTCCTTGGAAAAGACTGATGGTACTTAGTTCAGATGGGACTATGAAGTATGTGATAGGGAAGGAAAAACAAAGTATGGAGTATAGATGATATATAGTGATAAAGTATTTGGAAAATAGTATATAGGACTTCAAGTTGTTGCTACAGAAGTAGTGAAAACAATAAACGATAAACAATATTTTAATCATCTGAGATAAACAACAGTACAGGATAAATGTATCTCAAAATAGAATGGGAGGGGAGTTTGGTAAGGAAAGCAGATATATTTTTCACCTGAATCAGAACCTTTGATGAGACCTAGAGTTTCCACAATTCTTCTAAAGGTATTTTCTTCTACATTAGTTTGAATAATTTAGATCAAAGTGGAACTTGGTCTTCCTCTTCTCTATGATTCCCTGGCACTTATTTAAATATGTGATTCTGAGGGTGGATCAACTTGAGCTAGATATGTTTTATCTTTTTATATTGCTAATCTACAAATGTAGATTTGGAACAGAAGCATAACCTTTATATAGCATCTTAATCAAAATACATATAATGGGTGCCTGAGCAGTGCAGTCCATTAAGCATCCAAGTCTTTGTTTCAGCTCAGGTCCTGATCTCAGGATCATGTGATCAACCCCCACCTCTGGTTCCACCCTCGGCTTGGAGTCTGCTTGAGACTCTTCCTCCCCTTCTGCCTCTCCCCTTCCACCCTATATGTGCCTGCACATGTGCGCTCTCTCTTTCAAATAAATAAATCAATCTTTGGGGGCACCTGGGTGGCTCAGTCAGTTAAGCACCTGCCTTAAGCTCAGGTCATGATCCTAGAGTCCTGGGATCAAGCCCTGCCTCAGGCTCCTTACTCAGTGGGGAGTCTGCTTCTCCCTCTCCCTCTGCTCCCTCTCCCCTAACTCATTCATTCCCTCAAATAAATAAATAAAATATATTTTTTAAAAGTTCACACTTTTTAATACAGCAATTCCCCTATGGGAATCCTATCATATTAAGAGAGAAAATCATGGATATGTCCAAAGATTTACTTACAAAGATAGTCATGAAGGCATTATTAATAATAGAAAAAGTATATAAATAATAAACATGCCAATTTATGAAGAGTCAGATAAATTACAGTTATGTTCATATAATGGGAAATTATCCAGTCATTTAAAAATCACATTTTGGAATACTTACTGACATGGAAAAATATTCACAATACATTGTCAAATGAGAATGGTAGACTACAAAATTATAGGTTGATCCAAATTAAAACACACACACACATACATGTATACTATAAGTAGAAGAATATACACCAAATATGAGGAATGGTAAATAGTTAACTCAGAATGGTGAGATTATAGGTCATATTTTTTCTTCACTGGATCTTTCTATATTTAAAACATTTTATGAAATAAACATTTTTAAATGGCATTCTGGGGAGTTTGAAAATTTGTTTCTGAGGTGGGGAAAAGACAAACTCCTTAAGAAGTAGGTTTTAGAGTGAATAGAAAATAGTGAAGTGTGATCTTAAGCAATTCTAAATAAATTAAGGGGTCTAGACTTCATAGACCAGGAACCTGAATAATGAACAGTTAAGGAGGAAAAGCATATCCAGTTTGGATCAAGATAGTCAGATCGTAGGAGAAGTGCCTGGCACAATAACAGTCTTCCCGTCTTTCTCTTTTTTTCACTGCTTACTACAAAAGAGGAGTGGAAACCTTTATGATGGTCTTTCTTTAGAGGACTGGTCAGCAGGGATCTAAAATCTCATTATTTTTCTAGAGAAAGGCTGAGAAACAGAAGCTATCTATAACTGCCTCTGACATTAAAACTCATCTGAAGCTTCAAATTACTGAATGCCAACAGCAAACTCATCAGACATATCCTACAAAGATTTTGGCACAAGAAAATATTTGATAATATTAACTATTATTTTGGCATTAATAAAATGAAAGTTTTTCTACCCGTGCTTTGCCACATTAAATACATTTATTAAGAAAAATCTAAAAAAAAAAAAAAAGAAAAATCTAAATTATGTCATGATACAGACTCTACTAAGTGAAAGGAACCTTAGCTTGTCTACTTCATAATAGCCAATTAAACTATTTCTTTAACCAATTCTTTAAATATATCATTAAAAACAACTTATTAATATATTTGAAATGAATAAATTAGTAATTAGTTAGTAATTGTCTTTTATTTTAGTCAAGGATTATATAGCTAACCTATGGATTATATAGCTAATTATATATAGCTATATAGAATTATATAGCTAGAATTATATAGCTAACCTATGGATCACTTGACCATTCCTTTGGAAAGCCTTGCTCAAAATTTACAAAACCACACCAGACCCAGGACTACTTACTACTCATTACCAGCAGCATCTCAAACTGAGGTCTTGTACTTGATTGGGAGGAAAAACACCATTTACAAAGAGCTATTGGCTTCTCTAAACCCAAACTTATAACCTGTAAAGCTCTACACTACACATTCAGACCCATGATAATTTTGGTAAATTCAATCATTAAATTATCATCTGCCTTTCATTTCTGATTATTCTAGAATATCACAGGTCCCTACTACTTCAGTCATAATGTTCCCTGTTGTGATGAACTGTAGACACCTAATGAACAAAAAAGAACTATTATTTAAAATAGTGGTTTTAACACCATAGGTTACATTATAGGCTGTGAAATAAAATTAGTGGGTCATGACTAATATTCAAAAAATTAAATATAAAAGAATAGATTACAAGATCAGGATGCAATACACATCAGGAGTACACAAAAAGCATTATTTCGTAAAACTTGTTTTAGTTATGTATGCATGTGTATACTGGCTTACAATGTGATATGTATTTAAATGGGGATACAAAATGTTGTGTATTGTTTTGAAAAGCAAACATGCCCCAGGATATACAATTTGTAGCTAAGGATATTTTTGGAATAGTTTTCCTTAATGCTCCTATATTGGCACCTATATTGGCTCCTATATATAATATCTGTATTATTTGATTATCTATTTAAGAAAGGCATATACTATATCAAAAGTAAGAAAGAAAGAGATGACAAAGTAAATTTCTGAATATGCTTTTAAATCCTTCCTGAAAGTACCCATATGGGATATGTTTCTTTATGGGACTTCGTATATCCATTTTCTCAATAAGATAGATTAGATAAATAGAGAAATGAAAGAAAGATCAATTTATCTGTCTATCTCTCTATCATCTATTGAGAGAGTGTGCCTACTAAATGCCAGGTGCCAGGGATGCAAAGAAATAATACAAGCCCCTCTGAGGGTAAAATCCTAGTAAGGGAGACCACAAATTAATAAACAATAAGCTAACAATATGCTAATGATTTTAGTAAATGTTGTAACTGATAGTCTAGAAGTATATCTCCAGTTCAGTGGCAAAAGTGCAGATCTTGATTTCAGTGAAATTCAAATTTTCAAGTGAATGAAAAAAATTGGGAGCCAATCTGATAGGAAGCATTGTTCTTTTCTAGACTTGATGAATAATAATTGTTTATAATCCAAAGATGTAGTGACCTATGAAGTAATCTAGAGCAAGAAGATGACTCATGACTCAGCTTGTTATTCCATTTGACAAACATTAATTGAGTACTTTCCATGTGCCAGGCATGGTAGCAGGAGCCAGACAAACAAAGGTGAATAAAATACATGTTCAGTGGCCATGGTTAATTGCTGTCTAGTAGGGAAAGATAACGTAAAAACAGAAAATAAGTCACAGTGCAATTAGCACAGTTAAGAATGGGTATTTTCAGGTACAGTGGTGATACAGGAAAATAGGTGATCAGTATCGTGGAGGAGAAGACACAGCATTTCACAAAATGCAAGTACAGTAGTCCCTTTACAGAGGATACTTCCAAGACCCCAGTGGATGTCTGAAACCAGTGCTGGACCCTTGATCACTGTGGGGTATGTTTTTTCCTATACATACACACCTATGATAAAGTTTAGTTTATAAATTAGGCACAGTAAGAGATTAACAACAATAACTATTAATAAAATAGAACAATTATAACGATGTACCATAGTAAGTTATGTAAATTTCATCTCTCTCTCTCAAAGTATCTCTTATTGTAGTGTACTCATCTTTCTTCTTGTGATGACTTGAGACAATAAAATGCTGCCAGAGGAGGTGAAGTGAGAGTAGATGAAGTGAGTGATGCAGGCTTGAGACACAGGGACAGGCTACTTCGGACCTTCTGACCATTGGTCGGAAGGAAGATCATCTGCTTCCGGACTGCGGTTAATGGGGACACTGAAATCATGGAAAGCAAAACTGTGGATAAAGGGGGAACTACTGTAAGCGGAGGTGGAATAGGAGATTCGCAGGAAGAGAAAGGGAGAAAGGCATTCTGTGCTGACAAAACGATGTCTTCAAGGGTGTGTGTTAGCCTGGTACACTTGGGCAGCTACAGGAAGATACTGCTGTTATCCTAGGGTGTCAGAAGGTGGTCAACAGAAATGAGGCTGGGGAGGCAGATTCAGCCACATCAGGAAAAACTTTTTATATCATGCATTATATTCCACAGATAAGGAGGATACAGATAACCATACAAGGTTTTAGTCAGAGAGTAACTTTTAAGTCAACTCTGACAGTGGCATGGAAATTAATTGAAAGGGAAAAGAGTTTGGAGACCTAGAAAACCAGTGGGGCTGTGAACTTTGATATCACACTGAACTGCTAGCACATTATGTGACCCAGGACATGCTGATATGAGGAAAACCAACATGTAATATTTTTATCTTTCAAAGCTGATAATGCAGGGAATTAACAAGTTATGTACGTATAAACGGTAGTTTCACAGTTAGGAAGCTGTGAAGCATCCCTCATATGAGTTCTATAGTATCATATGCCAGATTCCCCCTTTGGTTTATCAACATTATTAGATCATCTGAAGAGCCATCAAAGTCACTGCCTGAATCTGCTGTGTGGCAGGGCTGGCTCACTGTGGAAGAAGTTAACCCCACAGACTCTAGATTTGGGAAGTGAGGTCTCACAAATGGGAGTAGGCTCCTGGGTTTCCCATTTGAGGAATGTTCCTCACTGCTCCTTGTTAAAGTAAACTGCGCTTCCAAAATCTAATCATTACCGCTGCTCCATTTGTCTCTTCATCTTTTCTCTAAAATTTGCCTCAATCAGAGCCAATACTTCTTTTAATAATAACAGTAGGTACTTTCATAGCACTTCCTATGTGTCAGGCACTATTCTAAATGCTCTACATATATTAAATGAGACAAAAATCCAATGACACAATAACTATTATTATTGCCTTACCCTACTCAAGCTGCTATATAACAGATTACCAAAGAAAGGTTGGCTTATAAGCAATAGAAATGTATTTCTCATAGTTTTGGAGGCTTGTTAGTCTAAGATCAAGGTGCTGGCAGATTCCACATCTAAGGAGAGCCGCTTCCTGGTTCATATCCCTAATCCCCTCCCAAAGGCCCCACCTCCAAATACCATCGCTTGGGGATTAAGTTTTAACATAAGAATTTTGGGGGGACACACACAGTTCTATAGCAATGATCCTCATTTTTCATTGAGGAAATAGGAAGTTGCCCAAGATCCCACATAGTAACAGAGGCACTAATCATATCCATGCCATCAGGCTCTAGAGTTGATATTTGTAATCACCATAATATGTTGCCTGTCACAAATCTCAATTTTATAAGGTACCTAGTAGGAAATAAGGGACCAGTACATGGAATTTTTCTTTATAGAAAACTTTATTCCTGTACCCAGTTGTTATGCCTTTAACTACATGATTTGCATTGGTCCAACAATCTTAAACATAATTCCTCATACTATGTTTGGAAGTGCAGTTCAGCCAGATGGAAAGATTACTTTCTTAGTTGATTTTCCTTACAGCTTAACCAGAACCCTCTCCGTTATCAAAGATAAGATCTTTCTGTAAGCATTCTCCTAGGACATGAGACTTACATAAGAATTTGTAGCTCGTTAAAGTGTCTTCCTTTTAATACTCAAGATTAAAATGAAGCCTTTTCTGCAAGGTCCGCAATAAGAGCAAATCTAATGTAAGTCTTTTATTGATTAAAAAAAAACCTTAACTGCATTAATCTTTTTACTTTTTTCTTGTCTTTGGGTCATAAGTCACCAATTCTTGCAGGAGAGGGAATTATAGGAATTTTGTTCCCTGAAACTTTTATTTTTTTAGATTTTACTTATTTATTTGAGAGTGAGAGAGCATGAGCAGGGGGAGGGGTAGAGAGAGAGGAAGAAGCAGGCTCCCTGCTGAGTGGGAAGCCCAACATGGGATTCAATCTTGGGACTCCAGAATCATGACCTGAGCAGAAGGCTGAGGCTTAACACACTGAGCCACCCAGGTACCCCTGTTCCCTGACACTTTTTTTTCCAAATATTTAATTTACTTATTCATGACAGACAGAGAGAGAGGCAGAGACATAGGCAGAGGGAGAAGCAGGCTTCATTCAAGGAGCCCAAAGTGGGATTCCATCCCGGAACTTGGGGATCACGCCCTGGGCCCAAGGTAGGTGCTAAACCACTGAGCCACCATGCATCCCCTCCCTGACACTTTCAAAGAGGATATCACAACAGCAGAAAATTATTTTTTTTTAAAGAAATCATTCTATCATATAAGGTTTTAGAATCTACTTACTGGTGGAAGGACCTCCACCCTGCCCATTCTTAAACATTTCCTATGTCAGGGCACCTGAGTGGCTCAGTGGTTGAGCATCTGCCTTTGGCTCAGCTCATGATCCCTGGGTCCTGGGATCCAGTCCTGCATGGGGCTCCCTGCATGGAGCCTGCTCCTCCTTCTGTCTATGTTTCTGCCTCTCTCTCTCTCTCTCTCTGTGTCTCTCAAGAGTAAATAAAATCTCTCTCTCTTTTTAAAAAAGATTTTATTTATTTATTCATGAGAGACACACACAGAGAGGCACAGAAAAAAAAAGTTTTCTATGTCATTTTCGGAGTCTGGATTTTATCTCTGCAAAAAAAATAATTTAAATTGTGAGGAGCACCAGGTGATGTATGGAATCAGTGAATCACTATATTGTACACCTGAAACTAATATTTGCACTGTATGTTAACCAACTGGAATTAAAAACTTAAAAAGAGGGCAGTCCCGGTGGCCCAGTGGTTTATTACTGTTATTATTAAGTAAACTCTGTGACCCACGTGGGGTTGGAACTCAGGACACCTAGATCAAGAGTGGCATGCTCTACCCCCTGAGCCAGCCAGGCACCTCTAGCTCCTTAGAGTTTTTCAAAATTCTTCTTTAGGTGAGCAACATCTTAGAACTGTAATGGGCCTGTGATCCTGAGTATAGTAACATATTAAAATATTTCTGACTTTTTCCCCCCAGGACTTTAAAAAAGAAAATCTTGATGCGCATGACATCAAAGGTCAACATTTTCAGCAAAAACAACTTTGTGCAAATTGTTGCCAATGCTTCCAAGTGAGAGGACAAGGAAGGCGAGAATCTCCGTGTTCTTCTTCAGTTGCTAGTGGAGCGGCTTATTCCTCGGCACAGACCCAAGTCCGCCCGCTGAAAGGCAGCGGGGTGAGGGGAGCGGGGGAATTCAAGACCCCTTGGGTGGGCCAAGCAGGTGCTTGTTCGTGTTGAGAACGAAGAGCTGATACGCAACCCTCTCACCCGGCAACCACTCCCTTCCGGTAGTGTAAAATAATGCCTGCAAAAGATTAGGGCACACTTAGCTAAAGAGGAGCTCTACAGCCCCCTTCACCTCCCGTGCGCCGCCCTGGAGGAAACCACGGTTTATCATGGGAAGCAAACTGGGGATTTGGATGCCAGCACTGCCGCGTGCAAGCCCAACTACCTTGGTATGCACGTCCAGGAGAGGGGGGCCATCCCGACCTTACAGCCTGGAAGAAGAGAACTGAGAAGAGCGTGTGACAACAGTGGCCCCACCAGGCTCCCGGGACCCCCTTGGCGTGCTTATGGGGGCTGGTGACCTCCCAGCCCGCGGTCTCCAGCGTCTCGTCCGGACAACGAAGGGACTGAACCGAACGGTCACCTGCCCTTCTGGGGGCACTAATCATCCACCTTCGCCCTTCTCCATCTCGGCGCCGGGGTGTTTTCCGGGCCGGGCTGCCCTGCAAAGTCTAGACCGGCAGGATCAACTTCCACCCCGTGTGCAGAGTTGCGGGGTCCGGGGGAGAAGCGGCCAGGGGTTCCCCACGCCTGCCTCTGCGCTCCGGGCGCGTCGGGGGCGCTCTCAGGAGGGGGCCCCAAGAGGTCTCTCCGCGGGCAGGGCGGGCGGCAGCGAGGCGGGGCGCCCGACGCCACCGCCCGGAGAAAGCTCGCGGAGCTCGCGGCGCCCGACGCCACCGCCCGGAGAAAGCTCGCGGAGCTCGCGGCGCCCGACGCCACCGCCCGGAGAAAGCTCGCGGAGCTCGCGGCGCCCGACGCCACCGCCCGGAGAAAGCTCGCGGAGCTCGCGGCGCCCGACGCCACCGCCCGGAGAAAGCTCGCGGAGCTCGCGGCGCCCGACGCCACCGCCCGAGAAAGCTCGCGGAGCTCGCGGCGCCCGACGCCACCGCCCGGAGAAAGCTCGCGGAGCTCGCGGCGCCGGCGCTGGGCTCGCGGAAGCAGCCGCCCGGGAGGGTGCAGGGCGCCGGAGCGGTCGGACGGGGGAGCGAGAGCCAAGCTCGCGGAGCGCGCCGGGCCGCGGGAGGCGGAGGCCGCGCGGGAGGCGGGGCGGGCGGCGCCGGGGAGGCGGGGGCGGGGGCGGGGGCGGCGTCTCCGCGAGCTGCGCAGGCGTTGCTCGCACCTTGTTGGTCAGTGCTGGGAGCGCTGCTATGGCGTTTCTCAGCCCCGCGGCTCCTCCTCACACGCTCGAGGCGGAGGGGAGGAGGGGTGAGGGGAGGAGGCGGCGAGCGGGCGGCCGCCGCAGCTGCAGACCCGGGGCCGGCGAGGGAGGCGGAGCGGGAGCCGCCGCAGCCACCCCGGCCGCCGCCGCCGCCGCCGCCCGCAGGCGCGGGGCCGCTGCGAGTCCTGCCCGGGCTTGAGGGCACGCGGGGCGCCCGGCCATGCCCCGCGGCCGCGGCTGAGCCGGGCGCGGGCCCCCTCCCTCCGGCCGCGTCTGCCGCCGTGCCCCCGCGCTGCCCGCGGCCGGAGTGCCCGGCGCCTCCCGCGCGCCCCTGACCGCGAGCGCGAGCAGTCGCGGCCGCCGAGGCGCGGGTGGTGCCGGCGGCGGCGGCGGCGGCGGCGGGAGCGCGGGGCGGGAGGAGGCGGGGAAGATGGACCCGGCGCCCTCCCTGGGCTGCAGCCTCAAGGATGTGAAGTGGAGCTCGGTGGCCGTTCCGCTCGACCTGCTGGTCAGCACTTACCGGCTGCCCCAGATCGCGCGGCTGGACAGCGGTGAGTCCCGGCCCGGCCGCCGGCGCAGGGCACACCGGCGGGGACCGCAGTCTCGGCGCGGGTGTGCGCGCGGGGCTGGGGGGCGGGCGGGGAGTGGGCTGCACGCCCCGCGCGGTGGCCGGAGCGCCTGCCGCAGCCCCGGCGCCTTGCTCCCAGCTGCCCCCCGCCCCCGCAGCAGCCAGAGATGTGAACATCAGAGCCCTTGCAGTGTAATTAAGAAGGACGCCTTAAGAAAAAAAAAAAAAAAATCAACATTGGGGAAACCTCTGCAGATCGTAATTTTGGAGGCGAGCTGTCCCTCCCCACCCGCCTGCAAGAATTACTCAACCTGGGGAAAGAAACCCTGAAGAGTTATCTTGGGCAACTTTCTTACAAAATCATTGTGCTTCGGGTGGCATCTTTATTTTGGATGCTCTCCTTCCCCCCCCCCCCCCCCAGGAGAACAGCAGATTTAAGAGGAAAAGCTCCTGGGTGACCAGTGAAAGGGATCACATTTCCCAGAGACCTTTTATTACAGCTTGTCTGTTTTGTTTAACTGAACTGAAAGTAATTTGGGGCTGAGTGTAGAAAATGTTTTTTAGCAGAAGTGATGGTATGCTTCAGGTTAATTATTAGCTTAGCACATTTCAAGGCTGGAAAAAAAAAATTTAAGGCTCCAAAACCTGTATTGATTTGGAACCTGAGCTCTGAACTAAGAAATCCCTGTATTTCCTGAAACTGACCACCAGAAACCAACCAAACATCCCCCAGCTGTTGGTTCTGCGGCGTGACATCTGCAAACAAGTGCATAACTGTCCAGCAAGTAGACCCCTTTCAGTTTGAATTGTAACATGTTCGGTGGCGATTTAGGTGTGTTTTGTGTTTTTTTCACAATAACATCAGTTGCTTTGGGCTTCTTGTAATTTCATACTGTCTCCAGAAACATGCTTGCTCTGCCATGGGAGGCACTTGGGCCCAGGCTGGCAGGCAAGCAGATAGAACTGTGGTCACACAGGCCAAGTCAGAAGAGCACTGAGCAGAAAGATGTCATTTCAAGTCACAAGGATTTGGGTTACTCCTTTACTGGAGTACAAGAGTGTGTAATAGGAGATGTATAAATGTCCAAAGACATTTTTATTCTGTTTCTTATCTGTGGGGTTAGATTAGATGTTTGAAGTACTGATGTGAGAAATAAATGCAAGAAAGTTCATGAAAGCAATCTGGGCGTGTTTGGTTGGTCTTGGTAGTGGTGGGAATAAACAAGGAGTTTTCAAACTAGTATTGAAATGCGGACGAACCCAGAAATGACAGGTAGTGTGTTGAGACATTTCTGCTTATAGTGGAGGTGGTTAAGTGTTCCTGGCTTTAATTGTGTTTCTGCAGGTCTGAATATGTGTGTGTGTGTGTGTGTGTGTATGTGTGTATATTCAGTGTTTCATTTCCTCTTCCGCTGTGCAAAATTGTGTATGTTGGAAGGTTTTGAGTCCTCACCTTTTCCGACCTTCTCTCATCACTGCACACTGCCAAAACTTCTTACCTAGGCAGAGAGCATTGATGCATGTGGTATAAAAGTCACCCAAACGCTTCATTAAATTGAAAGTTTAAAGAGGCTGAATGTCAGTTGCAGATAAAACTTTTAGCTTTATTATCTGCTTCCTATCCCTGTCATTCATAAGAAGGATCTGAATCAGCAGTGTACTCATCCCACACTTCTTTTTAAAATTAGGACGTGGGTAGCAAGTCTTAACACTGTGTCCTTTCAAAGCTGTGGAATGGATTTTGATCACTGTGTAGTTCCAGTTCTTTATTGTAAATTTTCACTTATTACCACTTGAGAATCAACAGTGGTACACACAAATCTGGAATCTTAGTCAAATACTGCTTGATACTTTGTTTCTTTCATTTAACAATCCCATCTTAATTTTTTGTTGTTGTTTTTAATAGCTGCATAATATTCCAGGGGATGCCTATCCTGTGTAATCTTGATCCTTGTGGTGGACATCAGCTGTTTCATTTTTTACTATTAGTAGTTGTGATATAATGAAGACCCTTACCCATAAATCTGTTTGTTTGGGTTGGTGTGTATTCCTGCCTTTCTGAATAAGTATGGGAATCTTTTTTGAATCCTTCATGTACATTGTCAGATTGCTTCAGAGTCTAAAGGTGATACTCATTTCAACTACCATGAGAACTGTAGGAGTACCACTCTCCCCACAGCCTGACAATATTAAGTATTCTTTAAAAAACAAAACAAAACTTGGCTGATTCAGTGAGGGGAAGTGTTAGCTTACTAATTAAATTTGTATAGCCTTTCAGAGTCAATCATTGAATTCACAGCAATGTTTAGGACATGTTAAGGACATGTGGCCATATTTATAAAAGCTGTAGGTGAAATCTCAAGTTTTGTGCTCTCCTCATTTTGTGTCTTTTGGCTAGTTTTAGTATTACCAGGTACATTTTACACACACCCCGTACTTAGACATGAAAGGTAGTCATTTTCCAAATCACTTATTTTAAAAGAGACTGGAAAGAAACTGAAAAACATGCCACTAGTTGACATTATGCCAAGAGAGAACTATTGGCTAATTTTAAGTAGCCATTGAAGACCATTAAACACCTAATTTCATACCTGTTGATTATTAAATGCCTACTATGTGCTGTATATTTCTAGGTGCTTGGTGCATGTTGCCTCAAATCCTTGGCACACCATTTTAAGAACTTTGAGAGCCTAAGATTCAGAGAAATTGAGTGACATACTTGGTAAATGTGTGGAGTGGGATTTTCAGCCAACTTTCTGACTCTAAAGAAAGACCTTTTATCTCAAACTTTACCTCCTCATACTAAATGGGAGTAGGTTTAAAGTAGGTCTAATGTCTACTCTAAATAGCCCCACTGTCTCTCTGAGAGCTTGAGGACCGGAAAGTCAATATTTTTCAAACAGTGTAGACACCGAATTAAGTGCTGGCCTCATCCATCATATTTAGCTACTTTCTGCTTCCCAAAGGAGTGGCTGACAAGACGAAAGGGGCAGTGGGGAAGAAGAGAGTACAAAATCAGAAAAAGAAGGAAAAACATGGTATCTGAGGGTTTACGTACGTAGATGTGCCTGTTGAGATTATTCTTCCTTACATTTGCCGTACTTAAAATACTAACTATGCAGTAAAGAACTCTTCAGTTCTTTGCATAATGCATGTTACTCATGAAATGCCAGTCAGATAGACACATTTAATATTGCATCCCCAGTGGTGAAATTTGTCATCGGATGATAAGGGAAATACAAAATGGTGAGCCTTCATGGTACTGCCTCATGAATTTTTGTGGAAAACACAAAGAAAAGTACTCAAGAAGTAGCAGTTCTCCTTAGGGAGTGAGATACAAGCTCATCAGCCAGGGGCTAACCCCATTAACAATGCAGCTGAAATCAGATATTTAACCTGGTCATCAGTCTTAGAAACTGTTGGGTGTAGAATCAGGTTCAACAAATGTGTTTTAGACCAAGGAGAGGGTGGAGCAAATGCTAATCCCAACCCCATCTCCACCCTGTCCTAACTCAAAAGTAGGTTGGTGGGAAATTGCTCATTCTTTATCTCTTCAGTTATTTTGCCTTGGAAAGGCTCCAGTGGTTTAGTCTATAGTAGCTTTTTTCCACCTTTTTTGTTCTTGTAACTCCTAGGAAATCCTGTAGAAGTCTGTACCCTAAGCACATTTTTAAGCCAGTTGCTAAAACTTTTCATCTTGAGTTTAAACAGCTGTAAAGGATGTCATTTTTCAGCATATTATAAATCTTGACCTTTTAAATTGTTACGTCATTGAAAATACTAGGTCTATAATTGATTCCCAGCATCATTCATTTTTTTTTTAATACACGGATAAGTTCTTAAACAGTTAAAATCTTTTATACCTTTTTTCCCCTTAAATTCATATTTCCTTTTATAGGTTTTCCTTCCCCTACAGAATTCTATCCCAATCTAATATATTTTTATGTTTGACAGTGTCTTGTTTGATCACTGTCATTCTTTCTGAATTGAAACCAAGCATTTTGTATTTCTTTTGACTTTAAGGCTCTTGGTATTTGAATATTTCGGGTGGTCTGAAATGAAAAATTAGAAATTACCTGATTTAGAAAAGAAATTGCTATGGGATGCTGAAGACTCACTCCTTTACTCCCATTAGTGTTTTTTATTTGTTTCTTTGTTAGTTGCCTGGAGGTCTTTACACCCTGGGGTAATGCAGTTTAGAAAGAGCTAAAGATGCATTGTTTCCGTAAAGTGGGTGAAGGGTCTTTGTGAGGGGGAGGTGGTGGAGGACAGCTTCCTTTCATCATGGGATGGATGTCCCTCCATCATAGCTGTGATCCCCAGATCAGTTTTTAGACAAGAGAATATTGAGGAGTTGGAGCTCTGGAAATTGACTCCCTTACAGCTCTGATGGGAAATACTGGCTTTGCATCAGACATGTACCCCTGTTCGAAGAGTGCTGGCCTACATCAGTGAAAGATGCGTTAGTTATTGGCCCTGTTTGCTGAAAGTAAGAGGGAAAAAAAGCCTGCATGGAATGACCAGGAGGGAGAAAATGGTGGTAGGAGTTGGAGGCAGCTGCGATGATGGATTGGCAGCAACCTCTCCTTTCCAACTGTGCAGAGGAATCCGAGCTGATGCTGAGGCCCAGGTGTGTTGGCACTGTGGAAACTTGGTCCTTGTTTTGTGCTGAAGTGCCTCTCTGACAACCATGTAAATGCCTCGAAGGCTGGAATAATAGAGACATGAACACTCTGAACGCAGGCTCCATGTGGCTGTTGGCAGATGTCACAGGTGTTCTAGATCTGTGTCTTATTTTTGAAATTAGGTTCTCAGAATCTCCATGATTGATGTGTATATAATTTTTCTCTAAATTAACCTAGTGTAAATCTTATTCCCAAAAGATACGCTTTTCCATGGCTTCATTTCCTCTGACATTCTATGTTGTAAGAGGGTATATATGCCCCAGGTGGGAGAGACAGTAGTTTAAAGGATGCTGGGTTTGAAGCCTAGAGGCTTCTGTTCAGGTTTAGGAGCTGCCGTTTCATAGTTACATGATCTTGGTCAGGTGTCTTTTTTTTTTTTTTTTTAAATTATTTATTTATTTATTTATGATAGTCACAGAGAGAGAGAGTGAGAGAGGCAGAGACACAGGCAGAGGGAGAAGCAGGCTCCATGCACCGGGAGCCCGATGTGGGACTCGATCCCGGGTCTCCAGGATCGCGCCCTGGGCCAAAGGCAGGCGCCAAACCGCTGCGCCACCCAGGGATCCCCTTGGTCAGGTGTCTTAATAACCCCCTTGATTTGTAGTTCTCTCATGCAGAAAAAGATTTACATTATACTGGTCCATGTATCTCCTAGTTATTGATATATTTGTTTATTCAGTCAGCTAATATTTAGTAAGCCCCTGCTATGTGTCAAGCCCTGTTGTAAGTATGGGGAAAATAAAACTGAAGAAGTCAGGAATCTCTGTCCCCATACAGTCTGCATCCTTGTATATCTGCCCACTTTGAGAATTAAATGCAGTAATATATGTGAAATACAGGTGTATTGCAAAATAGCACACATACATAAGATTGAAGTAGTGGAGTTGCAGACCAGTTGAGAGGGATGCTTCAGAGTGTATCAGAAGTGCATTGAATAATACTTTTTTATTTTTTGTGTGGTTAAAGATACTGAGGTAAGTGCTCTGGGTAAGTTGAGTCTTTTTCTTTTTGAGCGTTCCAGATCCGATAATCCACAGGTTATAAAAAAGGTGGTGTAAGGTCTTTATCAGAGAGAATGTGTTATGAACTAACTAACCCAAGATTGGGAAGGAAGTTAGGAAAGATTGATTGATTGATTGATTGATTTATGATAGTCACACAGAGAGAGAGAGAGAGATAGGCAGAGGGAGAAGCAGGCTCCATGCACTGGGAGCCCGACGTAGGATTCGATCCCGGGTCTCCCAGGATCGCGCCCTGGGCCAAAGGCAGGCGCTAAACCGCTGTGTCACCCAGGGATCTCAGGAAAGAAACTTTTAACAATCCAGAATCACATGCAAGTCCGACCAAATAAATGCTACCAAGATACTGGAATCTTTGGTGTTGCTACTTTTACTGGATTGATGATGATTTTCTAAGCACTTACATAACTGTTAGGAAAGGAGTGCCTTGTATCATGTTATATACCAAGTGGGTGATGAAGAAAGCCTCTTCAGTATTCTTTTATATGCCATATTCTTTTACTTTCTTCTGGTTGCCACCTATTCTAATTGGCCATGCCTACAAATTAATGAAAAAAGACTGGGAAAGGACCTTTGGAGGACAATACACAGTGATGTATAAGCATTCAGACCCATAAGACAAGATGTGGACATAGCTATTTCAGTGCTCTTGCTTTTCAAGAAAGGTGGCTCTCTTGAAAGCCATAAGATAATTGGTTGTCTGTAAAAGGAAAACTGGTTTGACCATTGCGATTAACTGTATCATAGTTTGAACAGCATATTGGAGTCTCTTTTGCTCATTTGGCTTCCTTATTGAAATAGAAGTCCTAGTAGGCCAGCTTGTAAACTCGTTTATTTTCAAGATTCCTAAGGTATCTGTCTTTTCACTTCCTGAGCTGCAGTTCTAGGAAGACTCATAAACTCCCTCTGGTCTTTAGCAGGACTATCAATCTTGAGAACACCAGCTATTTGATGTCACTTGAAAAATAACTTTTATTCCTGGTTTATGTATTATTTTGTCATATTGGACAACATAGAAAAGACCAGCTAAAATATTTTAAATCTCATGGGACTTAAGCTGTTTAGAAGACATTTCCATAAGAAGATGCTCCCCTACATCTCAGCTACTCCCACCCCTACTCCTTAGTGGAATAAAAATGTTTACTTGAATTTCAGGTTAAAATTTTACTTAAGGTTTCAGGTTTTTTTTGTTTTGTTTTGTTTTGTTTTGTTTTTGTTTTTTTACTATCTCCCAGTTCTTAGCTTAATGCCTGGCATATAAGAGATATTTCATAAGCAGTTAATAAATGAATCAGCAAATCTCAGGATTAAAAATTTTTGGGTCCAAAATATCTATATTACTAAAGCATCTATGACCTCTGCACATTTGAGATAGAATTTTATTTTGTTTCCACTGTAATAGACATATTCATAAATACAGAAATTAGAACTGAGATAGTCCTAAAATTAGCAATAGGTAAAATAAAGACTTGGTTGATCATCATGATGAAATAATAATTTTTTTAAAGATTTTATTTATTTATTTGAGAGAGAGAGAGAGAGTGAGCAACAGAGGGCACAAGCCGGGGGGAGAGGGAGAGAAGCAGACTCCCTCGCTGAGCAGGACCCCAGGATCGTGATCTGAGGCAAAGGCAGACGCCTAACCAACTGAGCCACCTGGGTGCCCTTGAAATAATGATTCTTAGGATCATTAGTTATTAACATTTTAAATAAATTATTTCTAGAAATTACAACTCCTTTTTAGATTTTTTGCTCTCTTGCTAGTTATTTTGTTCTGAAATTAAGATGCCTCCGGTATATATTACTTCTAGCTATATCATTTTTTTTTAATTTTTAATTTTTATTTATGATAGTCACACAGAGAGAGAGAGGCAGAGACATAGGCAGAGGGAGAAGCAGGCCCCATGCACCGGGAGCCCGATGTGGGATCCGATCCCGGGTCTCCAGGATCGCGCCCTGGGCCAAAGGCAGGCGCCAAACTGCTGCGCCACCCAGGGATCCCTAGCTATATCATTGAAATTTTAATCTTGTTTGGACTAGAATACCATAAATCTTGGGAATTAGTCAACTCTTACACTATAATGAAGAATAGGACTGATGGATAGTCAGCTAACCATTTAACTCTCCAATGTTTTATCTTCTCAGGGTACCAGGGATTTTACTTCTAAGCAAAGTAAGCCACTTGGTTTAAATAGTGTTACAAAACTACAACTGCTAATTTGGTACAGTTGTCATCTTCCTAGAATAGCCCCAAGATTGACTTGAAACTTTAGTGTCTTAATCCCAGACAATGAATTTCCTTTTATGCTCTTGTGGGAGTATTACATGGTGGTAAAAGAAGGAAAAAACAATGTTCCCAAGGCTTTTTCCAGTTTTGTGGATGAATTACTTTGTAATTTAAGGGCAAGTCATTTTAATTGATTCTGCTAATTCTTAAACTTAGTTTGAAGTATTTAAATATCACATTGAATTTAAAATGCAATGCGAAGTCTTATAGTTATGAAAATATTTGTTATTTAGGTTAATATTTGACATCTTCAGTAAGTTATTATAAGTAGGCCTGGTTATAGCTTAGAAGGGAATGTGAATAGCGTTTAAAGTTGTATCCCTGTGAAGGTTTAAAAGAAGTTATGTTCTGTTTGTTTCTCTCCACTAGTAGAGGAAAACTTCCTTGGTCAGATATTTTCTTTTTCAAATATGACAGTTTTCTCAATACCAGACTTTATGATGTTAGAAATGAACATTTGTTCTTGATAATTAGTTCAGATAATTAGTTCACATTGACAGTGTTTTCCTCTTCGCAGGGAACTAGACTCAAATATCTAAAAGTAACCAAGGAGTAAATGTTTACTTTTCTATTTTAATATTCTGTTACCTTGTTGGTAATTAGGAAGCTCTGGTTATAGCAGATTTTGTCATCCATTCAAAAATGGATTAGTGAAATGCTTCAGGAAAGCCCTTGTGTAACTTCAGGACCTCCATCCCTGCAGGTGTTATACTCCTGACTGATACTCACTTTGAATTGCCTCTTTCTTCCTTTAGCAGCAACAAGCGAGCAAAAGGTGGTTGGAATCCAAGAACTCCATTCTCTGGAAGCAAAGCATTCATTTCATTGTCCTTGCCGGTCCTCAGAAAGCTTATGCTTGAGATCTTTTAGTCTGTTTCAGGTTAACAGTTGAATTAATGCAAGGTCCATTTTTACCTGGAACCACTGACCCACAAAATCAATCAAGCACCAGACCCAAGTTAAAAACAGTTTAATTAGTTGTGTCTAAAGAGAGAGAGTTCTAGAAGATATGGATTATCTACTTAAAAATAAGTAAGTAATGTGAGGCTTTTTACAGATACTCTGCTGGGTTTTTTTCCCCCCTCCTGTTTATTTTGATTCCATCTTTTGGGAGAAAGGAGAGCTGCTGAGAATAGACAAGATCAGAAGAAATTTTCCCAAGCTTATCATGGCCAGGTACATCAGTTAGGGTTAATTTTAGTCATGTATAACAGGAAAAAAAATAGATATTTTTATACAACATGGAGATTTCTTTCTTTTCATATAAGAGGAGTCTGAAGGTGTATATTCCAGGATAGATAGGGCAGATCCAGAGTCAAGGATCCAGGCTCCTCGCGTCTTCCTGCTCTTTATCCTTAGGAGATGGTTTTTACTTCCTGGTCCTCAGTGGCTGCTGAAGCTCTAGCCATCATGTCTGCATCTCATACAGCAGGAAGGATAAAAGGGTATGCCTGGGCAGCCCCTGTGGTACAGCGGTTTAGCGCTGCCTATAGCCCAGGGTGTGATCCTGGAGACCCTGGATCGAGTCCCACGTTGGGCTCTCTGCCTGTCTGTGAGTAAATAAATGAAATCTTAAAAAAAAAAAAAAAAAAGGTATGCCTTACCACCAGTCCCAACACAGCACTTCACTGGCTTCTCACTGTCAGGACTTCCCCCTTGATAGGCAGGAAAGTAAGGAGCTGAAGTCTTGACACAATACCCGGTGGTTCTCGCTACAGGAGAGGGGAGCATTGGGGATTGGGAGCTGTTTAGCAGTCTCTGCCACTTGGATTTGTGCTTAGATGCTTTTTCTTCACCTTTTTTCCTACACAGAACTTACCAAATAACCATACATTTGGCCCTAATTCCTTAACATCTTCTTTTTCTTCTTTTTAAAAATATTTTATTTATTCTTGAGAGACACAGAGAGAGAGAGAGGCAGAGACATAGGCAGAGGAGAAGCAGGCTCCTTGCAAGGAGCCTGATGTGGGACTCTATCCTGGACCCTGGGATCATGCCCTGAGCCAAAGGCAGATACTCAACCGCTGAGCCACCCAGGTGTCCATTCTTAACATCTTCTTGTTCAGGTTTTTCTTAGCTCAGATAGTATGAATCTCTTGCTCCAGCTTTTCTCTTCATCCTTGAACATGAACTAAAACCTTAAAGTAGTTCCATTTAAAGGCCCTCTATTAGATGTGAAAGTACTGTATAAGTAAATCATGAAAAGTTGTGTACTTATAAAAAATTGTTACAAGACACTCCTCACATTCTTTTATGGCTTGTATGCTTTTCAGACTTTTTCTCTGATCTTATGCACCCAATGGAATAGTTAGTTGTCCAGTTGTTTAAAGATGCTTTCTCCCTCCCCCTCCACTACTTTATTCCTTTTGCCAGAAAGGCTTGGTAGTTATGTTTTAAAAAGATATGTACTCTTTTCTTTCAGATATCATTATTGAGAATTTGGAAAATAGAGACCAGAAAATGACAAAAATGAGTATCACTTTTAATTCCAGAAGTATGTAACTTATTATATAACCATTATTAACATTTTCCTATTATGCAGGCATGTAGAATATAAAGGTGGGGGAAAAAACGTGGGGCCACAACGTATAAAACTGCATTTTCTTTTTTTTTTTTTTTAAGATTTTATTTATTTATTCATGGGAAACACAGAGAGAGAGAGTCAGAGACACAGGCAGAGGGAGAAGCAGGCTCTATGCAGGGAGCCTGAAGTGGGACTTGATCCCAGGATCACGCCCTGGGCTGAAGGCAGGCGCTAAACCGCTGAGCCACCTGGGCATCCTAAAACTGCATTTTCAATTTCACATTAGCTCATGAGTATTTTCCTTCTTTCTTAGTATCCCTTGAAAATAAAATTGTTATGACTGAATGGGATTCTGTTATTAGCAATAAATCGTTATATTTACCTGACCATGTTTTAGTTGTTAGTTGTTAGATATTTGGTTGTTTTGAGTGTCATGTTTTCAAGGGTATCTTTGTAACTGAGTTGGTCAGTTTTGTATCATTTTATTATTTTGGGTTCCTGGAAATGGAATTATTATTCAGAATTTATTATTTTTAGATGGTTGATATGTGTTGCTAAATTGTATCCAGGAAAAGTTTGTACCATTATTGGTGAATGGGTAAGCTTAACACTTTGCATGTTATTGAATATCATAGTTATTTCTTAGCCTTTGCCAATTTAGATAATTTAAAAATTGGCACTTTTTCTAATTTATGTTTCTTTGATTACTAGTAGAATATCACCGGTAATTTTATCATATTGCTTTTGTGAACTTTAGGAGCTCTTTGTTCTTTTTTTTTTTTGCTAGGTTTTTCAAAGCTGTAATAAAAATCAAAATCCTAGCATTCTTTTCTTGGTTTTCAGCAGAGTGTTTATATAAATAATCTCCAGGTTTCATGTGGGTTTAATTACTTTTTAAAACATCCCTTCTATTTTTCTTGATGTTCGTAAATAGATAATTACCTCTTCCTGCAACTGGATAATTGTGATTACTTTTCTTTACCTGACTATTGGTTTTAAGTGTTAGGTTCATTGTTGCATTGTGGCCAGTCCTCTGAAGAAGGAATACTCTTTTATTGCATAAAATAAAATAATCTCATGAAAGTCTTGGTAAAACCATGCTGTGTATTCATGACGTGAATTCAAGTCATGGAGAGAGGACCCCACAGATACTTTGTTGTTGGTAAAATTTCTGTGCATTGCATGAAACTAAGCTGACAGATAAGGTTCATCACTGTTGGGTTTTCAGGGCTAAGAATAAGTTGACAGGTTTACTACATTTGGGGCAATTGGAGTTTTCTATTCTCTGTTTTACAAAAGGTTGACCACAGCAACGTGAGAGCCTGTTGAAGCTTAGAACCTGAGTGCTAATGTGAGAGAATCAATAATAGAGATTCACAGACAATTTCCAGACACTGAGGCGAAAAGCAGATGTGATGGCTTGAATGCCATTTCATTTCTTCTGTTGAATATCTGTGTCAATGTTACCTTTAGTGTGATGTCTAAGAAGCGGGAACCACAGATAAGAGAAAAAGCTCAGTTTAATTCTCTATGTATAGGCAATGATTGATGGGGGGAATAAAATGTGTATCTCTTTACCAACTTGGCACAGAGGATTCTCTGAATAGTTCTATTTATCAGTGGGTTGAGGTGACAGTTGCTAAAAGTGAAGTATAAGATGACTTTAAGATTATATATTACTGCCAAAGAAGAAGCCTCAGATTAACTTTACAGTAGATCAAGTGGTTTATGAATTGTTTTCACCCCTCCCCCTAGTCTTTTCTCTCTCTCTTTCTTTCTCTCTCTCTCTCTCTCTCCCTCACCCCCCTCACTCACTCACTCTCTCTTCTTTAAAGATTTATTTATTTGAGACAGGGAGACAGAGAGAACGTGGGAGGAGGGGCAGAAGGAGAGAGGGAATCCCAAGCAGACTCCCCACTGAGTGCAGAGCCCCACGGGGCAGTGGGGGGTTGAATCTCACCACCCTGAGATGATGACTTGAGATGAAACCAAGAGTTGGGTGCTTAACCCACTGAGCCACCCAGATGCCCCACTCTTTTTCTTGAGTCAGTTGGGAAGATATCAATTTGAGTAGACTCTATATAATTGAATCCTGTGTGATAGATACTATAGGAGTTTTATGCAAATAAGTGGAGACCAGAAAGAAGAGAAGAGGGGGGAAATACATGAACTAAGGGGGGAAATACATGAACTAAGTATAAATATCTAGTTTCTAAATTGTCACAGTGAAATAAAACTTCATTTCCCTTGACAATTAACATCCATTATAAAGAATTTGAATACATAAAAATATTTAAAAACTGAAGATAATCTGAAGTCCTTCCACCTTGAGATAACTCACTGTCAACATTTTGGTGACTGTCTTTCTCATGTATCCTCTAGACATACATACACATACATATACATACTCTTAAATTTTACATGAACAAGACATTTTAGGTGTCGTTTGATTTTTCCCTTCACATCAATTCCCATTCCTCCAACCCAACCCTGCCTACTCACTCAACCCACTTTAATCAGTGTATATCTTTCCTGTTTTCTCTCTACTCACATAATGCCACATTGACCCAGATGCACATACAAAGATATATACTGAAACAGCAATCTGTCATTGCTTTATAAAAATGGTTTTATATTATACATATTTTTGGCCTTTTGCTTATATCTCATGCGAATTTTTCTGAATCATCTGGTGTAAAACAAATTTATTCTTTTTTTCACAGTTGCATACTATTCCACAGCATGGAACTACTCCTTTTTCTATTGATTGGTGTTCAATTTGTTTCTAAGTATTAACCTTCTTTGAAGTATACTTCACTAAACCTCCATATATGTAAGTCATTTTGTTCATTGTTTTTTTTTTTTAAAGATTTTATTTATTTATTAGAGACACATGGGGAGAGAGAGAGAGAGAGAAGCAGAGGGAGAAGCAGGCTCCATGCAGGGAGCCTGACCTGGGACTCGATCCCAGGTCTCCAGGATCATGCCCTGGGCTGAAGGTGGCACTAAACCGCTAAGCCACCAGGGCTGCCCAATTTGCTCATTGTTAATAAAGAAGTCTGAGATATCTATCTCCTATCTTTTATTTCTTTCCCCCAAAACATCTTCGATGGCACTGTCTTACTGATTCTCTTAATTACACATGCAGAGATCAAAATTAATTTTTTTTAGGAAAAATATAGGGGAAAGTGGGTCTTCCATCCCAATATCACAGTTCACAGAAGTGGAGTTGATTTAATAGATGTTGCCAAAAAGCTATCCAGAAAGGCTGGAATAATTTGCATTTCTGTCACTGATGTATGAGAATACCAGTTCTCCAAATGTATGTCAACATTAGCTATTATAAAGTTTTAAAAAAATATTTGCCAGCCTAATGGATACAAAATGAGATCTTATTGCTATGTTAATTTGTATTTCCCTATTAGTGATTTTGTGCCCTTTTTATATGATTGGGTAATACTTAGAATGCTCTTTTGCAAATTGAAGTCATACTTTTTGCTGGTTTTTCTGTTGTTGACTCATTCTTGCCAATTTCTAGATGCTAATTTGTGTATTATAGTGATATTTTCCATATTTACATTTATGTATTGACTTTTTTAATCTTGTATTTATCAATTTCAGAGTTTTCTAAAATTTTCTAATTTTATCCATTTCAGAGTTTATTTTTTATTTTTTTATTTTTTAATTTTTATTTATTTATGATAGTCACAGAGAGAGAGAGAGAGAGAGAGAGAGAGAGAGAGAGGCAGAGACATAGGCAGAGGGAGAAGCAGGCTTCATGCACCGGGAGCCCAACATGGGATTCGATCCCAGGATCGCGCCCTGGGCCAAAGGCAGGCGCCAAACCGCTGCGCCACCCAGGGATCCCCCATTTCAGAGTTTAAAGACAGACAAGCCTTTTTCTTGTGATTTGCTCTTGGCTAATTTCTTAGCTAAGAAAGATGTTCCTGAGCCCTAGAATGTAGTCTCTTAGATATTCTAGGAAGATTTACAATTTTTTAATTTAAGTCTTTAATCTGTCTGGAATTAATTTTTGCATATGAGGTAAGATTTTTATTTTTTTCCAGACTTGTTATGCCAGCCTATTTACTCAAAAGTTTGCTTAGCTACTGAATTGAACTATCTTTGTCAAATTTATTTTGCTCTTTAAAAGTAGAAAAAATACATTTCAACTGCACCTGTCTTTCAGGGAATGCATTGGTCTAAGAATACTTGCAGTTAATGAAATCTGCAAGCAGTCCTTTATTCCTCAAAGAAGAGAAGTGGCTAGGGCCACCCCAGTCTTGACTTACCCTTCTTTTCCAGAGGCTGTGGGAGGCCTAAGATTTGTTTTTCTAAGGAAAATTTTAATTCATTTTAAAGCTAGCACTACCCTGATGAGGCTGGGAAATGATAGTAACTTGTTAAATGCCTTCTGGAATATAGTCCAGATGCTTTGGCAATAAGTTTTCTCCGGGGAAGAATCTGTTTTAAAATGATACTTTACTAAGCTGCTGTGTGTGTGTGTGTGTGTGTGTGTGTGTGTGTGTATGTGTATGAGAGAGAGAGAGAGAGAGAGAGATTGGAGAGAGAGGCAGAGAATGTGCCTTTCAGAACTTAAGCATTTGTAAGTTGCACTCAACTTCAGACTACTTAATTAATAGGAAGTGTATTCCCTCCATTATTTTTTGGATGAGGGGCACACTTTCACACACCATTCTTTTTTTTATTTTTATTTTATTTTTAAGATTTTATTTTTTATTTTTTTATTTTATTTTTTAAATTTTTATTTATTTATGATAGCCACACAGAGAGAGAGAGAGAGAGAGAGAGAGGCAGAGACACAGGCAGAGGGAGAAGCAGGCTCCATGTACCGGGAGCCCGATGTGGGATTTGATCCCGGGTCTCCAGGATCGCGCCCTGGGCCAAAGGCAGGCGCCAAACCGCTGCACCACCCAGGGATCCCACTTCTCTTTTTAGATATGTCTTTCTAAGCCATCTGAGAATAGGCGTCTTGTCTTTTCTTCCCATTGTACATTTCACAGGGTGTAGTAGGATTCTGACACAGAGTTTTTCGGATACCCCAGCTTATCCCTAAAGAATTTCAAGCCCTGCCACTACACACACAGGTACCTCCACTCTGTTCTTCACCTTCTGACCTTTTAGCAAGTTCTGGGCAAGGGAGGAATGATAATTCCAGCAGCCACTCCTTTCTACTTCAGTTCAAGGGTTTTAGAGTTCTTTCCCAATCTCTGACTTCTCAAATTATCTCTAAGCTTAGAAGAGACTCAACATGTGAAGATATGTCTTATTTTAGGGCTTACTGAATTATATTTACATACATTAACCTCATGGAAAGAAGGAGAAAAATATTCTGAGTCTGCGTGAAGCCAGCTCAGCATTGAAATTTTGCTAGAAGAACTTGAGATTTGGTAATATTATTTAGTCAAAGGCTGTATAATTTCTTCTGATGTGTTGTGAGAATGTATTTGAAAATGGAAATGGACATATTTCACTAATTCTAAAGTGTGTATTTGAATAGCCCTGAAATTGGGATGCATCTTATCATTAATAGCATGTCATAGTTTAATCAGCCATGTTTATTCTTTCTTGATTGTTGTGAAGTAACGACTGTATTACAAGTGATGGCGTCCTTAATTTTGTGAACTATGGTAGTTCCATGGAGTATCTGTGAGTCAGATAATTTAAAGTGCAGAAGACACATGTGAAACAAAGACTTTTAGTGGGTATGGGAGATAATGTAAACTGAGAATCAAGGAATGTTCTCTGAACTGTCCATCTCTAATTAAGAAAATATCAGGGCTACATTTAACATTTAACAATGGATAAGGCAAGGTTCCCTGTTCTATACAACCATGGTATGATTTTCCCTCATACTACATTTTCAGTTAAAATAACCTGAGAGTGAGCACTGGGTGTTATGTGTTGGCAAATTGAATTTAAATTAAAAAAATAACTTGATTTCCTTTATAAAACAATTTTATTTATTTATTTATTTATTTGCAAGAGGGAAGGCATGAGTGGAGAGAGGGAGAGGGAGAAGCCAACTCCCAACAGGGGGCCCAATGTGAGGCTCAATCCCAGGATCCTGAGATCATGACCTGAGCCAAAGGCAGATGCTTAACTGACTGAGCCACCCAGGCACCCCCAAAATATCTTGATTTTTATATACCCTACCATACTGTATACTCTGTGAGGGCAGGGACTGCCTTTTGTATTCATCATGGTGTTCCCAGCAGTTTCCAAACTGTCACCTTGGCAACATGTACATGTTCAGTAGAGCCTGGTTTAAGGGCTGTTCTTTGGCACAATCTTCAACACACACACATACACACTCAGATATCCACAGTATAGTGGGTTGTGTGGTGGCTTCCAAAAAGATGTGTCCATGTCCAAATAATTGTAAGTTATTTGTTGTCTTATTTGGAAAAGGAGTCTTTGCAGATGGAATTAGAGTCTTGAGATCATCCAGAATTACCTGAGTGGGCTCCAGTGACAAGTGCCATTCCAAGAGGAGAAAGATAGAGGGAGACTTGAGACAGAAGAGGAGGAGGCAGAGGCTGGAGTGATATAGCCACAAACCAAGATTGCCTGAACCTATAAGAAGCTGAAAGAGGCAGGGAATAGAATCTCCCCTAGAGCCTTTCAAGGAAGTGTAGACCTGCCAACAGTTTGATTTTGGACTCTAGGCCTCCAGAACTGTGAGAGTATAAATTTCTGTTGTTTTAAGCCACTCAATTTCTGAAAATTTATTATGGCAACCATAAGAAACTACTACACATACATATATACACACATGCACGAAAAGACACACATATATAAATACACACAATTTTTACTGACCTGTAGTTTTAAAAAATGACAGATAATCTTTTAAAATTAGAAGTTACAAATATATAACCTTTTTTTCTAAATTTTCAAAATAATAGAATTCACCCTAGCCGCCATCAGAACGCTGCTGCATTCTGTGGGACTATGGAATGTGGTTTTTACAATGGTATTCATTTAACAACTGTGGATCCCATGCCTGTTGTCTTACAAGCATCCTTCTAAGTGCTGGGAACACACAGGTGAATAAATGTAGTCCTGATAATGGAGTTCAGAGGCTCACTGGGAGCATATTTATTGACTATTATTTGACTTAGGGTATTGTCTATTCTTAGACAACTATTAACATGTAGTAAGCATAGAAATGCTTCATTCTATGAGGTCAGCTTAATATTGCCAAGAGCTCTTGAGGAAAGTTTCACAGAAAATGTTGACTACAGAGCTAGTCCCTGAAGAGTGAGTAGAGTTTTGATGGGTTTGGAAGAGGGAGAATGCTGTTTTTTTTTTAATATTTTATTTATTTATTCATGAGAGACACACACAGAGACAGAGACACAGGCAGAGGGAGAAGCAGGCTCCATGCAGGGATCCCGACGTGGGACTCGATCCCAGGTCTCCAGGGTCACGTCCTGGGCTGAAGGCGGTGCTAAAGCGCTGGGCCACCCGGGCTGCCCTGGAATGCTGTTTCTAACAGAGGTTAGGAACGTCCTGAACAGAAGCAGCTGATGGAGGGTGATAGGAGATGAGGCCCCAAAGGCAAGTTGGAAGCAGATTTTGAAGAGCTGCAACATGTTGAAGTTGGACCTTTATCTTGTGGCTAAACTGGTGGCTCTTAGCCTTTTGCCCCCCTTCCAGGACACAGATAACAGAAGGTGTTAGGACAGAATACAGGCATAGCTTGGAGATACAGCAGGTTTGGTTCCAGAGCACCACAATAAAGTGAGTATCACCATAAAGCAAGGGAAATGAATTTTTTGCTTTCCCAGTATAAATAAAAGTTATTATTTATGCTACACTGTAGTCTCTTAAGTGTGTAATATCATTATGTCCAGAAAATGTACATACCTTAATTACAAAGTGCTTTTTTCCAAAAAAATGCTAACCATCATCTGAGCTTTGAAAGAGTCATATCATTGATCACAGATAACCATAACAAATATAACAATGAAAAGATTAAATATTGTGGAAATTACCAAACTATGACACAGAGACACAAAGTGCGCCTATGCTTTTGGAAAAATCGTGCCAGTAGACATGTTCAATGCAGACTTACCACAAACTTTCAATTTGTAAAAAATAAATAAATAAATAAATAAATAAAATAAAAAATAAAAATAAAAAAAATTAAAAAAAGGCAGTATCTGCAAAGCATAATAACCCATAGTGCAATAAAACTAGCTTTGCCTGTAGACTGCCACAAAATCCATTCGAGTCCCAAATTTTGATGAACTCCAACATAAAAATTAGTAAATCACGAACTACAATAATATGTATTCTAATAACATGTAAGCTACTAATGTCATTAGCAGTCTCCAGGGAGACTCAATGTAGAATTGTGGGCTTTGTGCACTTCCTTGCCTCCTCAACTCCATCCCTTTTTCTTTCTCTTAACATTTTTTAGAATTCGAGTGAGTCAGGGCTCCTGGGTGGCTCAGTCTATTGAGTGTCTAACTCTTGATTTTAGCTCAGATCATGATCTTAGGGTTGTGAGATGGAGCCCCACATCTGGCTCCACACTGGGCATGGAGTTTGCTTGGGACTCTCTCTCCCTCTCCCTCTGCCCACCCCCACACTGTGTCTCTGTCTTTAAAAAATTTTTTTGAAAATTGAGTCAAATTTTCACAGAGTAACTTGAGTGCACCCTAGTTTTTATTTCAAGAATAAATTAGAGGTGAGATGCCTGGGTAGCTCTGTAGTTGAGCATCTGTCTTGGGCTCAGGGTGTGATCCTGGGATCAAGTCCCACATCTGACCCCCCCGCAGGGAACTTGCTTCTCCCTCTTCCTATGTCTCTGCCTCTCTCTGTGTCTCTCATGAATAAATAAATAAATAATCTTAAAAAAAATAAATTAGGGGTGCCTGGTTGGTTCAGTAGGTTAAGCATCCAACTCTTGGTTTCAGGTCAGGTCATGATCTCAGGGTCCTCGGATTGAGCCGCCCCCATGCACTCAGTGGGGAATCTGCTTCTCCTCTTCCCCTCCTTCTGGCCCTCTCCCTACTCATGTGCCCACACACTCTCTCTCTCAAATAAATAAATCTTTAAAAAAGAATAAATTATCTAAAGAACTTTAATATTTTATTAAATACTAATATTGAACAACACATTCTACAACTAGCTATGTCATCGTATCTCAGTCTGAAGATCATTGTTAGGCAAATGACTCATCGTTGTTCCCAGAGTACCAAGCACAGTGCTTGTTTATAAAAGTGCTCCTCAAGTGTTTGTTAATATGAGGAGTGGGAAAATGTCGAAGGACTTTCAGTATGGGGAGCACCCCATAACATTTAATTTCTAAAAGGATCATTGTGGTGCCATTTTGGAAGATCATTTAGAGCAGGAAAAGTTTAGAATACTAGAATGACAATATTTGGGAGCTCTAGGGTTATAATCAAGGAGAAAGGTGGCCTCTAGCCAAAACTAGTTAAGTGGGAATATAGAGGAGGGGGTAAATTGGAACTATTTCAAAGGTGAGATTTCTAGGACTTAATGTTTGGATATGGGCTATGAGGAAGAAGGAAGCATTCAGTAGTCCTGAGTTTACTGGTTTGGGTGCTGATGCCCTTACCAGATATCAGAACAGCAGACTGCAGGTACGTTAGTCAGGGTAGGCCAGGTTAGGCTGTGCTAGCAGTACTGAGATGGTAGTAGTTCAAAACAGCACAGGCTTATAAACATCACAGAAAAAAACAGCACAGGTTTATTTCTCTCTTGTGTGTTTATGCCGATTTGGCTGGAGGCTCTGCCCTATGTCCTCACCTCACTGCAGGACCCAGCCTAGAAGGCTTTTGTTGATGCTTCTACACTTGTTGAGGCAGGAGAGAGAAGAGAAGATGGCAGATCATGTGTTGATCTCTTAACCCTTTTATCCAGAAGTGATGTGCCTCACATCCCTCTCACACTTCATTGTTAGTGGCAAATCTTATGACCACACCTAACTTTCAAGAGGGTAGAGATGTTCAATCTTTCCCTCTCCTGGGCAAGTGACTCCAGCGATCATTGTGATAGGCAGCATTGCTAATTTGTGGAAATGTTAAACTTGAGGTATTTATTTCAGGGAAATTTAGTTCAGAAGGAATTGGAAATCTGGGCTTGCATCTCGACAGAGTTCAAGGCAAGAGAAATAGTATTGGAAGATTTCAATGTAAAGGTCATAGAACAAGCCACAGGAGTGAATGACATTGATCAGGAGGGAATAGAAGCTGAGCTAATGATGGTAAAAGATCAAGGTTAATAAGCTTGTGGTTATAAATATTGCAACCCTAAGCGGTATTTTTTTTAGTAGTTTGTTGTAACTTTTAAATAATTTTAAGTAATTGTTGGCATTGGAGTTGAATTAATCACTTAAACGGAATTTAGCTTTCTCAGACTCCAGAATTGCTGACTTGCGTTTAGTAATTTAAAAGGTGCCCTTAGATTTTGCAGTAGGATTTCAGCCAATTTTCTGACCCAGCAGGGAAGGAAAAGTATTGCAGAGGATAGTTATTGTAGTTTGATCTGAAGAACAGTTATAAGTTGATTGATACTAAGATTGCTGAGTACTCAGAAAATTAGAATCCTTATAAAATTTCTGACTGGTTGTGCCTCAGACAGCAAGATAGGGGCTTACTCTTGCTGTAATGATACTCTTTTTATAGCTCCAATTACTGGCAAAGGGAGGTAGTTAAATAGCACTTTTCCCCATTGGCCAGTGTATCTACACAAAGAGACATGCTTTTTCTGGTCTTCATTCTCTTAAAAGGTTCTGTGCCTTTGCCTGCCCAACCTCCATAGGGGTCTACACCTGCATTACTCCTTCTTTAAACCTTTTATGTAGACATATGTGATTATCCCAAATAAACTTCCCTTCCTTCAAGATTTTGCACTTCTTAGGAAAATGAGAAAACAAATCTGGTTTAATGCATGTCACTGTTGTTTCTTTGAAGGAAGTTTTGCAGAATTGCAATAGCAGTGATGGTAAACTGATAATTCTGGTCTTCACATGCAAGGTGAACAGGTGTTCATAGAACTACTTTTTGACAGCACTAACCTGCAAAGGACTTAAAAAAGAAGAAGCAAGCTATAGCCTTTACCTTCCTGACACAGACACATAAAACTATTAAAAGTAACTGTTCAAATAAGCAAAGCCATTGGTGTTTACTCTTAGAAGATAATTATAGTTAACATTTATTGTGAACTAATTATGGTGCTATTGTACAACACATTATATATACACACACTATCTCATTTAATTTTCACAGGTACTCTGACATAAGCCTACCTACAAGGAACAGAGACTGGGAGAAAGGCAATAATTAGCTCCAGCTGGAATGTGAAGCCAGCAGCCAGTTTGAACTTTTCACGGTTCTTCTAGCCTGCCTCTCCCAATTCTCAGACCAACAGGAGTCTTTTCCCACTCATATTGCACATTACAGAATGAGAAACCCTTTTGTCAATCCTCTTTATTAGAATTGAACCACTAATAGGCAGGGTACCAAGGATAGGCCTGGTCACACTAATTGAAGTAGAGAGAGCCACGGGGGCACCCATAGAACTGTTTTTTTTTTAAGATTTTATTTATTCATTTGAGGGTGTGTGCAGGGAGCATGAGCAGGGAGAGGGGCAGTGGGAGAGGGAGCGGGGAGCCTGATGCAGGGCTTTATCCCAGGACCCTCGGATCATGACCTGAGCTGAAGGCAGATGCTTAACTGGCTGAGCCACCCAGGCACCCCCCCCCCCCCCCACTGTTAATAGAAGATGGGAACTAAACCGGGCACTGAGAATTACTGAGGTATGTTTTTTTCTATTTTAAATGTTTGTTGTCTTCCTCTTCTATGAAAGGAGTCTTGTCCCCAACAAGAAAGACTTGGAGTGGAACATGACAGGTCAGATGTGTGCTCTAATTGCCTTTATTTGTACATTTATAGATATGATATTTGTGTACATAAACCCATAGGTATAGTAATATCCTTCACATACCGTGGGGTGAGACTTGGCAGAACTCTAGCATTCTTCTCAGAGAGGCTCAGCTTCTGGTGTACTTCGGTCATAAAGCCCACATTTGTAGTCAAGTCCTTGTCCTTAAACTGAAGAATAGTGTATTTTACAATTACAAAGTGAAAAAGCATATGCTATGAAATCCAAGCAAATACTGTGGAAACCAAGACAGGCCGGTGCCATCTGAAGTGATGAGAATACAAGAGATGTGATCAGGACGTGTGGTCACACTTAGGCTCCAAGACCAGCCATTGATCACCTTCTCCCCCAGTACTCCTCTCTACTGGACAGTATTTTTATGTTGTGTGTTCATTAGAACAAATGTAGCAGTGATTATTGCCTAATTCTTTGGAGACCTGATGAAGCTGCAGATAGACTTGTATATAAGCACAAAGTGTTTCCACATAATTTCAAAGTATTTTTTGCCCACCCCACCTCTTTCCGAAGCCAAGGACTCAGAACCCTGGGCTGAGGTGTTCTGTCACAGAACAGTAGGTGGTTACCATCTTGCCATGGGACAGATAGGCATGCAGCCCAGGACAGTCGCTGATGACATTAGGAATGGAGAGGCAGGGGATCCCTGGGTGGCTCAGCGGTTTAGCGCTGCTTTTGGCCCAGGGCCTGGTTCTGGAGACCCGGGATCGAGTCCCACGTCAGGCTCCCTGCATGGAGCCTGCTTCTCCCTCTGCCTGTGTCTCTGCCTCTCTCTCTCTCTCTCTCTCTCTCTCTCTCTCTCTCTCTCTGTGTCTCTCATGAATAAATGAATAAAATCTTTTAAAAAAAAAAAAGGAATGGAGAGCCATATCCCATCATAGTATTTTATTATTTTATCTTAAAACCTTCAGTTTAAAAAAAAAAAACTTCAGTTTACTAGATAGCTTTCAGGATGGGGTTTTATTGGGGTGGCAGAGGGAGCTAGTGCCCGGAGTGGGAAGTAGTTGGCGAGGCATCTCACAGATGGAAACATGCACCATGCGCACAAACTACGCAAATCTGATTTTGCTCTACTTGAGTCCCCATCCACCCTCCCCTTCCCCCCACCAAATACCAGTGAGTTTACCTAAGGGACAGCCAGATCTGGCCCACTGCCTGTTTAAGTAATGAGGTTTTACTAGAAGACAGCCACACCCCTGTCATCATATATTGTCTGTGATTGCTTCTGCATGTCAATGGTAGAGTTGAGTGGTTATGACACAGATTGTATAGCTCACAAAGGCTAAAAGTTTTTACTCCCTGGCAATTGACAAAAAAAAATTTGCCAACCTTAGTCCTAAGCCACCTGCTCTTACTCAGTTTTCTTTGATATTAGTATTACTCATTTACATAGTTGAAGGTAGATGTCTGTACATTTGGAGAAACCGATGTGGGCATTGACCAGTTTCTTGTACACATTTAACAGTGGATTTACTAAATGGTAGATAACTCTTTGAAAATAGGGCAGGAAGAGATCCCAAAATAAACACCTTTAGCAACACAGTATACAATTCTTTATTGGTTGTATCCTGACCTGTTTGTGAAATGGCAGAATTTTTATCCTAGACCAGGTTCTCCAGTGCCCTCTCAGAGTATATACTTTGTCAATACAAACGAAATTATTTAGTATGACACTACATAGCATAGAATCAGGGAAGCAGAATCACTTCGGTCCATTACGCATATTCAGCAACATAAATTCTAAATTATATGGTTTCCTGGATTATCCATAGTACCTCTTTTCATTAACATCACTAAGAACTGTCTAGAAATAAAGATTGCAGTCTTGGGAACATGCCTGTGATGTGTAAAGCAGATGGGAGGCATTAACATAAGTCCTCTTCTGTAAGAAATTTAAAATTTAATACTTTATCTTTTAGTTCTAGCCTTGTATCTTTTTTTTTTTTCAGCTAGTCCAGTAGATTTGGAAGACTTAAGAAAGGGAACTGAATCCTTTGCCAATCCTGAAAAGTAATTAAAGCATTTATTGATTCCTGTAGAACAGTTTCACTACTACACTGATAGATAAAAAAGGAAGAGTTGCATTAATGTGTGTATATTTCCTTTTTTAAAAAGTTTCCTTTTGGGGGCATCTGGCTCAGTTGGTTAAGGGTCTGGCTGTGGCTCAGGCTGTGATCTCTGGGTCCTGGGATCCAGCCAAGGCTAGGTGGCTTCTGGCTCAGCAGGGACTCTGTCCGTCCCTCTCCCTCTGCCTGCCGCTCTCTTCCCCCCCACCTCCCCAGCTTGTGCATGCTCTCTCACTTGCTGTCTTTCAAATTAATAAAATCTCAAAAATGTTTTAGAAAGTTTACTTTTCTATAAAGCCAAGAAAAGATTTTTATAACATAGAGAGGAGGGTATGTCATAATATCAGTAGGACTGTGACTTAGAAATTCATATGATCAGAATTTTTGTTTAATTAAACTTAAGTATGCAAAACTAAAATTTGAAAATAGAGAATTAGGTGAATGTTTTGATATACCTAAATTAACCTATTTCTTATTAGAGCTCTATGTTGCCAGATTCCAACCAGAAAAAAAAAATTGTCTTAAAATTGGTAGTACATACTCAGGGGTTCTTTGGCTTAAAACATGGAGGAATAATTTGTGCAGCAAATGTAAATGAATTATCAGAATCCCACTCACAGCTTCCTACTGAATGTAAATTAGATGGTAACAGATACTGTTAATCTGTGTGAAGCAGTTGTGAGTGCTGTTTGTTCATGCTTGTGGTTGGAACAGCCTATATAATTGTAAAAGCAGCAAAGTTGCATGTACTTAGTGTTTTCTGTGTATACAGGACAATTAGAGCCATTGATGTCTTATGGCAGTTGAGCGTCCTGGGATGATGTATATAGTAAACGTCCCTTAATAAGATACTGCTGCCCTGTAATTGTTGGAAGATTGTGCTTGGTAACATTCACCAACGTTAGATTTTTTTCTTTTCTCATTTTGCACTTTGTGTTGTTTCTTCCTCCTAATGTCTTGAAAATTTAAGTCTCACGTAGACCCACAGCGTAATTATAGGAATTGCAAGGAGGATTTGAGCAAGTGTTAGTAGAAGCAATAATAACTCAGGAAGCCCGTTTAAGTCATATTGATGAATGCACAATTACAGCAATGAATGAAACACAAGCACTGGTACTACATGAGTTGACTTCCTCCTGGTTTTTGTTTTGATCTGTTTTGGAAATGGTTATAGTTTTGGACTCCAGTCAGATGTGGGTTTCAACCCCAACTCCCTCTGGGTCCTGTGTGTAAATTTGGGAAATTAAAGAACTTTTCTGAATTGGTTTCCTTGTATGGACGATCTTGGTTGTCTGGGGGTAGTCCCCATTTGTTCCTCCTGCCCTAGCATTTAAAAAAAATATTTTATTCATTTATTTCAGGGAGAGAGAGAGAGAGACAGAAAGAGAGAGAGAGAGATAATGAATGGGGGTGGGCAGAAGGAGAGGGAGAAGCAGACTCCTTGCTGAGCAGGGAGCCTGACGTTGGGGCTTGATCCTAGGACCCTGGAATCATGACCTTAGCCAAAGGCAGACGCCCAACCAACTGAGCCACCCAGGTGCCATCCCTGCATAACTCTTGATAATGTTGCTTTTACTGTTCTAAGTGTCTTGTTTGGACAGCACATTATAGGGACAAACAGTTCATAGGTGAAGTGATAGATGACCTCCCTTCTTAGTCTTGTAATGTGTGATGAGTATATGAAATGAAGCGAAAATGAAGAGCATGATTCTTTTGGTTTCTAAAGGTAAAACTTTTGTTACAGTAGATAACCATGGATTCTATAATAAAGGTGATGGATTTTATTTTACATGTATATGTTATACATACATCCTGTGGGGAAGTCGCTGTCTGAGAAGTGGAGAGAATATTTGGGTAATCACTTGCTTTGTTTAAGTGATCATCTGGTATTTCGAAAGGAATCATTCTGTATTTAAGTCATTAGAAATTTCTACTGCACAGCTCTGTGTATTATTGTTTCAGTATCCCTGTTACAGAATTAATTTGAAGGCTGTGCTATCCTGTGACAAAGTGTCATTTAAAACTTAGAGCAGTTCTTTTGATGAGTACCATATATTCTACTTCAACAGTATGTTTCCTGGGATAACATGGTTTTGCTATTGAAATGATAATTTGTGAGAGTAATTTCTGTCATGCGACTATGGTCTTAACTTATTTTTTGCTAGAAAAATGAATCTAGTTCAATCTAAATGATTTGATTCTAGGATTATTTTATATGCTAATTAAATGTTTGGGATATACTATAGAGATTTTAAACATGTCGAGGAGGTGGAAATCATTTGTTATGCTATAGTAAGATGACTGCATTAAATCCTATGAAATAAACTGAATTATATTTACACATAGAACTTCAGTGATTTTAACTAGGAGTCTAGCTTCAGCCATTCATCTTGACTTAGTCACATGTCGCCAGAAGATTTCTGGTTTATATTGAAAGAGCAAGAAATTATTGATTCATGAATTCCAAATATTACCATATGCAGTAATTTTGACAGAACTTTTTATTTCTACATTCTTTTTTCTTTTCTTTCTTGTTTTTCAAGTAACAATGTGAGTGGTGCACTAGGGGAAGATAGACTATTTGCCCTGAAACAACACAGGTTTGAACTGCTCGGGTCCACTTACATGTGGGTTTTTGTTTTTTGTTTTTTTTACAAATACAATACAGTACCATAAATGTATTTTCTCTTCCTTAAGAGTTTCTAGTAACATTTCTATAGCTTACTTTATTGTTAGGATACAGTAAGACATATAACATAGAAAATATGTGTTAATTGACTATGTTTTCAGCTATTAGTAGTTAAGTTTTTGGGGAGTCAGAAGTTATATGCAGATTTTCTGCTATGGGGGGGGGGGTCAGTGCCCTTAACCCCCTGTGTTGTTCCAGGACCAACTGTAACTCCATTTGAGGAGCAGACAACTGTTAAGTATTTCTGATGAACTGTTTTACACGTAAGTAATAGGTATGCTGTATTTTAACATACTCTCTTTGGTTCCTGAAAGATGCTCAGGAAAATCTGTAATAGTTCTTGGCCTTTTCGTGTGTGCGATCCTGAATGAAAGCTATATATCTTTTCAAAAAATTCTCTAATGCATTCTTTTTACTAATGTGTGTAGATTTTTATACTTGCATCCATTAGTCTATATAGGTGGTGATGCCATTCTCCCAAATGAAAAATAAGAAAACAGGCTTGAGTATTCCTTTTGGCAGAATAACATATACTAAATATACTAAAAAAAGAAAATGACCATGGGGTAGGTATTGGAGAGACCAGATGATGAGGTCAGGGTTTGGATATGCTAAGCCTGAATTACTGGTGGGATGTCCAGGTGGAGATGTCTTCCAAGATGTTGCTTGCTTCCATCCATGGTGTTCTGGGATGGCATAAAGGCGGGAATTGGGAAGGAGGCTCAGGGTATGCTTCCAGGGGGATTGTTCCCTGTGCTGAGTCTTGAAAGACAGATGGGATTTAGCCATCTGAAGAGGGCTGGTCTGTGTTCCTCTGTCTCTTGAACACCTTTTACTTGGATGTGGCCTTATGTTAATCTTTGAAAGTTATACTCTTTTAAATGCTTGTGCCATAAGGACATATACAGTATAGATTTTTTTGAACTAGTCCATCTAGGGAAAGGAATATAGAGAATTTTTTCCCATGCCAGGGCTGAGTTAATTTATCAGGGCAGGTTGGAAAGACCTGGGGTATTATTTGGCACTGGAGGGGTGGGCTTTCCAGGGGTGTCTTGGTTCAGCAGGTTTTACCATTTCCTTTTTGATCTTTTTCATTTTTGGAAGCATTAATTCTCTTGACAGTTATGCCTCATGTGATGACTGTACCTTAATTAGGATAGAATGTGAAATCTCTAGTGACTCCCAAATAGGCAGCAGGATTGCTGCTGTGTTTTGAGATCTGGCGTGATCAAAGAATCACCTCATTGAAGCTGGGGAGGGCTTTCTATCCTAGAGCACAGGTCAAGCTTTTGACACATCCAGAAACTAAGGCTCGAAGACCCACTAGCATGTATCAAGCTGAGGAAACAAATGGAACAGGACTTGAGATCCCCTACCTCTAACCCCATGCTATTTGCACAGAGTGGATGATTTAAAAAAAAAAATTTACTAATAGCTTTATTGAAGAATAATTCACAAACCATAAAACTCCTTTAAAATGTACAATTCAAAAAAAATGTACAATTCAGTGGTTTTTAGTAGACTCATGGAGTTTTAACATCACCACTAATTCCAGAACATTTTTATTGCTACCTGAAGAAACTTGTGCCCATTAGCAGTCACTTCTCATCTTCCTCTCCTCAGCCCCTGGGAACGACCTGTCTTCTTTGTGTCTGAATGGATTTGTCCATTCAGACACCAAGTCTAGCTGTCCTAGACTTTTTGTGTTAATGGAGTCATACAGTATGTGGTCTTTTGTGACTGGTTTCTTTCATATTCATGTTGGAGCATGTGTTATTTTTTTTAAAGATTTTATTTATTTATGAGAGAGAGAGAGAGAGAGAGAGAGAGAGAGAAGCAGAGATACAGGCAGAGGAAGAAGCAGGCTGCATGCATGGAGCCCAACGTGGGACTCAATTCCGAGTCTCCAGGATCATACCTTGGGCTGAAGGCGGCGCTAAACTGCTGAGCCACCTGGGCTGTCCTGGAGCATGTGTTAATACTTTGTTCCTTTTCGTGCCTAAATAACCATCCACTGTGTGGATCTATCTCATTGCATATATACATCCATCAAGTGATAGACAATTGTGTTGTTTCTATTTTTGGCTCGTATAAATACTGCTGATATGAACACTCGTGTGCAACTTTTTGTGTTCATGTTTTCATTTCTCTTAGAGACATGCCCAGGACTGGAATTTTTCTGTCATGTGGTAATTTTGTGTTTAATCATTTAAGGAATTACCAGACTCTTCCCCCAAATGTCTGTACCATTTTACATCCCCACCAATAATATATGAAGGTTCGAATATCTGCACATTCTTATTGTCTGGCTTTTTGTTTATAGCCATAGCCTAGAGTGTGAAGTGATATCTCATTGGTGTTTCGATTTGCATTTCCCTCATCACTAATGATGTTGAGCAGTTTTTCATGTGCTTGTTGGCCATTCGTGTATATTTTTTGGAGAAAAGTTTTTATTCGCCCATTTTTAATTGGGTTATATTTGCCTTTTTTTGTTGTTGAATTGTGAAATTTCCTGGTGTATGGTGGAGATATATATATATATATATATATATATATATATATATATATATCCTTTCAGATATGTTTTATCAGAAAAAATATTTTCTCCCATTTTGTGAGTTATCTTTTCAGTTTCTTGATGCTGTCCTTTGAAACACAAAAGTGTTAAGTTTTGATGATTTCTAGTTTATCTGTTTTTTATTTTGTCACTTACACTTTTGGTGTCGCATATAAAACAACTATTGCTTACTCCAGAGTCTCAATGATTACTTCTTTGTGTTCTTCTAAGAGTTTTATAGTTTTAACTTCTGTTTGGGTCTTTCCATATTGAGTGGATTTTTGTATGGATTACTTTTAAATGATGGCTTACTTGTGTTTTCCAACTGTTTTATCTTTAAAATATTTCTGGTGTTTTAGTCCACATAAAATTACAGGAAATATTTTAAGAAAAACTCCATTTTCTACTCTTCTGTGTCTTACGTTGGTTATTTGGGGGAATCAAATCACTGGCATACAGTCATTCATTTCCATTTTTTTTTAGCCTAATGCTATTGTGAGCTGAAGAATACACATGTTCTTTTTTACAGTAGCAAATACAAGACAGTGTAGTACTGAAGACTCTCGCTCTGTTAACCTGAACAGTTGGTCTCTGTTCTAGAACAATATCTTCATTTTCTGAGAACATTTGTTTGGGATCTTTTAATGAAAGCATCTCTCTTCCCATCAGCCTCTTATCTGCACAATGAACAAAGCTACTGAGTAGAGGCCAAAAGCTTAAGACATGCAGGTGACTTGGAAACTGCCATGTCCCATATGCTCTAAGTGTGGAAAATTTACATCCATCCCCAAGTTGTGTTCGGGAAACTTCACTGTCTATTCTGCTCCTCAAATAATATGCTACAACATTTTCTTATAAAGTCATCCATTATTTTTATTTTTCATTAAACTAGGATTTTTTTTTTTTTTTTAGTTCTTTAATAGGCTTAGTTCAGCATTCAGTGGCACTGCTCTTTTTGTAAAGAACATGTTTTAAATTTCAGGGTGTCACTATCTCTTAAAATGTACTTTATATTTCAAAGAGCTTCAGCTTCCCTGAAATGTCACACACTGAATAAAAAGCTGAGATGGAATTTTTGCAGGGAATTCACATTAATTGGTTTGTATTCTTACTATTTTGATATACATAGCTTTTCAAGTTGTTAAAAAATTGTGTGTTATACATAGCTTAGTCTCATACCTTATGGCCATGAATATAAAAATTGAAAGTGATCTGCTACTATCATACTTGTGATATAAAGGGTAATCATACTGTACAAAACCATAAAATGGCTTACTTAGCAGTATGACATAGAACAACATATTTTCAATACTGATTTTTATTTTTCAGTGATCAGTAATGATTTTCAGTAGCAGTTCAGTAATTTAGTTTACTATTTGCAGAATGTTGGAGCCACTTCAGAGGGATCTCTTGCAGTTTGCACCTGCCTAGAGAATGGGTGGAAGCAGTGTTCAGCCCTGCGGGGTTGTGCTCTGGGGCTTGTTGTGAATTGCTTCCAGTGCTATTACAGTGACCTTTCTAAGGAACTTGGTGGCTGCAGCAGGGACAGGAAGTTTGCTGTATTTTGGAATGCAAGCAAAAATATTGTCACATTGTCTCTCCAGATAACTTTAAGAGCACTTTTCTTTCTGTATGGGGTTGAGAGGGTGGGCTGTGCATGGAGAGATTTGTCATGTGGGTTGGCTTGTGTCCGAAGAACCCTTTCAGATCTGGATGTGATTACAGAAACAGAGAAATTAAACTGCAGTGGGGGCTGCTTTTGTTTCTGGATATAAGGGAAAGCTCTAAGAGTTGCTTGCGTCTGGGTAAGTAGTGGTTAAGTAGAGAACATGATCACAGGAAAAGTCAAAGTCACGTGCTTGGGTGTAACAGGTAGTAGCTTTCCTTATCTGTTCCTTCCATTTTATTTATTTATTTATTTATTTATTTATTTATTTATTTATTTATTTATGGAATGCTGTATTTTCTTGATTGGTGGCTAGTAGGAGTAGCTAACATTGTTTGAGTGTTTTATCTGTATCAAGTGGTGGGCTTTCCTTGGGAGGTGTATTTGATCCTCATAGCAACAGCACCAAAGTACTGCCATCCCTGTCTTCCAGAGGAGAATGGAGAAGGAAGGTTGTCCATGCAGTTGGGCTGCCAGAGCCCAAATTCTTTGGTGAACTCTGGAAAAAAATTTTCAGTATTCCTACTTATAATAGATACTGCTTTCTATATATTGACTCATATCATCTGAGAACTTGTATCTGCACCTCCGGGCTTCCTCAGAGGATCCTTTTCCCTCTTAAAGTATAGGAGCTGGCATCCTGATGTTCCTTACAACTTTAAGACTCCTGCTAGTTATTTTTTTTTTTTAATTTTTTATTTACTTATGATAGTCACAGAGAGAGAGAGAGAGAGAGGCAGAGACACAGGCGGAGGGAGAAGCAGGCTCCATGCACCGGGAGCCTGATGTGGGACTCGATCCCGGGTCTCCAGGATCGCGCCCTGGGCCAAAGGCAGGCGCCAAACCGCTGCGCCACCCAGGGATCCCTCTCCTGCTAGTTATGATTAGAGTTCTTTATTTTCTTCAATCTTACAAAAGCATCAGTTGTAAGAGTAACTGTTATTATATATATAGCTAAGAAAGAAAGAAAACAGATCCCCAGTAAACTCCCAGCAGTGCTTCTTATCCCCTAAAAATTCTATTTTATACTTGTTAAATAATTAGCTCTTTAACTACATTAACTTACATGTAGATGAAAACTTTTGGGCCATAAAAACAAGAAAATACATTGAAATAAATTAAGGTGTTTCTAAGTCTTCTTTACCTCTTAACTTGAAGTCTTCTGCATTATTTTTCCACTTAACTATAGAAGTCCATGTTGTTCCATGTGACATGGCCCTCTGTGCTAGCAAGAGCATTGTTGAGGATTGAGATAGCATTTCTTAGGAATCCTCTACCATTATCTCCGGGCTTTTCTTCCAAACTGCAAGTTTTAATAGGTATGCACAGGAAAAGATGTATCACAGCCACTAGCTGGCCAGCAGTGACTGTGAGATGTAACCTGGCTGTGGAGAATCATTGTAAAATCAAAATGCAGTACAATATTAGAGGAAGGTGCAAAATCAAAAGCTCAGATTTCATAACTTCATCACCTTTAATGGGGTTCATTAATGTACTTGTGCTAATTTAATTATTTGTGATGATTATAAGAATAAAGGCAACGTACTAAGTATTAAGTAATATAAATGTTAAGTATTAAAGGCAAGTATTAAGCATGCTGGCTGGGAATTTGAACTGGGATCTGAAACTAAAATATTGTGATGTAGAGAGGTGCAAGAAGCCCATTATAGCCAACCTGAAGCAGTGGGTCCTTAATGAAGTTACTTAACTTCTCTGTGCCCCATTTCTTTTCATCTAAAAACCCATAAGGATGATAGTTTTCACCTCAGAGTTGTTTTTTTTTTTTATTTAAGAAGTTGATTTCTGTAGTGCCTTTAGAACATCACTTTATATGTTGCTAAGTGCTATTTGTGTTAAATAAATTGGTGAACAAATAAATAAATGATACCATCAGGAATGAACCAGTTATAAACTGAGGCCTGCCAACAGAGAGGAGAATGGAGCAGATGTGCAAAACTCACTTATTAAAGTTTTGTTTTGTTTTTTGAGAGAGACTGGTCATTCTGTGACTTTGCAACCAAAGCATTGCAACTGCTTCTTCAATATCTTTTGGTCCAGAAATGACCCAGGATGAGGGCCAACCAACAGGTTTGTAAATCTACAGAGTCTTCTTCAGGAGGAACCTGAAGCATTACCTCATCAGAAGTAAATCCTGCATGGTCATGGATTTCTCCTTTCAGCCACAGTTTTTCCTACCTTGGCTTCTTGATCTGGGAGCCAATTCCACGTTTATTGGACATAAGCCTAGAGCAGAACTGAGGCTCTTATTTCATATCATTCTATTTTCTTCTTTTGTGTTCTTTTGGGAGACGAACTTAACTTTCACTTCTCCGCACCTCCTCATGTTCAGTAATAGGAGTTGTTGCTATGGTGCAAAGCCAGTGGGCTTTAGAATTCTCTAGACCTGACTTTCAGTGCCTGGCAATCTCTCAAAGCCTGTTTTGTTGTCTCTCAGGAAGAAATACTGCCGTTTACTCCAGAGAGCTATGGGAGGATCCTCTGCAGCCTATAGCTTACTCTCTTGAGTATTGTAAATACTCATGCTTATTCCATTGAGTTGCTAAAACTCTGTCATTCTTTGATATCCTACCTTTGTCTAAAGCAGGGGTAAGGATAGGACTGGGGGTCAGCTGAGGGCCTTTTCTTTTTTTATTTTATTTTTTATTTTTTATTTTTATTTTTATTTTTATTTTTTTTTTCTGAGGGCCTTTTCTAAACAATATATCTTCACCGTCCCCACGCCTTCAAGAATCTTTACTATAATGAGCCACTCTTACCCATGGGCACACGGAGGGTGGGGGACAAAAGTGGGAGCCTTGCTCCTTCTCTTTCCATCCTCCTACCATGAAGCTCCAGCTGGGGGTACAACAAGCCTCCAAATGAGTTATTTTGAGAAGCTTAACTCTCAGTGCCAGTTACTTTAGAATTCTTATTGGTAGCCATGTAGATCTTGAAAGCAACCTTGGAAGGTGGTGATCTTAGGTTTTTCATTTTACAGACAGGAGAACTGAGATTCAGCACTTCGGTAATTGCCCAAAGATAAAAATTAAGTTTCATTATAAACTTACAAATCCCTCAGAGTCAGTTCCCTGTTGTCATGTTCCAGTGTCGTTTATCAGGATGATGATCTGACACCTTTTGTTTGACACTCTTGTTCCAGGATCAGTAAAGAATGGGGGGCTTTTATGGTTTCTGACCCTCTTTCGCAGCTGAGGGCCAGGTCGGTGTGATGTACACAGCTCCCCAGGAGCCTGTGAAGCTGTTCAGCTGCCTAGATGGTTGATGGCTGATAGGGCCACAGTATGGAGCACTCGCCATCATCAGGGAGCCAGGCAGGGGGCCTATGTGAGGAACAAGTGAGGGCTTAGTCAGACCTGTGGCTGGGAAGTTCACAGATGGAGGCCTTAAATTCAAAGAGCTGGTGGCCATCTCGAGACTGCTGGCTTGCCTGTGAGCCTAGGTTTATACCAGAGCAAACAGACTTTCTCTGCCAGATAAAGCGTGTTTATTTTTGTCTCTTATTTATTTAGTTGTATATTATAGGCCTTCTCCCTTATTTTTTCCTGAGAGTAGAAATGGCAGCTGAAGTTCATTCCTTTCCAAGTAAGAAAGAAAGAATATAGAAATGGGGGATGGGAGGGGTCTGTACATTTTTGGTAGGAGCAGTAGTCTGGTCAATAAAGTGTTTTTATTCTAGGCTTTAAGAATGCTGGATTGTGGTTGTTTTGATCTATTGGACCTTAGTTTCCTATTATATTTTGTTTTTTAAAGGTTTATTTTAGAGAAAGAGAGAGAATGAGTGGGAGGGGCAGAAGCAGAGGGAGAGAATCTGAAGCTGACTCCATACTGAGCTTGGAGCTCAGCGCTGGGCTGTGTCTCATGACCCTGAGATCATGACCTGAGCTGAAACCAAGAGTCGGACACTCAACTGACTGCGCCACCCAGGCGCCCCCAGTTTACTATTTTAAAGACACCAATCCAGCTTTTGGATGAAACATGGCAGTAATAAACACTGCATAAAAGTAAGCTCAGTTTGCCTAGTTTATGAATGTGAGGAGCACGGGAACTGAATAAAAGTGCATTTCCAAATTTAAAACTGAAACGTTCTTTATGACATCTGTTTGATTTATTTGTATTGAATTTTTAAGATGGAAGCAGATACAACAACTATCTGCAGTATCATTCTTTTTCCCATATTCGTATGCAAAACACCCCCTCCTAGTGTGAGGTCTGTCTGTAGGTAAATATGTCCCTATGTCCTCACAAAGGTGGGATGGCCTCAACTCTTCAGGAACATTCTGCGTGGTAACCTTTTTCAACGTGTGATCATCATCCTTGACATTCATCATCCCTGACACTCACTCTTTCTTTGGCTCATAACCACTGGAAAGTCTGTTTCCATCAGCATCTCTGATCGTTCATTTTTAGATCCAAACTGCTTGGGATAACCTGAGGAATATTTACAGACTGGCAAGTTGCTTCCTTCTCCTTCCTTTCCTTATAGAGCTCCTTTGTCACTTTTTATCCCTTTATGGTTTTTCTCACTCAGCTCTCTTGCAAGGCCCCCAGTGCAGTATAGCTTGGTAGGCTGTCAGGACTCTGGTGCTAGAAGGAAGCACCAGGACAGTCCCACCCGGTCCTCTTCATATGATGGAAGAGGCAACCAGAGGAGGCAAGTGCAAGAGGTTGCGTACTCGCCTTGAGGTCACCAGCTGAGCAACAGTCGAAACATAGCTAAAGCCCATGTCTCCGGGCTCTGTCTGGTGCTATTTTAACCAGAACAGATTGCTTTGGTCGGTTGGATTTGTTTGTTGCCCAGCTGTCACTTTTGTCATTTGAATGATTACATATCATTATAATGGTTTAAAGCCCATGTGTGAAATGAAGAACCCTGTGATACGGTTACTTTCTTTCAACTCATGAATTAAAGGTTTGCTGCATGCAGATGCAGGGTGGAGAGAGAGAGAGAGACATGGTATTTCCCAGTTAATTCCACGATAACCTCGAAAGTGGGTTTTCTCTGCTGTTGGCTCAGAAGAGGTTTTGCTGAAGGGCCCACAGCTTGTCTTTGAGGGAGCTCGGATTTGAAACTGTTTCTCTGTCTGCAAAATGTCTGCCCTTTCAGTACCCTAGTTATATACTCAGAATAATAATAACCCTCACACTTGAGATTTTATCAATTTTAAACCTGAAAATATCTAGTCAGAACAATGGGTTTTTCTTAAACTGTTACCTTCCTGCTTTGCTTTAATTTAAAAATAAAATTCAGAGGAAACCCTTGGAATGAGTAAGGTGATGCATTTAAACAGTCCTAATAATGAAGCTGTTCGAAGTTACAGAAATAACATCTGACTGTAGTTGCTTCATTGGGGCTAATTAGTTAGATAAGAAATGACATCAATATTTGGTTTAAAAAGAGAGACCTTGTTTTAACTTCATAAACCTTTACCCAGAATTTGTGTTCCAGCTGTTAATTTGTAGTGTGAGGTTAGAAAGATGTAAATAAATATATGTCCTCTTCTAATTGTGATTTAAAACATTGAAAGTTAGACACACATGCACACATGCACACACACACAAGCACACATCCTAAATGAATAGTCAAGCAGAGCAACAGGAATTGCAAGAGTGTAGAGCTGTCACAGCTCTGTTCTGTGTTGCTTTACTTCCTTGACCTTCAGAGGTTCTCTGGAGAGCAGCTCTTCTGCAGGCTTTTTCCCTCCTGCATCTGTAACATCCCTTCCCATCCCCCCAACCCTGCAGCTTTTGTGTACATAACACTAATCTAAAACCTCTTCTACCAGCACCTTTCTTTTATCTTTTAACACTTACCTAGTTCTATCTTACTGATTCTCTTATGATCCTCAGTCCCTTTGGCGCCTTTCCTTCTCAACCCCTGAAGATGTGCCCTTTATCTAAGGAGACTTAACTCTCAGTTTTCATTTGATGCAGTCCCTACAAAGAAAGAGGCATTGAAATGAGTCAGACCTGGGACTGAAATTTGGTCTTCCTATTAATTAGCCATGAGACCTCAGCGACTTTTTTTTTTTTAAATGTGTGAAACAAGGCTTACAATCCCTCCCTCACAAGGTAATAGGAAAGATGAGCTAAGATCATGCATGAAAACATCTAAAACTGTGCTTGGCACCCTCTTGGAATTCAGGCGTGAGCACTCCTCACCCTTATCCTTTGTCCCCTTCCAAATGTCACTGTGAAGTTGGACGCATTAACTCTTGGGCGATTTCATGAAATTTTACATCTATGGCAACATCAGTCTCCTTAAATGTCCTGCTTTTCTTCATGTAGCAACATGTTAAACAGTTTTTCATTCTGCGTCACTATTACCTTCCATTACTAGCATTATAACTACATTGATTTCTCCTAGTATATTAAAAAAAATTCCATTATTGGTTCAATAGACTTTGTGGGATATCCTGTAAACCTGACCACCAAGGATAATGTTTCCATAGACAAAAACGATCCAGTATTCAGACAGCCAGTGTAATAATAAAAATTAGAAAACATTTGCTTTGCTTTTTAACTTTGTATTTTGAAAGAATTTTAGGCTCACAAAAATTACAAAAATTGTATAGCAGGTTTTCAGATACCTCTAATCCTTCTTCCCCTGATAATCATAGTACAGTGATCAAAACTGCCAAATTAACATTGGTCTGATACTATTAATTAAACTATAGGCTTCATTTGAATTTCACCCGTTTTTCCCCCCATCTTTGTTCTTTGTCTATTCCAAGATTTAATCTAGGATCCCATATTATATTCAGTTGTTCTGGCCTCTTGGGCTTCTTTAATTTGTGACAGTTTCTTGGTCTCTCCTTGTTTTTCTTGATCTTAACATTTTTAAAGACGACTGGTCATTTATTTTGTAACATGCTCCTCAATTTGGGTTTGTCTCATGTTTTCTCTTGATTAGATTGAGATTGTGTGTACCCCAGAGCTGGTGTTCTCTTCTGAGCTCAATGATGTCAATACAACTTATTACATGTGATGCTGACCTTGATCACTTGGGTAAGGTGGTCGCCCCCAGAATTCTCCATTGTAAATTTAGTATTATTCCCTGGGTAATGAAAAAATCTTTAGGGGGAGACACTTTGAGACTGTACATGTATCTTCTCTTTTTGCCCACTCATATTTTTTAGTTGAAGTATATAGTTCACATACATTGTTATATTAGTTACAGGCATACAACATAGTGATTCAACAATTCTGTGTATTACTCAGTGCTCACTGCGGTTAGTTAGTTACCATCTGTCAAATCTGAGTGCAGTCTTTTTCTGTCTGACATTTGATTTAGTATAATACCCTTTAAGTCCATCCATGCTTTTGCAAATGGAAACCTTTCATTCTGTTTTAATGGTTGAGTAATAGTCCACCGTGTATATGTATGTGTGTGTGTGTGTGTGTGTATTTATATATACATATATACATATGTACATATATATGTACATATCACACTTTCTTTTTTTTTTAAGGTTTTATTTATTCATTCATGAGCGAGATAGAGAGAGAGGCAGAGACACAGGCAGAGGGAGAAGCAGGCTCCATGCAGTGAGCCTGACGTGGGGCTCGATCCTGGGTCTCCAAGATCACGCTCTGGGCTGAAGGCAGGCGCTAAACCGCTGAGCCATCCAGGGATCCCTGCCCCACACTTTCTTTATCATTTCATCTGTTGATGGATACTTGGGTTTCTTCCATATCATGGCTATTGTATAAATAATGCTGCTATGAACATAGGGGTGCATATATCTTTTGAATTACTGTTTTCATTTGGTTTGGGTAAATATCCATTATTGGAATTACTGGGTTATAGGACATTTTTATTTTTAATATTTTGAGGAATCTTCCTATTGTTTTCCACAGTGGTTGCACCAATTTACATTCTCATCAATAGTGCAAGAGGGTTCCCTTTTCTGCACATTGCTCACTCATTTTAGATCTGTGGATCTAGCCTGGAGCAATGTTATAGTGATGATTTAATGGTAGTTTCTTACTTCCCTCATCACTTCTACATTTATGAATTGGAATTCTTCTGTAAGCAAGATTTGTCTTCTCTCATATTTATTCATTTATATATTATAATTAATTTATATTGGCATGGACTCCGTGATATTTATTTATTTATTTATTTAGGGATATTTATTTTATCCTTTGTGTTACGACCCAATATTACTGCTATTTACTTTGTTGCTCAAATTGTTCCAGCTTTGGCCATTAGGAGCTCTTATGTTGGCTTCTGTACCTTCAATATGCTTCCATTTTTTTTTCTTTTACGTTTTAAATCACTTTCTTACTTTCTGATTCTACAAGAAGTTCCAGGCTCACTTTCTCTTTCTATTTTCTCTGTTCCAGCCTTAGTTCCTTTTAATGAAGGTATATTTATTGCTATTGGAAGTGTCACTGCCTCTCAGCAGATTTGAGTTAGGAAGTATGTGTATGTAAACTAACAAATATGTGCACACATGGATATCTACATGTTTCCATATCTATCTGTATATGACCTGGTGGGTCCATATGTATAACCTCCAATTGATATCTAACACAAGGTTCATTTTAACCTTCTTTGCTTATTTGTGACTTCTTTTTTCTTTTTTAAAGATTTTGTTTATTTATTCATGAGAGACACACGGAGAGAGGCAGAGACATAGGCAGAGAGAGAAGCAGGCTCTCTTTGGGGAGCCAGATGTGGGACTCAATCCTGGGACCACGGGATCATGGCCTGAGCTGAAGGCAGACATTCAACTGCTGAGCCACCCAGGTATCCCTATTTCCTATTCATGATTTCTTTTTCTAACAATCAGAAATTAGCTCTTATCCATGTCCACAATAGCCAAACTATGGAAAGAGCCCAGATGTCCATCGACAGATGAATGGATAAAGAAGATATGGTGTATATATACAGTGAAATATTACTCAGCCATCATAAAAAAAAGAAATCTTGCCATTTGCAATGACATAGATGTAACAAGAGGATATTACACGAAGTGAAATAAGTCAGAGAAAGACAGTTATCATATGATCTCACTCATATGTGGAATTTAAGACTGAGGGTCGCTGGAGGGGGTGGTGTGGGGAGATGGGTGATGCGCATTAAGGAGAGCACATGATGTAATGAGCACTGGGTGTTATATAAGACTAATGAATCACTGACCTCTACCTCTGAAACCAGTAATACATTACATGTTAATTAATTGAATTTAAATTAAAAAAATAGAAAAACCCCCAATTGACTGCATCTGTTTGGATCTATTTTTGGTTTTTCTGTTCTGTTATAGTAATCTTTGTGTCTGTCCTTTCTCCGATACCAAAATCCTGATTTACAGTAAGTCTTTTATCAGGCAGTATGAATTTCAATGTTTTTTTTACTCAAAACTGTTTTGTCTGTTTTAGTTCACTTGCCTTTCCCTATAAATATTAGAATCAGCTTGTCTGTATTTACCAAGAACAAAACAAAACCCAAACAAACAAACAAACAAACTCTTGCCGGGACTTTGTATCTATGATTAAATCTAAATCATTTTGAGGAGAATTCATATTTTTAACTCTGATGAATCCCAATCCATGGATCCTGCTATGTTCCTCCATTTATTTACATCTTTTTATTTCCTTCAAAAGTTTTGTAGTTTTCAACGTAGATATTTTGTACATGTTTTATTAGATTAATACGTAAGTTGGATTAATACGTGTTTTTTTTGGGGGGGGAGCTATTGTAAGTGATATTATATTTTAAAATTTCTGTTTCCAATGTATCTATTGCTACAATACAGAAATGTGATTGACTTTTGTGAGTTAATATTCTTCAAACTTTTTTATTCAAAGAGCTTTTGTGGATTCTTTATATGTGTAGATATTCATGTTCTCTGCAAATAGGAACAGTTTTATTTCTTCCTTTCCAATATGTATGCTTTTTTATTTCTTTTTTTTCCCCCATAATTGCAGTGGCTAGGATTTCCAGTATTATGTTGAATAGAAGGGGGGAGAATGAATGTCCTCTCCTTGCTCTCAGTGGATCTTAAAGGGAAAACACTCCTTGTTTTACCATGATGTATGATATTAGCTCTGGATTTTCTTATTAGATGCCCTTTATCTGGTTAGTTTGTTGAAAGTTTTTATCATGAATGAGTGTTGAACTTTTTAAAATGCTTTTTCTGTATCAATTGAAATGATCCTGTGTAGGTTGTGTTTTTTACAGTCTCTTCATGTGCTGAATTATATTAGTTGACTTCAATATTAATCTAGCCATGAATTCCCAGCATAAACTCATTAGAATTATATTTTTATTAATGTTAATATTTTATTGAGGATTATTATTTGTCGGTTGATAAAGGATATTGGTGTAATTCTCTTTTCCTGTACTATCTTCATCTGGTCCTGTACCATCTTCATCATGGTAATTCTGGCTCCATAGAATGAGTTAGGAAATATGCCTTCTCTTGTGTTACCTCAGAGGGATTATAGAATTGGTGTTGTGTCTTCGTTAAATGTTTGATAGAATTTGCTAATGAAACTATCCAGGCTTTGGGATTTATTTTTTTGAAAGTTTTTTCTAAATACAAATTTACTTTCTTTAGTAGAAGACTAATCAGGTTTTTCCTCTAGTGAGTTTTGATAGTTTGTGATTTTTGAGAAATTCATCCATTTCATCTAAATTGTTGAATTTACATGTGTATAATTGTTCTTTTTTTTTTTTAAAGATTTTATTTATTTATTCATAGAGATGCGGGGGGGGGGGGCAAAGACACAGGCAGAGGGAGAAGCAGGCTCCATGGAGAGCCTTACCTGGGACTCGATCCAGGGTCTCCAGGATCACGCCCTGGGCTGCAGGCGGCGCTAAACCGCTGCGCCCCTGGGGCTGCCCTGTATTAATTGTTCTTAAGTGTTACTTTTTCCTTTTCATGCCTGCTGGATCTTACTGCTATCCCCCCCTTCTGATACCAATAAATTTTATCTCTCTCTTCTCTAGTCAGTCTGGCTAGAGATTTATCAATTTTATTGATCTTTTAAGAGAACTAGGTCTAGGTTTGATTGATTCCCCTTTCCCTCTCATTTTTCTGTTTGTAATTCCATTGATTTCTGCTCTCATTTCCTTCCTCTTTTTAACATTTTAAAAATTTCTGTTCTTAGTTCCTTCCTTCTGGTTGCTTTGGGTTTATTTCACTCTAGTTTTTGTTTAGTTTAGTTTTTTTGAGGGAGAGAATGAGAGAGAGAAAGAGCATGTGTGTGCATGGGAAGGGAGAGAGAGAATCTTAAGCAGGCTCCATGCTCGGTGTAGAGCCCGACAGGGGTCTGGATCTCAGATCCTGAGATCATGACCTGAGCCAAAATCAAGAGTCAGATGCTTAATCAACTGAGCTACCCAGTCACCCCTATCTTACCCTGCTTTTTAATTACCTTTATAATCATTACTATAGTAGCAGCCCATATACACTAAAAATTTCAAAACATTATAATTTTTGCTTATTTAACATTTTATAGAAATAATGAGGAGAACAATAGTATCTTATAATTACCTAGATATTTACTTTTTACTTTTGTTCTTCATTCCTGGTGTTGCAGGTTTCCTTCTGGTACCATTTCCCTCTGTTCGAAGAACTTCTTTTACCAGATTTTGTAGAGTAAATCTGCTGGCAATGAATTTTCTCTTAGTTTTTCCTTTTTTCTCTGAGAGTGTCTTTATTTTATCTTTATTTATCAACAATTTTTTCACTGGATTTAGAATTCACAGGATGAATTCTAAAAATTCTTTTCTTTCAGGACTTGAAAAATGTTGCTTTACTTTTTTCTGGTCTCCATGACTTCTGACGAAAAATCAGTAATTATTTCAGCCATTCTTTTTTTAGGTAGTGTGTCATTATAATTGCTCTGCTTTCAGGATTTCTGCCTTTGTCTGTAGTGTTCAGCAGTTTGTGTTAGGGCATGGATTTCCTTGAGCTTATTCTGTGCAATATTTGCTGAAATTTTGGAATCTGTAAATTTATATCTACAAGTTTTTTTAAAAAGTTGTTAGCCATTATTTGGACATTTTTTTCAGCACCATGCTCTTTCTCTTCTCTTTCTGAGACTCTGATGGCACAAATTATTAGACACTTTAGTATGTACAACGTGTTGTTTTTCTTTTGAACAAATTTTTTTTTCTGTTTCTGTTGGATAATTTCTACTGATTTATCTACAAACTCACTGGATCTTTTTCTCTGTTGTCTCCATTCTGCTATAGAATCTATCAGTTAATATTTTTAGTTAACTGTGTTTTTCAGTTCCAACGTTTCCATTTGCTCCTTTTTAATATATTTTTAGGGGAGGGGCAGAGACTTTTTATCTATTTATTTCATGAGTGTTCACTGTTATTTTTTAAACTATAGTTTTAACAGCTGATTTAAAGTCTTTATCTTATAATTCCAATGTTTAGGTCACTGTCTTCTCCCTTGCAAGTTGATTTTTTTAAATTGTTTTTATACCAAGTAATTTTGGTTTTAATCTGGACATGTTGAATGTTCTGTTATGAAACTCTGGGTCTTGTTTAAATTTTAAGCAGAAAATTGATTTTTGTTTTGCTCTGTGGTAGCAGGCATTCAACAGGTTAGGTTCAGGTTACAGGTTTCAACATGCTTTTATGGCTGTGATTCCAAAGTTAGTTCAGTTTTCACTGCCTTTACTGTGATAATTGGACTTGACTTCTTATGCCCCACCCCTTAGCCAGTTTGTAGTTCATTTCTCAAGGCGTTGGTAGTTTGTTGAAGTTCAGATCATGTGCAGCTTGGAGGTGAGCCCACAAGCTCTTTAACGACTTTATGGAATTGTTCTCTTGAGCTCCCTTCCCTGTCATGCCACTGCCATGTTCTGGCTCCTTGATGTACTTTTCCCAGTCCTCTAGCCAAAAAGTATAGCTCTGATTTTTCCTGTCTGCCCTGCACTTCTCAGGGTTGTGTCTGTGTCCAGGGCCATGTTGCAAGAGGGTGGAGTAAGGAAAAAGTAAAATGATTAGCCCATCCTCTTGGGACCACCACTAATTTGGTCAGAGAGGATAACCCTCAGAGTTTCAGGGACCTGCCCAGCTCTTGCCACCACTGCTACTATGACTGTCTGCTTGAAGCCTCTGATGTTTCATTATGCCACATTCTTGTCCCCTTCTCTAATCTGCCTATTGATCACTTATTTTTCAAAGTCCTCAGACTCCTGCTGTGTGCATTCTGTCCAGGGTTTGTAATTGCATTCAGTGGAGAGACAGAATGGCATTTCTTACTCTATCTTATCTGGAATCTTGAAAGAATCTAGGAAGGCTGTGGTTCTTCTGAGAGTCCCAGCTAGGCTGTCAATATATTTGCTTTCTTGTTCAACCTGTGTGTGTGTGTGTGTGTGTGTGTGTGTAGAGAGAAAAGAGGAGTTTCTAAATCCACATTCCTATGAGAAACAAACTTTGCAGTTAGAGTACAATACTTGTGTATAGATCTTTTTTAATTTAACATTAGCAAGTCAAAAACACTACCTCTGAAGCTACTAGGGTGAGCTCCTTGTTTCCTTGCAGTGTATTTACATACACCATTCATTTGTAATATAGTCAGATTCATTTGGTAAGACAACATTTTAAAGGCTGGATTTCCCATTTTTAAGCCACCCAGAAACACAAGCACACTCCAACATGACTCTTTGGTCTGATTCCTGGGTGTGATTCCTGTAAAGTTGGACCTCTGTGTTACTTGTTTCTTCCGTTACTACCCTCCTCTGACTTTTGACCTTCCTCAGCAGCAACTGTTGTCCATTCTCATGGCAGTACTGTAGCACTGATACATAAAAGGTATTCTAGGACTTGATTGGTGATTGTGCCATGACATATGACCTAGAATGTTTCTTCCAACAGAAGAGGACCAGGCTTTTAAAAAATTCATATGGCATCCATTGTGTTTCAGAGTTCAAATGAAGATAGACTGTGACATGGTGTCTCAAATGAAATTCTTGGGATATCCTGTTCCTCAGTTTGATGTTACTGGATTATCCATGACAAAGCATGAGTCTGGGTCTTTTTTTTTTCCTTTTTTTTTAATATGTTAACCAATCCTTGTTTTCAGTAAGTGGCCAAATATTTATGTTTTTTTTATCTTGCTTTTTTATATGATATGCCAGGCCAACGGAAATAAACATTAAAGAATGCCCTTCTTCCCATGCACCGGGAAAGGATGAACTGGAAAGGCTGTTCATTTAGCATTAAAGTTGACCTCTGGTTGGATCAGTGCTTTTCATTAAAGATGTAATGTGTCCTTTATCAGCATAGATTAAAATGTTATCAAGAACCCAGGCCGGAAACAAGGCTGGCAAGCTGAAGCCCTCTCTGGCTTCTCTCAACTCCTATCTTTACAGCTTGAATTTACTTTTAGAATTGACAGTACTGTGTTGTGAGGTTCAAACATAACATGGCAGTCCCGGAATTCAGAATGACAAGCAGCCTCTCCTTTGGAGGTGACTACAGCTACTTTTGATGAAAAGGATTTATTTTGTTATGAAGAAAGACTTAGGCTTGGTTATTGAGTGCTGATAACAGTGATTCTGGGAGGCGAACATTATTATCCAGAATGCTGAAGTTGATTATTTATATGATGATTCTCATGATAGAAATAGCCCTAGGTGGCAGATCATTGGTGTCAAAGTCACTAAAGGATTTAAAATATCACTGGGGAGGTCTAAAAGGAATACATTTCTAATAGCTAGTATAGAATGATATATTGTTTTAATTAACTCAGTTGTTACTGATGTACATAAAGCTTAATGTTGAATACAAATTTGAACTGGGGCATTTCCATTTATTCTTTCATGGAGATTGTAAATGGTAATATGGACACTGGATTCGAGATCCCCAAATTTGACTTGTCCTGTTTTTCCCCACTAATAAAAGGAAATGATCATTGCAGTCTTCATTTTTTTGAGAGTTCTTTTTTCAGGGGAGGGAGTAGTACAAAAAGAGACAAAAGTCATTATATAAATGCTTTTGAAAATGGAAACTTTTGCCAGGGCTTTGTAAAGGATAAAAACAAATTCAAGTTGCTTGATCAGAAGAGAATACAAGAGCCTCATGGGATCCAAGGGTAAGAATAGAGCAAAGGACTTAACTGAAAGGATGGAAAATGGTCTAATTGGCTTATCTTGGGTGATGTGTCCACCCTTAAGCCAATTAGCTGAATCTGAAAAGTTGGGCATGGAGTCCAAATGTTGCCATCTGGGCTTCTTCCTATGTGTAGGAAGAGTGACATTATAGGTCGAGGGTTAAACTAGACAACCCCCAACGTGATCTCTTACAAAACCATGTTTAAATTTGCCAGCTTATTATAATTAATGCCTCTAATGGTGTGTGGCCTTTAGGAATGTTACAAAATTTATCAAACTTGCAAATATAATAAGTTTTCAGCCATTTTCATTCACAAGCTGTCATACTGTCTAACGGTTTTCTTCCTGGTGACTGCTCTATATCTCAAAGATCAATGCGTTTCTAATGGTATTATATATTTTTAAAGATTTATTTATTTACTTGAGAGAGAAAACACACACGTAGGGGCTTATGGGTAGAGGGAAAGGGAGAGAGAATCCTAGCCAGACTCCGCGTTGAGCACAGAGCTGGATGTAGGGCTTGATCCCACCACCCTGAGATCATGACCTGAGCCAAAACCAAGAGTTGATCACTCAACCAAGTGCTCCATCCAGGCGCTCCAAGTGGTATATGTTTTAAAGGGATGATTTCCCTTTTCTCTTACAGAATCCATCACTATTTTTAGAACTCTCTAATACACTTAAAATGTACTGGACTCCTTTTCTTCTCTTTATGCTGCTGTGTTGGAATTTTTTTTTTTTTTTTAGTACCTAAGAAATTTAACTTTCAAGTTTAGAAAATATAGCTTTAATGTATCAGTAAATGATGTGGCATTTTTGAAGGGTCACATTTTTTATGGTTGGAAGGAAAATTGGAAATATTTGTGAGTCATTTTAGTTGTCTGAGTTTAATGCCAGTTTTTCTGTAAAGTTAGATGCTTAATTTAAATCCAGAGTATCACTTACCTCCACATGCCTGACTTTAATTTTTGCAACATGATGGAGTATAATAATACAGTCCTCTGGAGTAGAAATTTTCATGTGTGGTTGTGGGTGGTAAGTATCTTGCTTCTATCAGCTTTTCTGTTTATTCTTCTGGTGGTAGTGATATTCTACCCAGACTACAGCCACCTTGCATATATCACCATTGTCACCAATTGAGGACTGAGCTTTTGATTTCTACATCTAATTATGGAAAGTAGGCACTATTGGTTCTCTCTCCAGCTGTCTCATTTATGAACAGGATGACCCTGGGCTAATTGTTTCACTTATTCGAGCTAGTTTTCTCATCTACACATTGGGAGAAAAGAGCTTATGGAGCTACTGATCTTTAAAAACAATACTTAACACACTTCCTGGAAAATAATCATTGTTCACAACATGGTAATTGTGGTTAATTTTTAGTAAATTATGTGTTTCTTGCAAAATGTAACTTTGCCAATGAAAAGCTCCTGTCGTACTTTATTTGATATCTACTTTGTTGCTGCACAGGCAGTTGTATATGGCTCTCCTAAAACTTAAAGCTGTCGTGGGAAGTTGGGGCAGTGAGTATAATGCAGACCTAGGAAAGAACTGATGGAATATATGGCAAAGATGAGTAGCTATTTGGGTAATATGGAATCAATTGAGTTGATTAAATTGTGAAAGTTCTAAGAATTAAAAGATAAATTCTCTAAAATAAAGAAAATGGTGGTAATGCATTTAGATTCAAGCTCACGTGAAGTAGAAAAAGGAAGCTATGAGAGAACAAAGCTGCATGCAATAAAGTGAAATATAGGTTGAAGTGAGAATTGTTGTCATGTGTATTTTACCTTAGATCCTGGGACTCACATTTTAATATCAATAAAAGAATACTTTTTTATGATTATTAAGAATAGTAAAATAATCCTGCTTTGCCTCTTGCTGGCCAAGCCATCAGTAGAACATTTAATTTTCTCTTTTGGACTCTATAATTAAAGAAAGAAAGCTAGAAAGGGTCCAGAGAAGAGCAGTAGAAGGAACCAAAGGATTATTTAAAAAATAAGGCCCATAAGGAAAGGGTAAAGGAGTTGTGAATCTTGAGTTTGAAGAGAAGTTCAAGAGGCCACTTAGTAACTGTCTTCAGATATGTGAAGGGTTGTCATGAGGAGGGTGCTGAGTAGTTGTTTCCTTTCTCACTAAGAACTGAAGGGAAATGGTTCACAGAGACAGGTTACATCAAAAGAAATACTTTTTTTTTTTTTTTTTTAAGATTTTACTTATTTATTTATTCATCAGAGACACAGAGAGAGAGAGAGGGAGAGACAGAGACACAGGCAGAGGGAGAAGCAGGCTCCATGCAGGGAGCCCAAAGCGGGACTTGATCCCTGGTCTCCAGGGTCAGGCCCTGGGCTGAAGGCGGCGCTAAACCGCTGAGCCACTGGGCTGCCCCCAAAAGAAATACTTCTTACAAAGGGTAGAGTGAGGCATGAAATCTGTGGTCACACTTGCAGTTCCACACATATTTGACTGGACAAGACAGCCCTGGATCTTTGGCTGGCTGTGTCCTTGTGAGGTCGGCTACATGCCTTCATTGAACATCTATTGACTTAAAATCTCAACCCTAAAAGTAGCACTTTGTGTGATACTCTTTTGTATTTTTTGGTTCTTTCATGGATGTTAGTCTCTCTCTTTTTCTTCCCCAACCTCCTCCTTTTCTTCTCCAAGTCATAAGGTAATATAGAACACAAAATGAATCCTTATAGCCACTAAAGGAGACTCTTAGCCCTTGAGCAATTAGCAGACGACAGAGGCAGATGTTCCTCTGCAATGTTAATCAGTATACTTGGAATCACCATCGCCTCCAGCAGAAGATGATTCCATTTAACAGTGGAAATTCTTTTCGTAGGGAAATGTTCACAGTTGTTAATGGGAAAAGTCTCCAAATAAAATTTTGTGTCACCATATAATAAATTGGTTAAGTAGCTATGTTTTTCTATCACGAAATGTGGGAAAGGTTCTTTTTTTAAAAGGTAGGAGCTGCTGAGTTGATAGAGTTTAAAAGTGAAATAGAAAATCTTGAACACATTTATAGTAGAATATATGAGTTGTAACTAATTAACATATGCCAACCCTGTGGGGTAAAAATAGTGGAAGGGAGGAGCTGTGATCATTTGGTTGACACTTGACTCAATCACAAACACTAAATTTGGGACTGGTACAGAATTTTAAGTGCCTTTTTCTTGGGCCTTACTGTTGTGATCTTTCTTTAGAACAGTTCTGATATACCCTCTGGAAGGCTGGCCTGTGTGGATGGTGTCAGTGCCAAATTACAACACAAAACAAGGAACTGTTCTGTTTCATTTACTGAGAATAGTGCTTAATAAGTACTATTTGACAACATGCTGAATTAAGGGAATGTTATAAGGATGTTTCACAAAGGAAAATGGGTAAAACATCTGATGTTTACAAGTTCTATTTATATGTAACTTGATAAGAGTATAAAACCATACCTAAAACTTTATTTTAAAAATTTTATTCAATACCTATGAATATGTATGCTCAGAGAAAATGATGATATCTGGTTCCAAATATATACCATATCTTGATATAGTCAATGCTATTTCAGAATCCAATTTTTTGACTTGGTCTGAAATGTATCAGGCCCTGGTAATTTGATTTATATTAACCAAATTCATGCAATGCTGATTTGTAACATGGGACACATTCACAATTATTTCCTTTTCTCAAATTTGACTTTGATCTTATCCTAGTATCTTATCTTAGTTTATAATCTTCAGTAACTATGTTTTTTTCTCTAAAAATGGAATCCCCAGTGGAAATTATACTGTGTTTATAGGTTTACATATCCATGCATAGACAAATATAATAAAGGTTGGGGAGATTTAATATCATAAGGGAAAAATAACTGTCAAAATTTTTTAGAGTACCTGTATTTATATTTCAGTGTCACAAAGCTAAGTATTTATCTCAAATTTAATTTATTACAGATTTTAGCATATGAAAGTACTTCTATGGGACATTCAAACATCATTCTACTTACAAATAGACATCTATAGTCCGGTATAATCTATGAAATCATTAACCTATGTTGAAATGTAAAATAGTATAATTTGTGGGGGGGTTTTTTCTAGTTAGGCTTTTCACTTAAATACATTTTTTAAAAAGATTTTATTTATTTATTCATGAGACCCACAGAGAGAGAGAGGCAGAGACATAGTCCCCTGTGAGGAGCCTGATGTGGGACTCGATCCCAGCATGTCCTGAGCTAAAAGCAGATGCTTGACCCCTGAGCCACCCAGGTGCCCCTAAATATGCTTTAAAGAAAAGATAGGGTTTAAGGGCACCTGGGTCAGTCAGTTAAGTGTCTGCCTTCGACTCAGGTCAAGCCAAAGCTGGGAAGTCTGCTACTCCCCCTCTCTCTGCCCCTCCCTCTGCTCGTACTCTCTGTCTCTCAAATAAATAAATAAAATCTTAAAAAAAAAATTCTGTCAAAAAAAAAAAAAAAAGAAGAAAAGGAAAGATAGGGTTTAGCTGATTCCCTAATGCCCCTTTCATTGAAGCCTTGAAGATTCTAGTTTTTTTCTGATGTCAAGCTTTTGTGAGACCTATAGTCTATATGAATATACGGGTAAGTAGCAATTTGTGTTAGACAGTTTTGGCTGATTATATACTTATGACCTTATTTTATTTTATTTTTTTAAAGACTTTATATATTAAAAGAGAGTGCACAAGCAGGGGAGGAGCAGAGGGAACAAGGAGGCTCCCCACTGCATGGGGCTTGACTCGGGGTTCAGTTTCCAGACCCTAGGATCATGACCTATGTCAAAGTCAGATGGTCAACTGAGTGAGCTACCCAGGCGCCCCATTTGTGATCTTATTTTAAAGAGATATTTGTATTTTGTCCTTGGTAGTAGATAGAGCCTAGGGAAAAACTTGAGTTTTTTGCATAGTCAAGTAATACCTGCTTTTCCTTTCTTTTCCTTACAGTAGGAGCTAGTGTAGTTCTAATGAGCAGGGCAAGTGCCAGAGTAAAAGGAAAAAAAAAGAGGTTATAAGGTATGAAGATAAACAATAATTAACTAGTGGTGAGTTTTCAATGCTAAAAAAAATGCACTGTAAACTAATGCTTTACCTTTCATTTTTTATTAATATATTGGCAGTTTTGTGGCATTTATGATTCACAGAATGCATTCATCAATGCTCTAATTTCATCCTCACAACAATTTATGAAACACACACCATTCTTTGTATTTCAGTATGAACACTTACCTTCAAGATTATTGTGAGTTAACTAGGATCACACAGCTAGTGTGCCAGGATTCAAACTCTGCTTTTAGGCTTCAAGACCAGTTGTTTTTCTTTTGTTTCACAGAGTTCATCTAAGCTGGATTTGCTTTAGAACTACACTGAGATATACAACATAGGTGAACTGCGTATGTGCTTGTGTGAAATTTGAGCATCGCATTTGTGAAATTGGCAGTGTAGTTCTTCACATCTGGCATTCTGGGATAGAGTGGTTGAAGACTAAATCACTAAGTGGGCTGCCAGTCTTCTGTTGCCACCTCCTGATTTGGGGACCTTGTGTACATTTCCTCAATTAGAAAGAGAAGGCAGTTGGCCATTAGGTTCTCCAGACTCCCTTCTGGTTCTAAAATTCTCTAATTCCAAATTTAATTATTATTCTTCCATTCAGAATTACTGTTTTTTTTTTTATATTTTTCTCAAAGGAGTAGCCCACATTTTTGCATTACGCTTCTCCTAACAGCCTATGCCAGTAATTGATAAACTTTGAGTTTTAGATAGTGTAGCAACAGAATCCCTTTGTAGTGACTCTGAGGAAGTATTTCGTGTACCAGATTCTGTTCTGTAAGAAGTAGTGTCACATGGTGAGAACACACATCCTGAATTTGAAGAGTGAAAAATGACAACAAAATCCCAGTTGCAGAGGAGTTCATTCCGCAAATGGAAATTGAGCATCAGTATTAAGTACTTGGGTTGCTTGAGACCTTAAGCTCCCAGCTTAGCAGGAAGGCAGATACACAAATGTGAAATGGCAGTGTAATTAGAAGGACCCTGGGAAAGATGTGTACAGAGTGCCAAGAGAGAGAAGAAACAATGGCATCTGTGGAGTGGAAAATAGAAGAGATGCACCAGTGAAGACTTCACCAAGAAAGAGGTTTTACCGGAAAGAATTATAGGCCCATTTTAGGTAAAAGTAGGCATGTTCTGAGGAGAAGAAGCCTTAAGGAGACTGTTGCAGAGAATCTCAAATAGTTCCGTTTGTGTCATATGTTAGAGGAGGATGCCATACTGGACAGGTAATCTTGGCGAGCTTGGGAAAGTCTTCTATGGATTTGAGATTATCCTAGGCATTAAGGAGTCGTTTTAAGAAGGCGAGGAGTGAATTTCTTGCAAAGGTGGCAGAGGAGGCAATATAAGTCTCTGAAATTTCTAATTTTGAACGTTGTGGGGGAAGGGCATTCTAGGCAACAGGAAAAGTGATCATGGAGACCCAGGGTAGGTAGCACATGGGATTACGCTATTCTTCATCAGTCGGCCATTATGTGGCCCTTTCATACCTCAGACTTTCCCAATGTAATTGCTGTGGAAGCTCAGGAAAAGTTTCATACTGCACTCCATGGAGTTTCGATTTTTTTCTCTGAACAATGAAGAGCCATGAAAGTTTCCAGGCAGAGTAATAATGACAGCAGATTTGCTTTTGGAAGACTCTAATGGCAGTAAATGTAAGCTAGATTAGAGGGCTCAGAATCTTGACAGAGACCCTCACAATATCCCTACTGAGAGCTGTGGGAGCGTATGTTAAGCCAACAGCAATAGGGATGTAGATAGAAAGGGAAAAGCTGGGAGAGACTGAGTTCCAGGAATGATGACAGTAGTACTAGCTGAGATTTGCTGAGTACACCAGATGTCTCATGTAAGTTCTTGCTAGTTACTGATTCATTTAATCTTCACAACAGCCCTATGAAGTAGGCACTAGTATTACTACTATCTACATTTTACAGATGAGAGAACTGAAGCACAAAGACATTAAATAACTTGGTGAGTTACAGAGCTGGTAAGTGGAAGTTTAGGAATGGGAGCCAAGGCAATCCATGTCTCGAGTCCATACTTTGAATTACTATATCCTGCCACCTCTGAATCAATAAGCATCTCTAAGATGTGGTGAGGAATTAGATGTAGGTGACTATGGGAGAAGAGTCATTGATGATGACTGCTTTGTTGACACAGAGGATGGAGATGCCACTTACAGAGATAGGAGGAGCAGGGAGGGACTTGGAGGAATTACAATAATTTGGGGATAATGTCAAGTTTCCAGGTTCTTGTGGGTCATTCAGCTGGTGACATATGGAATGCAGTTGGGTATACCACTGACCCTTGAACCAAGGGTACCAATCCCTGGTGCAGTCAGAACACCTCCTATAGCATCTGACTCCTCAAAAACTTAACTACTAAAAACCCACTATTGACTGGAAACCTTACCAATGACCTAAAGAGTTGACTAACACATGTTTTATATGTCATGTGCATTACTTACTGTGTTTTTAATAATAAAGTAACCTAAAGAAAAGCAAACATTATTAAGAAAATCCTAAGGAAAATACATTTATAGTATGGTAAAAATGTCTCTCTATGTGTGGACCTGCACAGTTCAAACCCATGTTGTTCAATGGTCAACATACAGACCTGGAGCTCAGGATGGTTCTGTGCTTGACAGTGATGTAGAACAGCTGATATCAGGACAAGCTAATCATAATCACCCGCTATCTGAAGGACTGGATGGAACTTTCTGCCCTTGCTGTATCTCTGCATAGGTACATGCAGCGCAAATGCCAGGGAGGAAACTCTCGGGTCATTTGAGTGGGATAGTCTAAGGAACTCAAGGGCTACCCGGCTTTCTGTAATGAAGACAGCTCCACTTTTTCTAACATTCATGTGTATGAAACCAGGGTGATGAAAAACTAGCAGCTCTCTTGCATCCAGTTTTGGATTCCATCTTTACAATTAAAATAGAAATGTTTTTACAGACCTTTTCCAAGAGTATGTGGTTTGTTGGTGGTCCTTTGAATGCATTAGCAAAATGGTGGGTTTGATCCCAGCCAGGGTGATAGGATCAGGAACATGGAATCCAAAGAGCAGAGGGATCGGGGGGGGGGGGGGGGGGGGGCAAGTGCCCACTGGTAGTAGGATGCATCATCCCAGGAGGTAGAGGTACTCACAAGTTTAAATGGAAGTACACATTTCCTCTCATGTCAGTGGCAAGCATTTCTTTTCAGAAAAAAGAACTCCCTCTCCTTTCCCTCTCTAATCTAGGGTTTAAAAAATACAATCAAAGGAATGTAGCAAAGAAATATTGAAACCTAAGCATAGTATATAGAGTAATAATTTTGAAAGGATTTAAAGCTCTGACAATTATATTCAGTTAACTTTAAAAAGCCTAGTGAAATTGTTGGAAATTACTTAAATTCTTAAGTCTAGACAAATAAGTTTTTGCTACATTCATTTTTCAATGAAATTTATCTGATTATAAGATTCTACTTATCTCGAGTCTAAGTTAACTATATTCTTTTCTTTTGGCCTCCTTGAGATATTAAAAGTAAAGCAGAATCACACCCTCATTTGGCCCTTCCACTCACCTTGGTCAGGGTAACAACTGTTTTCATATTCTAATATCTCAAAGTATAAGTTGATTTTGATTGTTTTTGGCCATAAAATCTTTTGGAAGTTACTGTTTAAATACAAAGTCTATTCATGAAACTCTTGACTTAAATTCTGTATCTGCCCTCTACTGGAATAACTGGCTTCTTTTCTGTATTATCTTCTGTGGTAGACAGAATTCTAAAATGGCCCCTTGATCTCCATCCCTGGTGTTCTATCAGATTATGTCATGTTCTGCGGCAAAGCGCATTTTGCAGATGTAATTAAGGTCCCCAATCAGTTAACTTTAAGATAGAGAGATTATCCTTGGTGAACCCAACCTAATCAGACAAGCCCTTCAAAACAGTTTTCTCTGGCAAGTTAAGAAGCAAAGTCAGAGATAATCCAAAGCAGGAAAGAGATTCAACATGAGACAAGTTCTGCATTGCTCAGAAAAGGAGAGGGCTATGCAGCAAGGACCTGCGAGCACCCTTTAGGAATTGAAGTCAATCTCCAGTCAATAACCAGCAAGAGAATGACTTGAGTTATACAACTGCAGTTGAATTCTACCAACAACATGAGTGAGCTTAGAGGACCCTGAGCTCCAGAGGAGAACCTGGACAGCCAATGGCTGGATTTCAACCTCCACAGAGAACCCAGCCATGCGTGCCAGATTTCCGTGCTATTTTTAAGCTGCTAAATTTGTGGTAATTTGTCACGTAGCCATAGAAAACTAATATACCGTCCCTTACTCCGTTTCTCTCTAATAATGCTGATCATTGGTCTTCAGAGTTGCAGTGTTAGCATCTCTCAAGCTGGCAGTGATGTTTTCCATTTGTTGCCTTAATGGTCACTATGCATTGAATTAAGTAGACTCCAATTTCTTTTCTCAAACTCTTGTCTTTTAAAACCCCGAGCCTGCGGGCACCTGTGTGGCGCAGTTGGTTAAGCATCAGACTCTTAGTTTCAGCTCAGGTTTCATCTCAGGGTTATGGGATAGAGCCATAGTTATGGGATAGAGCCATAGTTTCATCTCCGGGTTGTGGGATAGAGCCCTGCATCAGGCTCCATGCTAAACAGGGAGTCTGCTTCTCTCCCTCCCTCTTTGCCCCTCCCCTCAGTTATGTGCATGCACTCAGTGCTGTCTCTCTCAAATAAATAAATAAATCTTGGGGGGTCCCTGGGTGGCTCAGCAGTTCACCACAGCTGAACAGCAGTTCAACCCAGGGCCTGATCCTAGAGGCCCAGGATCGAGTCCCACGTCGGACTCCGTGCATGGAGCCTGCTTCTCCCTCTGCCTGTGTCTCTGCCTCTCTCTCTTTCTCTGTGTGTCTCTCATGAATAAATAAAATCTTTTAAAAAATTTAAAATAAAAATAAATAAATCTTAAAAGATGAAAATGAAACCTAGAGCCCAATTTTTGGTTCTATCTTATGATTCTCGGTATAGGTTTCATCCTGTGGGGGAAGGTAGGGAAGGCCTTAATCTTTCCATATTTATATTGTTGAAGTGACATGCTTGAAGCTTCTGTTCCTTTTCACTTCGTGGTTTAATTCTTGGTGATGTTACATCATACTGTAGATGTTTCTCACGTTATTCATTGAATGGAGTCTGCTGCTCCCATTTCATATGTAGAAAAACAAGCAAAAGAGCAATATGTGACTATCCCATAGCAGAGGTGGGATGGGGACCTAGAACAGAAGGAGATGTGTGGGATGTGCTGGTGGGTGTTTATAGTACCCAGCAACAAGGAACAGTTGAGTGACATGAACATTGAAGTCCCACTAGTGAAGAAAGTATCTCCGTGTGACTGTCTCACTTCAGGGGAAAAGAACACATTATATGTGTGATTGTTCTATTTTGGTCTCCTTGGTTTTATTTGGACCCTCTACCTAGTATTTTCTTTGGATATAGAAAAAAACACTGAAATGGAAGGAAATATTCTTTTTATTAAGTAGTGAAATAACATCCTGGACACTGGATGGTCCACTGAATAATCTGTAAAACTATTTCTTAGATCTGGAAGGCAGAAGGGGATGGCATAGCTAGCTTTTTATATTCATTTTTAATGTATCCACATTATTCAGGTAAACTTCTTTAACTGGGTTTGCCTTTGAGAAAAATCTAGTATACTTATATATGCTTACATTAGATTCTACTTATCAGTCTATCTGGGCAAGCTTTAGAATACTTTGAGTCATTTGGTTACATTCACAAAGTGATTCACTATTAGACCTTGGTCGGGGAACTCCCCACATTTATTAAGTTGAGCTGTGCTAACCCTTATTTGTTAACATTGTGAAGACTTCCAAAATGTTACAAAATTTAACCTATTTTAAATTTGCAAATATAGACCTTTTATCTATAATTGTCAAAGTAATTTTGATCCACTAAAACAGATTTTTTTATTTTAAAAAGTATATGTACACATAATACACTTGAGAACCCTTGCAACTGTATCTTGCCTCTTCTTAAGCTAGTTAATAAATCCATGTCTCAGATTATGCATTTAGGAGATGGTCCTGTGTACAAAGGACTCCGTGTCAAGGTGGTTTTCTTTATTATATTTGCCTTGGAAAATTGTATTAATAATTTATATGTAAGGAACATAGTTGATTAGGGGATGTAAGTAACCACAATACCAATTTCATTCCTGATATTTTCCAGTCAGTCTCTAGTCTCTAAACTACTGGTATTTTGGGTTTTGGGTTTTTTTTTTAGATTTTTGAAAAGAACAGATGGTTTTTTATTTTGTTTTCCAGTTCTGTTTTGAGAAGTTGCACCTTATAACACATGCTTTGCATTTCTTTTAGGGCTACTATATATCTGTATAATCTGGTCAATAAAATTTGATGATCTTATTTTTCTTAAGTCTTTGTGTCTAGTATTTTATCACATGATCTTTCATATTAAAGTGTTTTTATTTTATGTATTTTGAAGTTATAGAGGCAAAGTGTTGTCTACCTTTTGCCTTCAGGGCAATGTACCTGGAAAAATTAAAAACCCAAGTCTTAATTTTGGTGTTTGCATTTTTCTTATTAACCTACTTTTATGTGTACAGAGAATATTTGAATTCACTGTTTTTGTGCATTGGTACTAGATCATGAGATTTTCAGCAGTGGCATATGTTTAAATCTTTCTTTTTTTCAAAATCTTGTTTGGTTTTGCTTTTTTAAGACTATATGCAATATTTTTAGAAATCTGCTTAATATGAGAAAATTCTAAAAATTGTCAAATATGTAATTCAGATATTTTTCTTAAGAATATATCTCCTGGCATAACTTTAATGGCAGTGAATCATTATTAAATTTGATTCTTTAGTATTTTATGTTTGCTTTATCTGTCATGTAATAAAGTTCAAGGGGATCTAGATCAAATTTGAAACCAAAAATGACAATGAAAATCCCACAAGGTGACCTGTGGCTCAGTTTATCCTCTTGAAATAAATTGTTGGCTTTAACATAACATTTACACCTGGTAAATATCACCCCTCCGTTTTATCGGAGTAGAAGTGAAGTATAATGTGCAAAGCATTGCACATTATATTTTCTCATTGAACAAAAAAACTGCATTATGTACCTGAATCAGGCTGATAAGGGAGAGGAAACTTACTGAAGAAGAAAATAAAACTAAAGTCCTATGTTTCATGAGCTTTTTATCTACAGGTTACTATCCTGAGTTCTTTTATTTATTCTCATTTAGTTATTTCAACTTACTTACAGTTTTATTACTCTCATTGTAAATGTGAGAACACCCTGGTTCAAAGAAATTAATTTGCTCACGGTCATATAGTTAATAAGTACTAGAACTGCATTTACCTAAATCTGGCTTCAAACCGTAGGCTATTTCTGAGAGTTCACAGTCTCCCATGTAACTTATGGAGTCATCATATATGCTTTTAAATAAGTGGAAACAAAGAATATGGGGGCAGGAGTGGCAAGAGCCTGGAAATGTGTCTGGTGATTTGGCTTTTGTCCTCTCTCAGGTAGCTTGATGTCTGGGAAGATCCTGAAACAAGGCCTGCTTGCTTCTCTGGTTCTCTCAGTTGTTCCTGATCTCTGAGTGATTTTTTTTTTTTTTTTTTTGGTGTGAACATCTCACACAGTGTGATAAGTACCTACCTCACACCAACCAAATTCATCATCTTATATTCACTTCCCAGCACTGGAGGACACACTGGTATGTCAGACTTATTGAGAGAAGAATGTCCAATACTGTCCTTTATGGATTGCCAAAGAATCATTTGCCTGTGTCAGCTCTCTGATATAAATCTGAGTCTCCTAGCTCACCTGCTAGAAATGTGATTCCATGGTATTTGCCAAGCACTGTGCTAGATTTCATATATTTTAAATGTTTGTAGAAATACCGATACTACAATTGCTCACCTGTTTTTCCAAAAATCACTTGGCATAGAATTCTTATCTTTTAAATATTAAGTTCAGTTCACTATTTCAGAGCATAACATTTCAGATTTGACTTAAGTAGGCATACTTCTGTTTCATACAGCAGGTATCTATTATTCCTGGTCAATCTGTTGAAAAGGAGTCTTTTGTCCAAGGGTTCATTTGAAAAGAGGTAATGATATATCCCTAATCTCTCTCTCATTTTAAACATCTTTCTCTTTTGTTTCACACATTTCTTTTTGCTTAGATTTCACTGTGAAGTTCTTTGACATCATTACCACTTAGTACTTTGTCTAAATTAATCTCTAGTTCCTTTTCTTCTTGTTGGGATTTCACACTAAACCATAAAATGAGAAAAACAACAATTCTTTCACTTGCTTAGAAGCCAAGACTACAGTCTTTGGGCCTTTGAATAGAGTATTCATCTAAAGAAGGGATTTTAGGCAATGTAGGTTTCTGGATGTTTGTTTAGGGTAGGAAGTGATCAATAGGAGATACCGAAAAAATAACCTTTTCTAAATGCTCTTTCATCGAAGTGTTTAAATGTTAACTAAGATGTAAGTGCTTGATTTATACTTAGAGGTATTTGATGTGAATACTCACCAATTTCTACCCAAGATTGTTCATTCATAAAGCATTTATTATACACCTGGTCTATGCCCAGAAGTCTTCTGGAATGCAAATATGATCTAGTTGAGGAGATAAGAAGGTTCCTAGTCATTCAGTATATAGCACTCAGGTGAAGATAGGTGCTATGGGGATTTATTTATTAAAAAAAAAAAAAAAAAAGCTCTGGCCAGTTTTATTCAAGAAAAATTTTCTATGGTTTATTTTCCACCAGTCTGTTCTGGCATGCTTCTAATGGCAGCAGAATCACCTGGATTAGCGATAGCTGGTATGCATACACTGTAGTATTTCCCACATGCTGTACCCAATTCAATATTATTGCCACTGTAGTGATGGTCATCAGTTTTGGTTAACATGGTGTAGTATTCTTTTTCAGATTTCCTAAAGGCTGCACAGTTGTTGACAAGGATGACCAGTTTTGCTTTGCTGTGTCCGATCATTTTCAGAGTCTGCTTGTATCCCAGCCTGTTCTTTCCACTTTTCGTAACATGTCAGAGCCTGGGTTGATCGACGCCAGCGACCTTTTAATCTTCTTTGTGGCCACCGTCTTCCTGTCTTAGGTTCAGGAAGGTGCCAACTGAGAGCAGCCTCCAAGATGGCTGGGAGCAGGAGAGAAAAGAGCTGCTATGGAGATTTAAGTCCTCCCTTAGCATTTGCTTTATCTTTCTAAACTTTTGATACTTTTAGACAGTAAAGGAACTGGACACCACTTTTCAATTAGTCAATATGCTATGACAGCACATATTTGTTTTAACTTAATCATAATATTTTCCAAAAATAAAAATATCCTGGAGGCTTTCAAGGAAAGAAAACCTCCCTGATGGAGTTGGCATATTACAGATTCTGCTTTAAAGAATTAAGTTGCTTTCTTTTACATTCTTACACATTTTCAGAATACAGGCAGCTACTAGCATGGATGCTAGAGTTTCTGTACTACAGGCTCATAGCCAGAGTGAGATGCAAGGGGAAGAGTTGAGAGTTCTAGATCTTTATTCTCCGTCATGGTCAAATGGATGCATACCTGGCGGGATGTGGAGTAACTTCCTTTCTGTGGTACCTTCCTTGTGCTATCACTGAGGTACTTGATGCTGATGTTAATTCTCCTATTGATGGTAAATTTTAGGAAAGTTGTTTCATCTGTATTCTTCGTAATGTTTTTTGTCATTAATCTAAAAACATTATGTTTCTCTCTGCATTTACTTGATACCACCCCATCTAGAGCCATGCCCCTAATATGGTTTCATAAATAATTGAGAGCCAAAGCTCATCATATATGTTAATTTAACCATTCAAATGTGAGCTAACATATAACTCCTATCTGTAATTAGATAAAAATAAAAAGTTCTATTAAATGCATGATAATGTCTTTAGTGATTTTTGAATAATAGTCTTGTCTTTATGAAGTAAACCTGAATTGGTAATATAGCCTCTACAATCACAGACTAGTTGGGAAGTTTGAAAGAAATGATCAGAAGCATAATATTGAGGAATTCTATTCCTCTGAACTCTGTGGCATTGTTCTGAAGTTTAAAAAAAAAAAAAGATGCCAGACATTGCTCAGATTTTACAACCAGGAACTAGGCTTAGGCAGTACTTCCTTACATAGGCACCTTTAATACTATTATTTTTAATAAAAGATTCTTTTCCTTTTTGAATCTAGTTCATATATTTTGGTTGTATAATGAAGGTACCATAATTCTTACATTATTTTAATATTCCTGTATCACTTTAGCCTTAAGTTGGCTTGAAGTCACAGAGACCCAAAGACAAAAACTACAGATTGGCATGTTGCCCAAGGAAACCAGGTTTCTCTTCAGTTGTTGCTATGTAATGGACTCAGTTCTGGGAGTAAGTACCCATCAGAGTCCAAAATGATCACTACCATTCCTGTTCCAATAATCACATTGACATTCCAACTATCAGGAAGAAAAAAGATGGAAAAGAATCCTCTCTAAACATGCATCTTGTTTACCACTTATGTTCAGCAGTGTGCTGGAGACTAGCCAGGGGAATTAAGGACAGAAAAATAAACAAACAAAAAAATATAGCATCTAGACTGGAGAGGGAGAAATAAAACTATTTCTATTTGCAGATGATATTAACTTTTATAGAAAACCCTAAGGAATCTGCAATAAACAAACCAAAACTATTAAATTAATGAACAAGTTCAGTAACATTTCAGGTTATGAAAGATCAATATATAGAAATCATTTGTGCTTCTCTACACTAGCAATGAACACTCCAAAAATGAAATTTAAAAACAGTTCTATTTGTAATACCATCAAAAGGAATAAAATGCTTAGGAATAAATTTAATGAAAGAAGTGCAAGCCTTGCACACTGAAAACTATAAAACTTCATTGAAATAAAGATCTAAATAAATGCAAAGATATTCCATGGATCAGAAGAGTTAAGATTATTAAGATGACAGTTCCCAAAATGATACATAGATTGGACATAGTCACTATCGAAATATCCTAGCTTGCTTTTTAGGGGGCAGAAATAAACAAGCTAATCTATAGAGCTCATATGGAAATGCAGGGGGCCCAGAAAAACCACAACAATCTTGAAGAACAAAGTTGGAAGACTCACATTCCCAATTTTAAAACTTATTACAAAGCTACAGTAATTTAAGACATTGTGTACTGGCATAAGGGTAGAAATCTCCATACATTTAAGATGAAATAAACACATTTGAAATAAACCCTTATACTTTCTGTCAGTTAATTTTCAACAAGGAGGCAAGACCATTCAACTGGTGCTCTGACAACTGGAGATCCACATTCAAAGGGCTGGACCCTACTCACAGCATGCACAAAGAATAACTCAAAATGGGTCACAAACCTAAATGTCGGAACTAAAAACTATAAAATATAGACCTAAATCTTCATGATGCTAGGTTAAGCAACAATTTTTCACATATGACACCAAAAACAAATGACAAAAGAAAAAATAAATTTGACTTCAAAATTTAGATATTTTGTGGTTTAAAGGACACTATCAAGAAAGTGAAAGGACAGTCTCTGTAATGACAAAAAGTGTTTGCAAATCATCTGTCTGATAGGGAGCTTGTATCCAGAATATACAGACAACTCTTATAACTTAACAATAAAGACAAATAACCAAATTTAAAATTGGGCAAAGGATTTGAATAAACATTTCTCCAAAAAGATATAGGAATAGCCAGTAAGCACATGAAAAGAGGCTCAACATCACTCATCATTCAGTAAATACAAATCAAAACCACAGTGAGGCATACTTCACCCCCACCAAGATGACTATAATTAAAAACAGGGATAATGACAAGTGTTGGAGAGGAATGTGGAAAAATTACCATGTGACTTAGCAGTTTCACCCCTAGGTATATTTCCAAGAGAAGTATGTCCACAACGTATGTACACACACACACAAAAAAACTTGTTCACACATGTCCATATCAGCAGCAGGCTATAATACCAAAACTGTAAATAGTCCAAATGTCCATCATCTGATGAATGGATGAATATAACATGGTATATCCATATACTCAAATATCATTTGGCCAAAAAGGAATGAAGTGCTGATTCATGCTACAAGATAGATGAACCTTGAAAACATTATGCTAAGAAGCTGGACTCAATAGGTCACATACTTTATAATTCCATTTATATAAAATGTCCAGAATGGGCAAATGTATAGACACAGAGAATAAATTAGTGGTTGCCTCAGGCTGGGGTGAGAAGTAGGGTGAGGACTATTAATGGTTATGAGATTTCTTTTGGGATGATAGAAATGTTCTATAATTAGGTTGTAGTGTTTGCACAACTCTCTGAATATACTAACATTGAATTATAAATTTTGATCAGTGAATTTTCTGGTATAGGAAAGATATTTTTTAAAAGTAAATATTAGAAGTGGCACATACTGTTTCCACAATTTTCTGTTGGCCAAAACTTGGTTACACTATTGTACCTATATGGGAGTAGGGATATTGAAGGTGGAAACAGTGCTCTGTATTCTGGGCAGCCATGTGCCCAGCTGACAGAAGGGGACTATGAGTGAGATATTGGTAGACATCTAGTAATTTCTGCCACCTTCTTGTTAAAGGTGAATCATAACAAAAACTGCTACAAGTTGTTGTCATTAAGCCGATAGTCGTTCTTGATGAAGAGCTTCCTATTAACCTGAAATGATAATTTTTTGTAAAGATTTTATTTATTTATTCATGAAAGACACACAGAGAGAGGCAGAGACACAGGCAGAGGGAGAAGCAGGCTCCACGCAGGAAGCCTGATGTGGGACTCGATCCTGAGACCCCAGGATCATGCCCTGAGCCGAAGGCATACGCTCAACCACTGAGCCACCCAGGCGTCCCAATAATCTGGTTTTTAAAAAAGGTTTAGATAGTAAGAGAGGGTTGAGAAAATAGAATTGCCCTTATTTTTTGTTGTAAAATAGAAGATAAAAAAAGAAGAAGAAAAAAACCTTTTCATTTGATCTGATAGCTCAGTGTGTCAATTTGTAGGGACTCAATAGTGAAAAATGACTGTCAAATAATCATGAGTGATGCTTTATTGATACCAGCTGGGTCTATGACCCTGGTCTGGTAACAAGACAAGAAAAGTCCCTGGCACCCAAGAATGCCACAGTCTAATTGAAGAAAAATAATGTATATGCCTAAAGTATTAAATGACACAGGATAATTTATATTTCCTACAAAATGCAAAAAATCAGATAATAAAAGCTATGCAAGTTTGATAATCTGAGAAAACCCTGTAAACCGAGGTATCTGAGGACAATAAGAGTAATGTAAGAGTAATGATACTTTTGGAGAGCTTACTAGGTGGCTGACACTTTGTAAGCACCTGATAAGTCTTATCTTGCTCCCTTCTCACAATAAGCGAAAGACCAGAGTCACCCGGTAGGTGATGTCTCTCCAGGGCTTGTGCACTAAACTGCCTGCCTCAGTTGTGCTCTGAACCCAGGCTGCCCAATAGGATGCCCGAGATTTCAGGACACTGAAGGTTTCTGGACCCCAGTCTCAGAGATTCGAATTTCAGCAATCTGGTGTGTGCTCTCACCCTCCCTGCCATTGGAGTTGTTTTTACAAGTCCCTAGAGGATTACAGTGACTGTTCAGCTCAGAGTTGGAACCACTGTTTTCCTTGGGGCTGCAGGTTCCTCTCCTTACACACGAGAGATGATCAGCCCCTAAAAATAGAGCAGGACCCGAGACAGCAGATATGGTCTCATTTTAGAAGGGGTTAGAGCTAGATGGCAGCTAAGCTCAGGTAGTGGCGTTGTCTACTGTTCCTACCCTCATCCACCCGCCGAGGCTTTTCTCTGTTCCACAAGATACACCTTAGCGTCACAAAATGTTGTTGCTTAGAAATGGACTGTCCTGTTAAAGCGGATGAATGTTGAGATGCAGGTGCATGCATATCATTGGAGGATCATGCTAGTGTTCAATATTTGGAGTAGGGGGGATGCTATTGGGGTGACTCTTAGGTTGCTAACAGGTATTCATTGTGTCTGCCCAGAACTAGGACATTGATTTTCCTTTTGCTTTCATGATGTCTGTGCCAGAAGCTTTATCTTCTTTACTCCTTACTACACTTTTTGAGAAGCTCTCTTATCAGGTGGTTTTAGATGCCTTTATTTGATTGATACCTATGTCCAGTCCTTCCTCTCCGGTCCTTCATTTTCTTCTAATACTTCAACCATTAGGCTAAAAGCAGTTTCTTCGCTTCTTCCTAGAGTTTTCTTTTCCACTGGCAAAATTTTGTTTTTTTTTTCAGTTTCCATTGATTTCAAAATTACTACCTGTACTCTAGTGGTTTCCCATAACCACATCCTCCCTGATTACTTTATAATTTCTCTATCTTAATTAGTTGCTAATTAGTTAATTCTTTTAGGATTTTCCTCCTCTTCTATTACTTCCTTTTTAGAATACCTTAGTGCTTTTTCATTGCAGACAACATTGTAATTTCATGGTTTCATGATTGCTTTTTAACTGTCTTAGAGCAATTTACTATGACATCATTTCTTGCTCTCCTTTACCTCCCTACTGCCCATAGCCTTTCTTTATTTGCCATGTCATTTGGATTGTAGTTCTTTGGGACAGTATGGCAGTGCCATGTTCTCTTGTCACAGTAAATATTGTTTATTTGGAAGACAATAGAGTAACTAGAACCTTACACACTGATAATGTTTGAAGATGCTCACTAAGTAGCATTTAATTATACCCCTCAGCTTATGGGATAAAATGTAACTAAAAGAATGAGGAAAGGAATTTTTAGTCTAAGCTACCCTGGCAAATTCAAGCTTGCATTTATGAAGAATACTTAGAAGGAAAAGCCTCTGTAACAGAACCTTTGTGATCACTATAATCAGAAGGCTTTGCTGGCATTGCAGATCATGCATATTGATGTTTTAGGTAACAGAGTCTAATACTGAAACAAAAAAAAAAAAAAAGGAAAACTATAACATCACTGGCATAGTATCACCTAGAAGTGTATTTCTCATATCCCAGCTCCGTCTGTAGTGAGGGTGCAGGCAGGCGGTTTGTGCCACTGTGTATTGATTAAGGAACTCAGACTGTTGGCAGCCATGCTATCTTCAGGTTGTTCCAAGGTCTTCCTGGGAATCCATATTCAGCCTTTGCCCAAGAAAAGAGTGGAGAGGATGGGTTGTGGGCATCTTTTATGGATAAGGACAGGAAGTAGGAGGTGTTTCTGCTCTTACCCCACTGTCTAAAACTCAGTGACATGGCACCACTTAACTGCAAGGGGAGTCAAAAGAAGAGGAACGTGTCTGGTAATCAGCCCCTGTCACTTAAGGTATTTTTTTTTTTTAAATGGAGAGGGGAGAGGGAATTGCAAAAAGGTGATCAAAAGGTACACAAACTTCCAATTATAGGATAAATAAGTACTAGGGATGTAGTGTACAACATGAGGACTACAGTTAAAACTTGTGTGATAGACAGGGAAGTTGTTAAGACAGTAGATCCTGGGACACTTGGGTGGCTCAGCGGTTAGGCATCCGCCTTCGGCTAGGGGTGTGATCCCAGGGTCCCAGGATCGAGTCCCACATCGGGCTCCCTGCATGGAGCCTGCTTCTCCCTCTGCCTATGTCTCTGCCTCTCTCTCTCTCTCTCTCTCTCTCTCTAACTCTCTCTCTCTCTTTCTCTCTCTCTCTCATGAATAAATAAATCAAATCTTAAAAAAAAAGATTTTTTTTTCCTGAGGGTTCTCATCACAAGAAGAAATGTTTTTTCTTTTTATTGTTTCTACATGAGATGATGGATATTAACTAAAACTTAGTGTATAGTCATTTCACTATGTGTGTATGTCAGACCATCATACAGTGATTTATGTCGATTATTTTTCTGAAAATAGTTTTCTGAAAAAAAGTTTAAGTTGTAAGAGAAATGAACTGGTTTGAGTTATGCAACTGACTCAATAGGGTTTCAATCTACATGAAAAGGGTTGTAAGATCAAGTCAACACGTAATTAAAATGAAACAACTCTATTAACAATGAGGAGGTAAAACACAGCGTTGTCCACTTGACTGGCTTTCCTTTTAACATTAGTAAGATAAAACAACACACAATTGTTAAATTAGATTTGTAGCAAGTAGTAACAGATACCATAAAACCTATTAATTTACTCATTGATAGATTTAGCTTCAACATAAAAAGCAGTTTATATCCGTAACAGATAAAAACAATGCCAGGTTTAGTAAATCTGATTCTCGTTACACATGTATTAACAAATCAGATTATTTCAATGAGGCCTCATTAATCAGTCAGCAAATACATGAATATCCACCACGGACACGGTTCTCCTGACATGCTGAGAAGAGACCAAGCTAAATGGGGATAAAGGCATACTTTAAAAAGAAAGATAATCAGCAATATGAGTTTGTATATTTGCTATGCAAATTGGAAAATCAGGTATTCTGGAATTTGAAAGGATTAAAATTGCACACGTTCTGTAGAGATAGAACCCAAATTGTTGACCAAGTCTGTTACTCTGGTGTGAAATGCCAACAGGTAAGAACAAAGAGACACAGAAGTGGAAAATCAAAAATTTATTGTAATTTATTAATTGCCAAAATCATAGCACAACTTAGGGAATTTTGTGAAATCATATATTTGTTCTTTGTTACATGAAGGTAGCAGGAAAACAAACCAACGTGGGTGTGTGTCTGTATTCTCTGGATTCAGCCCAACCTTAATAGAAGACTCATCAGCAGTGAGTTAACAGGTTTAATTGCAAAACATTATAAATGTCATCCAAGTACATCATACTTCATATTTAAAAATAAAAACAAATTTAATAGAGATTTGGATTCTACTATGACAGACATACAAGTTTCTGAACATACCCTAAGTAATCCATATATAGACAGTATAATTATGCACTAATTCAGTATATTCAAATGTAATGAATTCTATTACAATTTAAACAAAGCTAAAAATAATTACAGGCAGCATAAAAATAAAAGATTCAATGGGGGAAAATAAATAAATATAAACATTTTTATATTTGGATATTAAAAAAGCAAAACAAAACTATGAGGCATTGAGTCTGGGCTACGTCATTGCATTGCTGTGGATGTTAGTAAGACAAGGTAGTTTAGAGAGGATCTTATCTAACAGCATTTATGGTCCTGAATTATCTTTGTTCCTTAAACTTTATAACCATGATCCTCAAAATTGACGAATGTATAGACCAATTTCAAAAGGAAAAAAAATGCCTGTAATTCCCACATTATTAAATTATTTTTAGTGTCATTTAACTATACATAAATATTAAAATATCAGTCCAGGTTCCTCCTGCTCTGTGCTCCTAAAGAAATTTATAAATTTAGCATGGAATATTAGCAAAAGTACAAAATAGCTACAGTTCAAATGAAAAATATTCATATCAGGAAGACATTCATGAAGATGACATTTGAGCTAGTCGTTCAAGAATGGGTATGTCAATAGTGAATAAATATGGATTGGGAGATAAGACTCAGGCAAAGGAAAGAAAGTGAGAGGCCCAGAAGAGTGTGCCACAGAAAACAGGTTTTTTGGGCTCTAGTGAATGGTTGGAGGGTATTGGTTTTATATTCTGTGGATAGATCTTGAGGGCCTTGAATATTGACCCAAAGACTTACTTATTCTGTATGAATGAGAACCACTGAAAGCAGATGTGAGTAGAAGAATAAGATGAGCTATGCTGTATTCTTGGAAGTTTTATCTGCAGCAGTATTTAAATAAATTGACAGAGTGAAGAACAAGAGATTGAAAACCCAGCCAAGAGGTTAGCTCCATGAGAGCAGATACTTGGTTCAATATTATATCACCAGGTTCTAGATCATAGCTGGTCCTCCGTGTTTGTTGGATGAATGTAGAATGCCTGAATGAATGGCATGGGGACACCCAGGTAGAAAAGTGTAGAAGATAAAGTCTGGATGAGGAGCTCAGAGTACAAGTTGGTAGCTGAGAGCATGGATATGCGAGTTGTCCATAACTAATTGAATCCCTAAGGGGTGTGTAAGATGATAAAGGAGAAACGGTGAACAGGTTAAAGGTAGAAACTTGAGCAACTCCTGGTGTTACAGCTAATTGTAAAAGGGGGAAAAATCTATGAAGGTAACAAGGAGAGATCATAAAGGTATATCAAGAGATGATAGTGACCCAGCAGCCAAAGGAGCAGAATTTGTGCATGTCTGCCTAATAAATTTTTATTTTAAATTTTGAATTTGATTTTTTTTTAAGCAGACTTACTTTGAAGAATTCATGGGCTCTAGTTTTCCTAGTGTTAAAAATGATTTTAACGAGTGTATAAGACTTAATGTTGAGGGGGTCAGGGTCAAACCAGGCAAGTAAACTATATCCCAGAAGCATGCTGGATCTGGGGAAATTTCAGGATGATATTAACATATTTTGGAATTTAACACACGTTTCTTTTAGGCTTCTTGTTACTACATCTTTGAGCTAAATATATAAGTTTTAGCATGTTATATATATGTATGTAGTTATATATGTGTAGTAGTTAAGCAGCGGGATAATTATATCACAAAAATGTTTACTTCAGGAATTCATTTAATGTAGTGTCTCTATTAGTGGCCTACCCTAGGACATTTTAAGTGATTATATTAAGTTTTGTTTCTAGACAATTTTTGTGAAACTTCTTTTGCCTCAAGTAGGCACATGGTTCATTTGTTTAAAAAAATAAAAAAAGATATAAGCTCAAAAACAGGCACTGGTTTCTTACTATTTCATAGCTTCGAAAAGCATTCTGGATCCTCTTGATAGAGTGTTTACTACATCAGCTAGCAGTAGGATTTAACATTAAATTTTCATTTTGATTAACTTGACTGCAATTGTTTCTTGGCTGTCTCTGTAGAGCTCACTGCGGAATAAAATTAAAACAGTTTATGATATAGCAGTTTAGTTGCAGAAAACGACATTTTTCTTTTTCCCTGAATGGTGGTGTGTTTTCCCTAGAAGGTTTCTACATACACCCCATGGGTCTGATTTCTCCCTTCTCTGATCGAGCTTTTATAAATAATATTGCCAGGTTAATTTTCCTAAAGCAGAGCTTTGGCCATCCTCTCCTGCCAAACCCTTTTCTCCTTCCCCATTGCCTCCCTCCTTTCTGAGCCCAGCTCATCCATGAATTTAGGAACAGCCCAAAAGCTATATATTCCTCCTGAGGTTTTCTTGATCTTCTCTGCTAAAGTTCCCGTCTCCACTCCAGATTCCTTATTCCTCTTGCATAGCACTCATCATGCCCTACCTTACATAAAATTACATGTGAACATCTCTCATCAAGAGGATGCCAGCTTCTTGAATGCAGGGACCAAGCTCTTTTTTCATTTTTGCCCACTCCTCAATGTACATGTTAAGTATGTGCAGTTCTTTGTATGCTAGTTCTCCATCAATAAAGCTGTTTTTAGAAAAAGCTAAACAAATAAGTAGATAAATGTTTGTGAGATAAATGAATGAAAAATATCTTAAAAGGACAATCTTGCAGACTACTCTTCTTTCTCATGTACGCTACTCCTGATCCTCTTAACCCTTTACTTTTTTCTTTTTCCCATAGCACCTTTCATTTTCTAATGAATTCATAATTTATTCATTTTTGTTGCTGATACTGTTTCCTCCTTCCTTTAGTGAGACTTATTGCTGAGGGTCATTTTCTCCTTGTTACTTGGATTATTGTTGGCAGTTTACAAGGCAGAAGTCAGTGTGGTATTGAAAGAACAGGAAGAGACGTAGAGGGACCCCAAAGTCAGTTTCTGCTCTGCAGCGTTAGACAAGTTTTGTAACTGCCTAAAGATCACTTCCTCATCTCTAAGAGGGTAATAAGACCTATATTACAATGTTTATATGAGGATGGAATTCTAGGGAGAAAAAACTTAGAGTAAATAAATTTATAGCTGATGTTTCCTGATACCTCTTAACATCATATGACATTTGGTGCTACACATTTCTCATCACTGTCACTATGTATCTTCACAACTACCCTGTGGAGCAGGTACTATTGTTATTCCATTTCACAGATGAAAAGAAGGGGTTTCTGCCCGAGATCATACAGTGGTGGGAGGCAGAGCTTTGACTAGACTAGGTCTGTTGACTTCAAGGGCCGTGCATGTGACTCCTGCCTGCCGTTTATGTGCCCTTCCCACCCTCCTGCCTCCTGGTCAGGAGCCTCAGGGTAGGCTATATGATTTCTCCTTTGGAGGAGCCTTTCCAGATCTTTCTTTCTTGCTCCCGCATGCTTGAGGGAGATGCGGAGCGCTCATAAGTACCAGAAGCTTCCTTGGGAGGATTTTGTGAACCTGGTCTCCCAAAGTGTGAAGGGTGGGGAGTCTGGTTTGGCAAGCCCCCCCTGGTTAATTGGACCTCTCATTTCTGCTAGGGTACTTCTACTTCCAGATCTCCCATCCCACCTTCATCTTCACTCCCCAGTTGTATCGTCTGCAACAAAGATAAAATATTCTTGCATTAATACTGTTTTGAAGATTATGGGCGTACTGGATTGGAAACAGATTTGATGGCTTATGATTGTGTTAACCAAATTGATCATTACAGCCTCCTCTGCTTTTTTGTATTGCAAAAGTACTGAATTTTTTTAAGTGAACTATAAATTCCCTTTTAAAACACACTGTTACACACTGACTCTTTTGGTTATTGCAATATAATAAACATCAGAAATAAGAAAGGCTAATTATATTCTGTATAAAGAAATTAGCCTATTCAGGTATTATTTGAGCATTTAAAATGACTAAACCAGGACTAATGAGATGGATCGTTTCAGCATCTAAAAAATACATTTTTATAAGTTTCAGGGGATGAATTTCTCTTTTGAATAATATATTTGTCATTGGTTCAGATGCTAAAAATGTATCTCAGAAAATAGCAAAATAAAAAAATAATTTCCTCTGCATGCTATAAAGTTTCATTATTTTTAATTGATTGGGAAGCTTGATAGGGGGCCAGAAAAAACTGGCAAAATATACAAAATTTAAAAGGAGATACTGGCATTTAATTTCAAGTACTGTTTCAACAGAGAGGTTTATTATATATTTTTGGTAGTTGCATTTTAGTGATTAAAAGCGTAAGCCTTAGAATCTGTCTGACTTAGGCCTGAATCCTCACTTTCCTGCTTATTAAATCTGTGGGCTCAGACATATCACTTAACATTCTTGACCTTGGTTTTTCCCACCTGTAAGAAGGAACAATACGTGCCTCATACTATTGCGTCACATGAAGTAACAGACGCAAAGCCTCTGATTAGTGCCTAACATACTGTTGGCACTTAATAAATGTTTTGTTATCCTGGAGTATATTCATTTGGATTAAAAGAGGTTTTGAAAATATCTTTGCGGATAAGTGGGAAACACTTTTATGGAATCCTGTGTGCAACTGTCAACTTGTAGAATGCCTTTCTAGTGCTAATTTAGAAGCAAGCTTGTGTCCTCTTGGGATGAACTATCAGTTTCTGCATTAGGGACATTTTAACTAACGAAATTTTTATTGCAGAGTATGGAGCAAGCAGATGCTGATTCTAAGTTATGCAAAATTATCTTTTCTAGGAGAATGCATAGAAGGGCTGCGGGAAAACGAGTACCTTCTGATTCACTCGTGCCGTCAGTGGACCACCATCACTGCCCACAGCCTGGAGGAGGGGCACTATGTCATTGGACCAAAGATAGAGATTCCAGTACATTATGCAGGTAAAACTCCCCTCAAGGGGCAAGAGAGGCAGAGGAGTGGAAATGCAAATCTTTTTGTCCATGGTGAGAAAATAGGACTTGTCTATAAACCAGAGTATGATGACTTAGAAAAAGAACTAAACACTTTTTTGTAGTTATTTTATTTATCAGTGAAAGTTTTGTTTTGTCATAGGTATTTTTAATTAATGCATGTAGTTACATGTAGATTCTTACCAGATATTCATAAAATGAATATTTAACAAACACAAAGAAAGTCTCTGTAGTATCTGAGCTACAGTCTCCAAATAATCCTGGACATAACTTGGATTTTGCTTTTGTGAATGGTTTTACAAGGTGCCATTTCACATATGAGCGCTGTGGTCTGGCTTTAAAAATATTGGATTGGAAGCTCAGATTCCTGGCTGTGTCCCCCTTTGCCACAATGCATTTGGAATACAGGCAGCTGAGGTGCTCTCACTGCTTTAGTTAAATCAGGGTGAGAGCAGCCATTTTGCCTCAACTTTGAATGCCATTCAGTGAAACTGACTTTTACTGAGTATGTTCTAGGTGCCGGCACTGTCTGGGAGTTCAGGATACTTCTAGTGGTTTGAATACATTTTCAATTGTGCTGTCTTATAAATGCAATAAAAAAAAAAAAAAACGCAACCATGTTATCCTATACTTATATCATTATGTAAAGGATCTTGATTTTTTTTCTCCATAATTGGTCAGTTTTTCGAATTCTGTAGGAGAATGCTTTAACCAATTACTTATAAGTTTTACAGCCCTCAACTGCCATTATGTTTCTCAGTGAAACCTTTATAACACCTAGAGAGTTGCCTATCAGGAAAAGGGACCTTGCTGTGGTCCCACTGGCTAGAATGGCAGCAAATGGTAAGGTTCAATATTTTTTGAATAAATGAATAGTTTAGCCTGCTTTTTGATTTGTAGGACAGCCTTCAATTGCCAGTATGTCCTCAAGATCACTCAGCTTCTCAAAAATTCTTACTTAAAAAAAATTGTAAGAAAGAATTTCTCTAGCCTGAAACTTTGTCCCCTAGGATTACATTTGCTGACCATAGGAGTAGCCTTCATGGAAAAATGAGGAATGAAAGCTGCTGAATGTGAGGTTGGGAGTCAGGCCAAAGGGACAGAGACCTTCTGGCCTGTCCAATCTCTCCTGCCAAGGGTCCCATGACAGGTGAGGTCCGTGCTATTTTTAGGAGGCCCAAACTCCCAGTCCCTGTTTCTTCTGGAAAACTGATGAGAAAGGTATAAAACTGTGCTTCATCACACAGGCAATTTTACCTATTGTGCCATATTCTTGTAGCACATTGAATTTTTTAATCAATGCAGTCTTCCCAACAGAATGGTTTCATTTGGTCCTTTACTTAAATCTCCTTAGAGTCTCCACACTGCCACCAGACTTCTTGGCTTGTTTCTTAAAGTTCTAGTCTGCTTCTCCAAACTTACCTTTTCTACTCTGAAGAGTGAACCTTCCATCTAGCTAGATTGGTTGCCTTGCTGTTCTAGATTGGTCGCCTCGCTGTTTGCTGGACATACTGGATACTTTTCCATTTACGCCATTCCCCAGCTAGAGTGGCCTTCCTCAGCCTTGCTGTTATCAGGGCCTATCCTTGCATCCCTGCTGTCCCTGTGTGGTCTCTGTACGTATTTATTGTGTCTCACATTCCTTTGGTACAGGCCCCAGTCTTTGTTCAGTTACCTTTTCCTGGATATACACATCCACTCACCAGTTGGGACTGTACATTCCTCAACAAGTGAGACCAATTCGTTTTTAACTTTTTTAAAAAATTTAATTGCAACATAGTTAATATACAGTGTTATGTTAGTTCCAAGTGTACACTATAGTTATTCAGCAATTTCATACATTACTCAGTGCTCCTCATGGTAAGTGTCCTCTTAATCCCCTTCACCTACTTCACCCCACCCCCCTCCCCGCCTCCCTTCTGATAACCATCTGTGTTCTCTGTAGTTAAAAATCTGTTTGTTCTCTATAGTTAAGGCAGTGAGACCAATTCTAAAAAACCCTTGTGAATCCCTTAGATCTGTAGACAAAAGATATAATTCTTTATTGCCATAGATTCTTGATCTAGGAATCTCAATCTTAGCTACACACTGGAATCTCCTAGAGAGCTTTAAAAATAACTAGTCCCCAGATCCCATCTCCAGAGATTCTGCTCTAATTGGTCTTGAGTGTGGGCTTAAGGATGGGCTAATAAGGATGTTAAATTATGTAGTTAAATTATGCAGCCAGGGGTGGGACCCACTTTCCTGGGATGGGCATTCACATTGTAAGAAGAAAAGATTTCCCCAGGTATTTGTACATATTTTATTGTTTTGAACATTTCTTACTAACAGCCATTCAACTTCCACTAGGAAGAAAGAAATGGAATGTTCAACGGCTTACTCTTTATCTGTAAGGAAGATGATGGTACACTTAACTGGGAAATAGGGCACCAGAGGGGAGATGAGTGAGGGGATGGGTTAAGCAGATGAGGGGGATTAAGGAGTGCACTTGTCATGATGAGCACTGGGTGTTGTATGGAAGTGGTGAATCACTGTATTGTACACCTGAAACTAATATAACATTATATGTTAACTACTCTGGAATTAACATTTTAAAAAATTTTTAAAAGATGATACTTATTTTAAATGAAAAGTTGAGGTCCCAAGACTAAAAAGAAAACATGAACTTTTAGATTAGACCACTTCATGAAAGGAAAGAAAATATCGTAAAGGGGAAAAAAACCCTTGAAATAGGACTGTCTTATTTTCACGCTGCTGTAACAAATACCGTGGACGGGGGAGGTGATAAACAGTTCATTTCTCAGAGTTCTGGAGGCAGGAACAATCCGGTGTCTGGTGAGGATGGCTGCCAGGTTTCCAGGTGGTGGTCGTCTCGTTGTGTGCTCACTTGGTGGAGTGAGAATTCCACTGTCTCTCTCTCTCTTCTAAGGGCACAAATCCCATTTGTGGAGAGTAGGACATTTCAAAGTAGGAATAATCCTTCTCTAAATCTCCCCACCTCCATCCTTGTGTAGTTCTTGATTTCTATCTGATTGGGTTTTTACCATGAAAGTGACAGAACGACCCATTGCTAACCAAACCCCACTATTGCTGCTTCTATTTGTTGTCTTTCTACTGGAAGCAGAGCTTTTCTTTCTCATTTATTTATTTATTTATTTATTTATTTATTTACCTGTTATTGAATTATGGATTCCTATTTCATTCAGTGGGTCATAATATATTCCTGTCCCTTATATATTTTGATGTTTTCATTGCCCCACATTTAGCCATTTGGGTCCAGCTGGCCCATGTATCTCTGTGACATACCCCCTTCATTTTCCAAGCACGTTGTCCTTCTTTTCTGGCCAAGGTAGCAACCATTCTCTCTGTCAGTTTACTCTTGCAGCTGGGGACCCTGCACTGTCTTGCTACAGGCAACGCTCCTCACTTAGTGTAAATAGTGTCCCTTGGAGTTGGGCAGTGCACAGCCTGGGCAGCCAGATGCAGCTCTGTTCACACACATTCTGGCATATAATAAAACTCTGCATTTTTAGGAACTCATAATTCAGAGTGCCTTTCCCTTATTCTTCATCAGAAATTTTCATGAAATTTCATGAAATTCCTCATAAGAAAAGAAATAATGGCATAAAATTTTGAGAAAAGAAAAATATGCTTTGAACTTCTTATCAGAGCTGTGTTCTGATACAATGGTAATAAGAGTTGCCTCAATTCTGAATTCTAAAATTATTAGATGTGCTTTGGAAAAAAATAAAAATCTCCTTCATTCTGGCAAAATCACTTTTTCATTTTGGATAAGAGTTTTCTTGGTATAACAAACAATTGATTCCAAGGGAGAGAATGTGTTCAGTCAGCATCACATATTTTGCTAACAGCAGAGAAACCACTCAAAAAAAAATTGGCATAGTGTTTAGAAAAGTGATTGCTGCTTTCATACAAATTTTATTCAAAGGACATCACAAAGAAATTGTATCTAAACTTTCTGACTTCTCACTGTGCCCAAAAGGGCAAAGATTTCCTAAGGAACATACAATGCAGAACTCAGAATTTTTTTGCATTCTGCATACTCAGACCATGTAAATTACTGCTTGGCACTTCAAAAAAAAAAACTTCTCATTCACCCTGCATGTATTTCCTCCTTCCCCACTCCTTATCTCTCCTGACATAGTAAACCAAAAAACAAGTTTATTTAAAAAGTTTTTTTTAGGGGTGCCTGGGTGGCTCAGTCTGTTAAGCATCTACTTTTGGCTCAGGTCATGATCCCAGGGTCCTGGGATCAAGCTTGGCTAGCAGCAAGGCGCCCTGCTCAGTGGGGAGCCACTTCTCCCTCTCTCTCTGCTGGCTCCCGCTGCTTGTGCTCTCTCCCTCTCTCTCTGTCAAATAAATATATAAATATAATTTTTTAAATAAATTTTTAAAAATTATTTATTTTTTTAAAGATTTTATTTATTTATTCATGAGACACACACACACACACACACACACACACACACAGAGGCAGAGACACAGGCAGAGGGAGAAGCAGGCTCCACGTAGGGAGCCCAACGCGGGACTCCATCCTGGGTCTCCAGGATCATTCCCTGGGCCAAAGGCAGGTGCTAAACTGCTGAGCCACCCAGGGATCCCTAATCTTTTTTTTTTTTTAAAGCCGAGTGCAACTTCATTATAGCCAAGATTTTGTAAAGATGATTTTCACTTTACAAATCACGTTTCTCTTCAGATTCCTTTGTCTCTGCAGCTTGACTGGTCTGTCAGGCAGACACAAGGTGGTTACTGCTGAAACTGTACCTTAGGATTCCTTATTTATGCTGACCTCTCCTAGAACATTAAACTAAATTTAGTATTCACAATCTGACTTTTTTTTTTTTTGCCTTTAAAACTATTGTACATGTTAGGTTCCACAAAAACCTGGATATGCCATAGCCTCTGGAATTTCATTTACCTCCCAAAGCTCTGCATTTCCAATCTATGCAAAGGAGATTTACTTAGGAAATGTCATGAAGATTCCTTGTGACCTAACTTGTGTCAGTGACTCAACACCTTGCCTGGCACATAATGAGCACTAATCAGTGGTATCCTCATTACCACTTCTCTCATGAAAGCCAGCCCCAAATAGCAGTCTGTAAAGACAAAACTTGGAGAAACCAAATGGATCAGAATGTGATATATCTGTATGTCTTAGGTCCACACCCATTTGAGAAGTAGTAGAATTCTGGGTTTATGAAAATTTAAATCATTTGATGGAACGCTCCCCTGTCATCATGGGTGAACAGATTGGTTCTTGAACGTAAGCATCAGAGAGAAACTGCTGCCACGTTTGGCTTCTATTTTTAAATTCTCATCCTCCTGCAAATCCGGTGAATCTATAACAAGCAAAACTGATCTTAATACTTCCCTACTAGCTACAATATGTACAGAAATAAGAGCACAAGGTTAGTGGAAGATTTGCTTATGAAGTCTACAGGGCTCTTGTTCAGCAAACATTGGATTTCTGTCAGCAGCGCCTGGTTTTAAAAATGTGGGTGTGCATTCTGTCTCTCAGGCAAAATTCTAGTAATGTGGTATCTACTTAACCTTGAAGTATAATTACTGAACAAAAGGAAATGTCGAAACAAGCTAATTTTGTTCTCTTGGGTTGCAAGTTTAATTAGCATGAATCATCTGTTTACAAAAGTAAGCACTAGCATTGAACAACACTTTGTGTACTTTCCATGTTATGTGAGATAAAGTTTATGTGTTAAAATGGCAATGACCAAACTTTCTTTCAAAAAGCCCTATGGACTAACAGAATATGCCAAGGAACATCATCCCAGCCAATTTTGCCAGTGATAAATGTGAGATACTTAAGAAATAACCATTTTTTTGTAATTGAACCTTTAGGTCACAGCAATCACTAAAATTTACTTAGTGCTAATTATTATCTAGCACTTTGTTAGCTCAGCATTTTACTTTATTTCTTTGTGTAACTTTCACAACAAACCCAGGAAATGGTTCTATTCTCATCGCATTTTTCACAAGCAAAAATTGAGGCTGAAAGATGTTAAGTATCTTGTAATATTACACAGCTAGGAAGTGTGATTTGAACCCAAGATACACCTGCTTCCCTCACTGCCATTGCCCAGAAAGTGCTAGAAAGCACTGTCCACACATAAGGCTTTCTAACCATTGTACAGAAGAAAGATCCATTAGAAATGACCAGTAAGGCAAAGAACGCTCTTTCATTTTCCTCCCCTTTCACACGCAACTCCCCACTTGTATTCTGACTCTAGGGGAAAATTAAGTAAATATATGTTTATCTTGACCTTTTCCAGATTTATAAGTCATCTGCAAACAGGTAACGTTTCCATCTCTGAATAAATTTGCAGGAAGAAGCAAAGGCAGAAGAGCTTTCCCAGGAGCCCTGTGGACTTGGAGAGGGCAATGCATGAGAGCCTGCTGGGAGCGGGGAGGGTGAGGCCTGGGGGAAGCATGTTGTGAGTGTGGATAAGGAAATTGTCAGTCTCCATGGGGGGTGTGAGGGTGTGTAGGGATGTGTGTGTGGGTGGGTGGTCAGTGAATAAAAGCAGTGCAAGTAGATAACAGAAGGGGTAGTATAAAAATGAGTGGAAGGTAAGAGCAAGCAAAGGACAATGACTCTTGTCAAGACATATTAAAAAGAATCCAAGAGAGAGGATATTAAAGAATCCAAGAGAGAGGATATAAGAGTCAAAAGTTTTTAATACTCACTTTTAAGAATAATGGAGTCTGAAGAATCTTTCTAGGCTAGGGGGAGTGATTCAGAAGAGAAAAGAGGGGGAGACTATTTAAGTAATGTAATAGCCTAGGGTCTGGGAAATTGTCCTTGTCATTTTTTTTTTTTCCTTGAAAGGCATTTGTTCTCTCTTTCATTCCACTTCTTTACTTCATGAAGTTATTGTTGTAGCTGTTAATGACATAGGTTTATAGTTGGAGCTTGGGTGGATGTATCTTCTACATTTGGGCATTTACCCTTCCACTTGAATTCCAAGCAATGATAATCACCTACCTGCGAGAGAAAGGATGACTCAAGGGTTGTCATCAACCTTTGGTGTAGCTTTCTAGTCTCACTTCTCAGTGCTTAAGAACAATAACCTCAGGAAATATAGGAATGACTCTCATGATGAGATGATATTAGGAAATTATTTCGATTTTGTTAGAGGTGATGCTAGTTTTATAGATATGAGGAAGATGGCTTTGTGTTTTAGAGGTACATACTGAATTACTTAGGGGAAAATGTGATTATAATTTATAAAACACTTCAGCTAAAACAAACATAAAAATAGATGAATATAAGACAAGCGGTTGAAGTTGTTCAATTTTGGGGAAGAGTGAATGGAGTGTTCATTACCCTAACTTTCTGTGTTTAAAAATTTTTGTAATACAAACGACTGTGACCAACCAACCAGTAGCAAAGTTAATTGTCATATAAAACCCTTGTGGTATTCTCACCAAACCACTCTGCCTCCATCCTTGAGTTTTATTTATAGTCTTGGATAATTTCTGTAGGGGTGAAAGTTCACCCTTCACTGGGTGGTTTTGTTCTGGTGTTGAGTGTTTGTGGAAACAGCCCCATGAAAGGTGAACTTGGGAAGAAATGATTCCATTTTCACAGCATGTAGCGCCATCCAGCTAGTGGCTTCCTAAGAAGACTTGATTGCTCTTGCCAGTTTCCAGGGGGTGTCCAAGTTGGTGGTAGTGATTTAAGTAAAAGGGTTAACGGGGTGTGTGTAAGATTTGAGGAAGAAAGGAAACATTTTTTTTTCTTAGTTTCTCCTTAAAATAAGAGCCTACGGGAGATAGGGAAACGGGGAATGTGTGAGCAGATTCAGCAGAGAGGTATTTGGTGTCATACCATGTGGCTTCTCTTGATCTATTAATGCTAGTAAATGACTTTAGTAAAAACCTTGAGAATCCCTCGATTACCATTTTCACATTTCAGCCTGTTTAACTATTTTTGTAAATCTATACGGACTCTACAAGTAGAAAATCTAGGATCAAAAATATAAAAACTCAGGCACAAAACAGGGATGGTGTTTTAGAAATTCCTGGGCTGCCAGAGGGTGGGTGGGGGGGTACTGGGGGATGCCTGGGTGGTTCAGTCGGTTAAGTATCTGACTTTGGCTCCAGTCATGATCTCAGGGTCCTGGGATAGAGCCCTGAGTCTGGCATCCAGGTCCCTGTTCAATAGGAAGTCTGCTTCTGCCTCCTGCCCCCCAACTTGTTCTTGCTGTCTTTATTTAATCTTTTTAAAAGAAAAAAGAAAAAAAAAAAAACCTCTTGGGCTGCTCTTTCCTAGATCTTTTCTTCTTGTATGTTGGTACTGAATGGAAAGTTGGTACTTGAATGGGATAGCTCCAGTTCAAGTATAATTTAACCTATGAGATAATGCGATTAACATCAGGTGGAAAGTTTGAACAAGCTGCCTGAAACCACACTGTTAATGGAGTGTTTATAGCATGGGCGGGGATGGGCTTGTCTCACTTCATAATTTGATTTCCATGTTGGATTTGTACCTCTAAATGAGTGCAAATTTTTTTTAAAAGGTGACCTTTTGAAAGATTCCTTGTCAACTTTTAGGAATTGGTTTGAGGTTTTTTTGTTTGTTTTTGTTTTTTTGTTTTTTTCCTTTGCAGAAAACAGACTTAATCCTGTGTTCCCAAACTGCTTGTAATTCTGGTAAAACTTCCTGAAGTCACTCCACTCTGCTGCTTAGAACTGGAACCACTTACCTTTGTGACTCACTCTCCATGAAGTCGTGTGCTGGCCTTCTGTTAGACTGCTTCCCCATCTGGGAAGTTGTCAGGTGTACTCTACACAGAAATACAATGAACCACATGGACCAGGCCGACTTTTCTGATATTTAGGGCTAGAAGAGAGATGATTCAGACACATCGATATGTGTTTTCAGTGAAGTATATATTATGGGGGCCTCCAGCTTGTTAGGACTGGTTTACAGAACATCCTGGGGTTTGTCCCCAAGAGTGAGTCAAGCCAATGAGAGCGTGTGAGACAAGCAAAATAAACACAGAGCTTTTATTTTCTAGATGTTAGAAATCATCGTAGGTAACTGAAATGCTGTGGGCACATAGACTTTTGAAATACTCTGTGTCTCCTCTCCTGTCTTGGCACTCTGTGAGTTTAATACTCAGTGGCAATTATGTTCTTCCTTGCAATTCCTCATTCCATTTCATCATCTTAGCTTTCTTACTTCTAGCAATAAAGCTAGTCACCTTGGGTGGGAGTTTTAGCTCTCATCCACCTCTTTACCCCTAAAGTAATTGTGTGCCACGTCTTGTTGATGCTGTCTCCACAGTCCCTGTCAAAGCTGCTGGCCTTTCCCAGCTACCCTCACTGGGTCTCACCTGCTCTGAAGATCCAAGAGCCTCTTCTCCTCCTGTCAATCTTGGTGCTACCATCAGGTTATTTTTCCCCCATTATGGCTCTGTTACTTGACCACTGGCCAGGACTTTCCAGACCTGTCTCCACATGAGTGCAGACTCTTGTCTGATGCAGAGCCTTTCTGAGGCCTGGTGTCCATTGGACTAAGGGCGTCACTGTCCAGTAGAGCCCCAACTCCCCTGGGCTGTTTGTTGTTCCTCAGCCCCACCTGCGTGGCCTTACCCTCTACTATTTGTAGTATTTGGAGGGCTCATACATTAGAGTCACCACCCAACTATGAAATCCTACCTTAAAAACCACCTTCCTCAAGAAGCTTTTCCTAATTTTCCACACCAGACAAGGATCTTCCTCTTCCTTATACTTTGGAATCCCTATAATAGTTCGTGCCTGAGTGTTTTCATCTTGCTCTTCTTCCCTGTGCTGAAGGCTCCTTGAGGGTAGTCCTGTTATATCATAAGCCTGAAAAAACTTAAGGGCTCGACTAAATATTTTTGACCTAACTGAAATTGATTCATCTTTAACGGACAGATTTTTTTCAGCAGGTTGACAGAAAATGCCAGAGAACTGGTCCAGTGTCATAGTCCCTTGGAATAGGCAGATGTAGCGCTAAACCCCTATATAGCCATAAGAAGCCAGTAAATAATTGCTAAGAGAGATGCAGACAAATGGATAAGGGGGGGATCCATGCTGAGAGTGTTAGGTGAGGGCCATAAGTGAACGTGGGAGGAAAGGGCACTCTCAACAGTACCAGCCTGGATGAAGGTTTGGATTGTAGGCAAGAGTGAAAGTAGTATCAGTGCTTTGTGGGAAGAAGGTAAAGGGGTATTTAGGAAACAAAGTTAGAACAAATGGTTAAGGAGTTTGAGTTCTAGGGTGGATATTGGGAGCTGTCATCTCTGTGCCTGGAGAGCACTCACAGAATCTGTTTCTAGACAATTACCTGAGGTTGCCTCCCCCCCATGCTCTGTCACCTTCCCCACTGATTCAGAAAGAAGGATGAGAAGGTGAGAGAAACCAGATAAGGAAGTTGTTGAAATAGACCTGATGAAAGATAATGAAGCCCTGAGCTAGGCTGGGGGAAATGCTGATGAGCTAAAAGTTGATACCTAGATGTAGGGAACAAGATGAAAAGGAAAAACATAATTCTGAGATTTTTTTTTGGTCCAATCTCTAAGGAAATAGACTTTTTTTTTTAACCTTCTAGTTTAAAGTGGTCATGCACACTTTTTCCTAATGGTTTTAATTTATTTCTCTTGTTTTCTTTCTTTCTTTCTTTTTTCTTTTTTTTTTTTTTTTTGCTAAAACCACTCTTTTCCCTTAAAATAAATGTTGGCAGCAACAACAAAAAAATCTTTCAAGTCCTTCCTAAAACTAAATAAAGTTGGAAAGTAAAGATTTAGGGCCCTTCTAAAAGAAGTTTCTCATCATCTCAGGTGCTGGGCTTCCAGATTGGGAAGAATGTTCTTATCCTTACAGTTTTCAGTTTAGTTCTTTTTTTTTTAGATTTTATTTATTTGAGAAAGAGAAAGAGCACTCACAAGCAGGGGAGAGGCAGAGGGAAGGACAAACAGGCTCCCCACTGAGCAGGGAGCCCAATTCAGGGCTTGATCCCAGGACCCTGAGATCATAACACTAGCTGAAGGCAGACGGTTAGCTAACTGAGCCACCCAGGTGCCCCTGATTTGGTTATGATGCCAGGTACATCAGAGATAATTCCACAGAAAAGTATGTTTGGAGTAAGAGGTCAGATGATAGAAAAAAAAAAAAGATGTACAAAAATCTCAGCCTGGAAAGATTGATGCTGTAAAGATATAATAGTTTTGCCTATCTTTGGCAATTACTTATTTCCTTCATTTAAAAGGAATTGTTAAGATCAAAACATCTATTAAGGAATTTATCACATTTTTAAAAAAGATTTATTTTATTTATTTGAGAGAGAGACAGAGAGAGAAAGCATGAGCCAGAGGGGCAGAGAGAGAGAATTTGAAGCAGGCTCTGCACTAAGCATCAAGCCTGATGCAGACTCAATCTCACAACCCTGAAATCAGGATCTGAGCTGAAACCAAGATTCAGGTGCTCAGCTGACTGCACCACCCAGAAGCCCCGGAATTTATCACAGTTCTTAATAACTCTATTACTTCTTTAAGAAAACAAAAGATTGTTTTCCTTCTTTAACATAGACCAGTGGTTCTCAACCAAGTTTGAGCAAGTAAGTTACTCAACCAAGTTGGGAGTTTGCACCCACCTCTCCATCCCCAGGACATTTGGCAATGTCTAAAGACACGTTTGGTTGTCATAATGAGAGCAGGGAAGCTCCTGTAATCTGTGGGCAGAAACTGAGGATGCTGCTGAGCCTCCTGCAATGCACAGGACAGCTGCCACAACAAAGCTCTCTAGCCCAAAGTATCCGTGGTGTCAACATGGAGAAACCCAGAAATTAATATTACTAGTAATCAGTTTTATGCTGCATTATCAAAAATTCTCACATTTTATATAGAGGCTGCCAGACGGACATCGTCTAGAAAGCCAGTGTCAGAGTTAATTTCTAAAACATAACAAGCTGTTGCCCAGACTTAAAAAACAAAACAAAACATGTTAAACAGTTTGTGAATAGACATGACTTTCTGCACACAGTGCATGAGACCGACAGCAACCATGTGTGTCATGGCAGAAAAATTCAGGGGGCAGCAAAAGAGCAATCCCTTGAGTTGCAAAGCTTTGTTTATCCTCCACCACTACCCTGGCTCTTTCCTTCTGGCTTTATATTAAAAAGGGGCATATCTGTAAATGCCTAGCATGAATAGATTTCAGAAGAATTAAAACAACATTGTAAAACCTGGTCTTCCTGCTTCAGATTGCAGTATACATCCACAGAATGTATGGTGCTTAAGATGCTGTTGAAAATAAGAATTTAACATAGTGTAGCTGTATGGGGTCAAGATCTGGGGATCTGGGGGGCCCCCTCCCAGAACCTACTAAATGGAAACGTATCACCATTTATCTTTTACTGCTACATCTTTTCTCTTCTCAACATTTTAACAGAAGCATTTTTTTTTTTAAGTTCAGGCCACAAAGAGGCAGTTCAAATCTAGGAAGGTCTGTGGAGACTTTTGGATATTGACTGAATAACTCAATACCTACTAGACGCTGGGCAATAAGGCAGAGAATGGAGAGACAGCTGGAAGGAGGGAGTGTTACATGTTGTGGCATTTAAGACCCACAACAGTGAGCTCTCAGAGGCACCTACTGTGTGGTCACCAGGCCAGCACATCTCTCCTGTTTAATCATAGAAACTATACCCTTCTAGATAAGGAAACCATGTCTTTGGGATCTTAGCCAAAGTCCTACAATCAGTAGATGAAGTCGAGATTCAAAACCAAAGTCATCAAACTGTAAAGCCTAAGTATTCAACCTACATCCTGCCACAGCAGCCAGATCACAAAGTTCTTATGAACCTTCTGGGTTTGGATTGTGTCTTGTCAGCAGTGAGCTCACTCATATTATATTTGTGTTTTAGAGATAACTCTTTGGCAGCAAGTGGGGGTGGCCCTTTGTGACTAGTAAATTGCATAAGGAAGGCGGAAAATAGCAAATAATACATTCCATTGTTCTTTGGGACTGCTCTGAAGTCTCTCAGGGGCAGGCTGGGTGAATCATGAAGAGGATATAATCTCAGGTATGAGAAAGCATTTTGATTAAGGCTGTAATTGTTCTTTTGGTGTTTTTATCTTTCCTTTACATTTAACAAAGCTGCTTGTCAGCCATAAGACCTACCTGCTATTCTTCTACTTATCTAGTCTCATTTTTCTGCTTGTCTAGCAGAAAAAGCTCACAAGTCCAAGGGCTTTTTGTTCCTCCTCTCTCCCGTTGGAGCATCATGCGGAATGGTCTGTGTTTTCCAAGATATAAACTGGCTAGGGAAAGGGCAATCTTTTTATTTGAGCAGAACCCATGTCTGGCTGGATTAGTAGGGCAGACAACTGGAAACTGAAAGAATAAAGACATTTAAACTGAACCACAGGGATCCCTGGGTGGCGCAGTGGTTTGGCGCCTGCCTTTGGCCCAGGGCGCGATCCTGGAGACCCGGGATCGAATCCCACATCAGGCTCCCGGTGCATGGAGCCTGCTTCTCCCTCCGCCTGTGTCTCTGCCTCTCTCTCTCTCTCTGTGACTATCATAAATAAATAAAAAATTAAAAAAAAAATTAAAAAAAAAAATAAACTGAACCACAGAATTTCTGGCATATATGACTTCACTTTAGTCCTGCCGTCTCCTGAATTAACACACATACACACATTGTTCTATAGTGAGTGAGTAGCCCCTTTTGTAAAGTGATACAGGGAAAGTCAGATGATGCATTTTACCCGTTGCTGGAACTATTATCTTCTCTTTGATGCTGTGTTCCTGGTGAGTTTTGTCATTCCCTCGGAGCATGTTACTATGTGGCAGAAAGTTACCCACTCTTGCTGCTGATGTCCAGTCGTCCCTGGACACCTGTCTTCATGCTTGACCAGCCATATAGTGCCACAATATGGCTCAGTAGTAACACTAGACCTTGAATGACATGGGCTCCAAGATGTCGAGGTGGCAGGAACCACCCTGGCTCAGCTCTGTGATTATCACCGACTCAAGCTTATCACCTCCTTCCTTGTGGCAAATAACAGCAACTGGAATCAGGGATAAGACGATTTTCACTTTCGCATTTACTCTTTTGTGGCTGTCTTAGTCGCTTGAGGCTGCTGTAACAAAATAGCACACACTGTGTGGCTTATCGACAATGGAAATTTGTTTCTCACAGTCTGGAGGCTGAGAAGTCTGAGATCCTTGTGCCATCTTGGTCGCTGTGTCTACGCATGGGGGACTAGGGAGCTCTGTGGGATCTCTTGGAAGAGCACTAATGCCATTCGTGAGGGCCCCACCCTCATGACCTAAGCACCTGCCAAAGGCCCTACTTTCTGATACCATCACGTTGGGCTTTAGGATTTCAGTGTATGGATTTGGCAGGGGGCGTGTGTTCAGTTCATAGCAGTGGCTTGACAACTTGAATTTCCCCCCCAACTAGAATGCATACTATACCAAAATGACCATGTAGAGAGGTGATTTGTTGATCTGACTCAACTGCTTAGAGGCTTTGTGGTCTTTTATATAGGTTACCTAACCTTTCTGTGCCTCATTTATAAAATAGGGATAATAATACCTATCTCATTTACTTACTACTAGGCTGAAATGAGCATATATGTAGCTAACAAGTTTAGAAGAGCATCTAGCATATCCTGAGTGTTGTCTTTCAGTAAGTAGTCTCTGCTGCTGTTGCTGTTACTTTGTGGTTGATATAGTTAGACAAAAAAGTAAATAAGATAACAAATTTTGGAAAGGAAGAGGAAAATATCTTAAGATTGACCCCTAGAATATCCAAGTAAGTCAACTGAACCAAAGATTATAATTAATGCCAGAATTTAGTGGTCAAGTATAAGATTAAGTTATAATAATACATAAAGTTTCTAATATGCTAGAAATAACCAAGTGGAAAATGTAATTTTTGCAAAATAGTACATGGAAGCATCCTGAACACATTGTTGTTTCCATTGTACAAGATCTTTGTTTGATCCAAATGAAGATGGTTAAGCCTGGAAATGTCAACACGTCCATTATTCAGTAAGACAGTGATTCTTTGTTGGCATGTGAAAACATGTTAAAATGTTATGTATAGACTGTTTTAATATTTATTTGGTTTTTTTTAAAGATTTTTATTTATTCATGAGAGACACAGGTAGAGGGAGAAGCAGGCTCCATGCAGGGAGCCTGACATGAGACTGATCCCAGGTCTCCAGGATCAGGCCCTAGGCTGAAGGTGGCGCTAAACTGCTGAGCCACTGGGGCTGCCCAGACTGTTTTAGTACTTAAAATGTCCCTCCCACCTTTATGTGAAGAATCTTATTTATAGATTTTCTCCAAATACCCGTTTTGAGATACCCTGATTATTTTGTACCATATATTTAATTCAGCCATTTGTCTAAACATGGTGAGGTATGATGAGATAGTTTCTTAAGATCATTTTCCAGGTTTTTTTTCAAATTCCATGAAGTACATATAGACCCCTGTTAGAAATTAAGGTTCCTGGCAATCCACGTATGGCTACACAGTGGTGATTGTGGCAGTTCTTATTCTGGCATGGCCCAATTTGCTCATTTTCCGAACAAAGTACATTAAACATTGGATTGAAGAGCCAGGCATGTACCATTGTCTTTTTTAAAATCTATTCGATGTTAGAATCAATTCCAAATCACTGGATCTAACCATTGTCTTTAATGAAATGATTTCCAGTTTGACTGCCTATAAGGATAGGCAAGGTATGTAACATGATAATACTGTACCTACATGAGAAGGAAAAGATTACTCCACTTGGCAGCTTTTGAATGGCTTGGGTTTCTCAAGTGATTCCTGACTCAGTATAACTGGCCCGAATGAGTAAGATTAGGAAGGCTCCCCAAACTTAGACAAACCTGTGGAAAAAACCCATATAGTTTAGGATTTGCAATCCCACTAGCCTTAAGCATTGTTCTTTCAAGTATGCAGACTCAGGGGGATGTGTGATGTGCCTTGGGTTTTAGAGTTGGAGAACTGTAATAAACTATCCTTTTGCAAAGCATTACTTTTAGTAGATCTAGATTTTCCTGTTTTTTTCTTAAGCTTATTAGCTCCTTCTTTAGGAAAAGTGGATGTCTTTTGGGCTAGGAATAAATGATCTGATCTTAAAGCCATTCTAAATGCCTCACCTCAAATGCCATTGTTGGAAGGGCTTTTTCTCCTTCTAAGCCTTGGAGCACTTTATTGAAACCATGTCTGGGACCTAAGTATGTATAACGCCCTTTACAGTTATCTGCTGCCTTATTATAAACTCTTCCATAATAGTAGTTCATTTATCTTTGCATTCCTTGTAGCCCCTCACAGTGCACCAGGTACATAGTAAATGTTTAACTGGTTGAATAAATGAGTACATAAATGAGTATTAGATTTCCACATGTCTTATTTACCATTTAGACTTGTTCTCAAAGGCACATATTTTACAAACATTCTTATTTTTAGAATCATTCATTTTCCTTATGCCTTTCATCATTTTCTGTCTTCCCTTATCGTGTGTGTGTCACACACACACACACACATCTACATATATACATCTATATATATTTCTAGAGGTATTGCTTAAAACTAATGTTTAGTTTACTTTTGTTGGAGCTATATTGTTTTGCTTGAATGTAAGAAAGGGCCTAGCATAAGGTCAGTATTATTAATCAGTTCGGTTTAGGCTGGAGGGTGGGGCATTAGCATATAGGCATATGCAAACAAGGAAAATACCACCTGCAGGGGAGGAGGAGAGTTAAGTCATTGATCTAAGAACATATTTTTTTTTCAAAGATCTTATTTATTTATTCATGAGAGACACAGAGAGGCAGAGGGAGAAGCAGGCTCTCCGTGGGGAGCCTGATGCGGGATCACGACCGGAGCCAAAGGCTGATGCTCAACCACGGAGTCCCCCAGGTACCCCGATCCAGGAATATATAAATTAATATTTAGAAAGCCAACCTGCAAATTAAAGGAAGTGTTTGAATTATTGTACAGAGCAAGAAGCGGAGTGGCACATAATAATTGAACACACTGTATGAAATTGGCCAACTGCATAGAAAGGAAGTGATGACCATGTGACCTCACTTTACCGTCAGCAGAGGGCCACCTTTCTAACATCTACTTGAATGGGTCTTACGTCTCTTAGGACTATGTTTGAAAACATTTGAGAGGAAATATGTAGTGTGAACACTGGCTTCAAATTCTTCAGTGGAAGCTGGAGTGTTTCATGTATGAGAACACCGGCCATTCTTACCTCTGTTATTGATGAAAGCAGCTGAAATCACATACTGGGTTTAAGCAGATCCGTGTATTAGAAAAATGAAATCTGTGAACACATTCTCCATCAATCGTGAATGTAGTGTTTTCATAGTTTATTTAGGGTGAATCCCAGGGGTATCATTTTCAGGTTCATTTTTTTCTAGAAATCCTAACCTGCAGTTTTATAAGGCCTTGAAAACTAATTTACAAAAGTAAGTATATAAGAGACTTCCCATAAATGGATACCACTGACAGCAAATCTGATTAGCTTTAAAGTCGATGATAGAAAATTACCAGGTTCCTGTATCTCTGAAGGTTGAAAAAGAGGATTGCACGTTGTGCCCAACCTTAGTGATCTGGAAATACTGGTGGGCATCTGTTTATGTGACATCTTCCACATGTCTTACTCTCAGGTGGTTTACATGTAAAGATATTACCCTGAAGACCTGAAAATTCATGTTTTCACAGTTTCTTGTCAGGGCTTCTTGGGAAAATATGCAGGAAGGGAAAAATAGAGGTCTTTTTCCTTTTTATAATTTGACCAAACCAGAAGATGATATGAAGGAGTTGTTACCCAAGGAGAGAAAGCTTACTTTTTTGTTTCACACTATTTTCCACTTTTGTCTGTGAGTGAAGGTAGGTGAGGGACATGAGCACCTGTGTGTTCTGTTGTTTGCTGGAAACCTAAGCCAGAGAGAATAGGAAGTGACATGCCCAGCAGGAAGTGCCTGTTAACCATTGTCCCCTTCGATTTATCACCCTCCCTTCCCCCAAGAACGTGTTGCTTTGAGTTTTTAATTCTACACAGTCTTGTCTGCTATATCGCAAGGTACTACCATTGACATTATTTATACCTGTGTCTATTCCATGGCAGTAGAAAGAAATCCCCTCTCCCCACAAATGGAACCTAGTTTTACCTAAGTAGATACAATTTCCTTTTGTTAAAACATGTCCAGAAAGAGTTGAGTTTTGACATTATAAATAAGAAACCGTGATATCTTCCAAGTGGATAATAGCAGTTTTGCATGTCTCCTCCAGGTAGGCAATTTGACTGTTTAGTTTTTCATTCTCTAATTAAAAACAAAAATTCAGATATTTATCTACTCTTGACAGAGATCGACGATTCATGCTTTTAAATCTTTCTACTGTGTACAGCCTAGGGAGAGTGGTTAATACAGAATGCTTTATCAGACATGTTCCTTCTGATAACTACTAGGAGAACTATGGGAGGGAAATTGGCATACCAGGGGTGAGCGTAGGAGGGAGAGGGAGGGGGGAGGGCTATAACCGAAATGAGGCTGTATCCTATACTAAAACACAGCACTGCACTCAGCTTTCTACAGCAACGACCCATGTCCTGCTTTCTTCTCTGGAGTCCTTGGGGGTTACCCTTTTAATGTTACAAATCTGACCTCTTGCCCCATTTCCTGGTAGAGCAAACCCAAGCCAAATCCAGTAGCTATTCAGCTGACAAGGCCAGTTTAACCAGTATTCCCAGCTTTGTTGACATTGCAACACCACAGTAGAGAGCTTTGTGTGTTGTTCTTTTTCATCATGGTGAGACAGACAGGTGTGGAAGCTTCCACAGGGTGGAACTTGCCCCTTCCTGATGACTCACTGGGTGTCACTCCATGGGTGTATATTATCAGTACCCCCTTGCTGGGAGGTTGTTTGCCCACAAAGGTATAGCTCCTAGGGCTCTACTCCTAAGATTATATCTTTAAACCCCTGGAAACCTTCCAAGTGGGTAATGGCTCTCAATCTTCAAAAAAATAGGTGTGTCTGTTTCCTATGTTTCTCAGAAATAAGAAACATTCGTTTTATCAAAGGGTAGAGTGTGTCACATCAAGGTCTTGGGTTTTGATTTAGAATAGAGACTCTACTTTTGTGTGGATATTTGTGATTCTCATCACTTAAAGGGTGGGTTAATTGTGAAAATATAATTTGCTTTATTAGTATTTAATAATCTTATCCACAATCAATGTTCTTTGTGTCTGCATTATTATGCATATATGTGTATGTATGTATGTATTTATATATGTATTTTACATCAACATATATACGCATACAGACACACATAGAGGAACGTATGAAAGGATGGTCACCAAGATGTCAACATTGGCCATCTCTAGGTGATGAGATATCAACTGATTTGAAAAAACAAACCAACCTAAAGCCGGCCTTTAATCCTATGTCTGTGTCTAACAGTTCCTCAAACCTCTCCCTCCTCACCTCTCCTTTACCTCCTAACTCGCTGTGCTCTGACTTTTATTCTTGTAACTTTACTGAAATGCTTTTACTAAGATCTGTAGCGCATCCTACTTTCTACTTACTGGATGTTTTCCTTGCTGGACCTTTCTACCACATTCGAGACAATTGTTTGTTTTGCTCCTTGGAATTCTGGACCTCCAGGCCAGTGGGACATCACCACCTGCTCTTGGCTCGTCTCCAAGCTCTCACTGTTAGTGCCACCATACCTGGTACTTGATGTTGCCCAGAGTGCCATCCCTGGCCCACGCCTCTCCCTGACATTTGTCCTTAGGAGCATCTCAGTCAACTCGCCTTTCAGCCTGCTCTTCTTCCTGTATCCTGTTTGGTGGCATCACCACCCAAGCCAGAAATTTGGTAGTCTGCCCACGACTTCATCCCCCACATCCTGTGATTAAAAGTCTACTGATTCTATCTACTCTGCATATCAACTGTGTCCTTTTGGAAGAAACCTATTCCTGCTGCCCTAATTCAGACCCTCTTCCTTTTTGATTTACAGTGGCCTTTGAACTGCCTCCAGTGTTGTTCCACTCAAATTTGCTACCCACACAGTAGCCAGAAAGGTCCTTGGTATTTAAAACATACAAGGTGCCCCATGATGTGGTTTAGTTAATCACGAAGAAATTAAGTAAGAAGTCTTTATTTTGAATGGTACCTGAACCAACCCTCACCCCATCCCCATTTTTTTGTGTGTGTGTTTCAACTGAAAGTTTTGTTTATTCACAACCATACACTTAACCATTCTGATTTTAAAAGACTATGTGGGCTTCAAATATATTTATTTATATATATATGTATTTATTATTTATATATGACATTTAGCTTGGTGTATATGTGTATGTTTGTGTGTGTGTGTGTGTGTGTGTGTGTGGCCTGCAGCAAATAATATTGTCAACAGAGTATCTTTCTCTTTGTTAGTGCCTGAAAGTAGAAGGAAAGAGTTTCAAATCTGTAAGCTCTAAAAAAAACTCTCTACAAGGCCAATTTTTAACTATCTTTTCTCTAAAGTATAAAAATATTTAAAACGTATATATGTAATATACATATATATGCTCAACATATGCGTACTTCAAGTAATTTGGCTCATTGTCCAAGTTCATGATGTGAAAGCCATGCTACATCTTGTAAAGAAGCATGTGGGCTCTACAATGTGACTATTGGAATTAGTTATGCCTTTTTCTCACTCATTCTCAGAATGTCTGATAACTTGAAGATTTGCTGGAATATACTCCTCCTTAAGGCTTATTTGTTGGAAAGGCAATACAATAAAATAACATTCAGATGCTTGTGCTGCTCTGTCTTCACTGGGAACAGTGGTGTAGGTGTATCATTCAGATCAAATGCAGACTCTTTGTCCACCTCTGTAAAGACAATTACTACATTTTATGTTGAATCCCCAAGCCAATGTTTCTTGGTTAGCTATATTTAAATTAAAGTGCTGAGCAATGCTTTTTGTTTGTTTAATTTCACTGTTAATTATTATTACTGGGGAACCATGTTTCTCGGATTCCTGATCAAAATGCAGAGCCTGTTTTTGAAAAGCCACATTCATAGTGTGTGTGCATAGGTGGGAGAGAGGGAGGAAAGGGGAAAGAAGAGGAAAGAGAAGGGAATGAAGAGAGGAGTGTGTGCAAGAATGAGAAAGAGTAGCCAGGAGTGGGCAGGAAAGTAACTAGGGCTGGGCTGTGAAGGGTGTTTATGGATCCCCTTCCATTCATTAAAATGAATAATTTAATCACTCTGTACTTAGTATCAGGATCTAGAGAGACTTTATGATCTTAGTATATAAAAAATAGAGTTCCTGTAATCTAGACATTATTAGTGAGGCAGTGGTAACAATGACTCAGAGTGTAAAAGGAGAATGGTGTTTTTACTAACTGAAGAAATATTGAGACTTCTCTGTAGCTTTTTTGACTGATATTCCATGAATATTACTTGACCAGCTGTGACACACTGCTGACAGATATGAAGATCCAGAGCTTCATAGAAGTTTGGTCAAACTTTGAAATAATAAATAGCTCCGTTTTGATCAGTGATCCTCATTGGCTACAGACATTTATTTTTTTAAAGATGTTATTTACTTATTTAGAGAGAACAAGAACACGACCCGGGGGGAGGGGGGGGAAGGAGGGAGGGAGAATCCCAAGCAGACACTACACCAAGTTCAGAGCCTGATGTGGGGTTCAGCCCCACAACCTCAAAACCATGACATGAGCTGAACTCAAGAGTCAGTCACTCAGCTGAGCCACCCAGGCACCCTGGCTGCAGACATTTATTAAGCGGTGTTTTCTTGTGGAGGGCCAAGCAGTGGTGATAGGAAGAGGATGACAGGCATGAAACTGTCATGTATATACATATATACATACAGTGGTACATACATGTCATCCTTCATTTATCCAGACTCATAGAGTATACAACACCAAGGGTGAACCTTAATGTAAACTATGGGCTTTGGTTGATTATGATGGGTCATTGTAGGTTCATTGAATTATAATGGATGTCCCATTCTAGTGGGAGATGTTGATAATGGGAGAGGCTATGCTTGTGTGGGGGCAGGAGGTATATGGGAACTGTCTGTATTTCTCAATTTTGCTATGAACTTCACACTGGTCTAAAAAAAATAGTCTTAAAAAAAAAGGTAAGTAGATGTGATTTGCCTGGAATAGATGAGCATAGAAGTGAATGCCTCAAACATGTCATAGTCTTTGTGACTGACAGGAATGTCCTTCTCGCTGTGCATCCTCGAGCCCCAACTAATGTCGCTTTCCATGGAGATTGTTATCTGGCTCCCCAAGCAATTAGTCATCCCTTCTGTAAGTAAATTCACTCTTCTTACTGCCATGTAGCCTTTTACTTCATATGGTTATTACATTTCATGTGTGTCTCCCTGGCTTGCTCAGGTTTGGGACTGGACCCTGTACATCATCCTTGTATCCCTGAAACCTAGACGAGTGCTCAGCTTGCAAATGCTTGATAAAACAAAACAAAATTTGGACTTTGACAATGAGGACCTTATTGATAGATTGTTCTTCCTGTGTTTGTCTTTTCTGGGAGGTGATCTTAAAACTAGATGAAATACAAGAAAGAGGAGTATGTTTTCTGTAAATCAGTGGAATTTGGGTTAATGCTAGATATTATAAAACTGTCAGGAGAAGAAAAAGGCATGTTTAAATCTTAAGCTCAAAGTTATAGTCTTAGCCTTGGACAACCAGTTGATTGCCTCTGAAGTTATAGTAAGAAAAAGCATGCTTTTACCTGTATCCGCTGTTTTCTATGCATATGCAAATCTACTAAGCAGGATTCTACTAGTCAGAAACCAGCATCTGATGTTTCTGCTACTCATTCAATGGTAGGATCTTTTAAATACTACTTGAAAACAGTAGTTGATCAGTTTCATTTATTTTTTTAAATTTAAATTCAATTGGATAACCTATAGTATAACATTAGTTTCAGATGTAGGGTTCAGTAATTCATCAGTTACATATCATACCCAGTGCTCATCACATCATGTGCCCTCCTTAAGGCTCATCACCTGGTTACCCCACCCACCTCCCCTCCAGCAACCCTCAGTTTGTTTCTCAGATTTAAGAGTCTCTCATGGTTTGTCTCAGTTTCACTTAAATAGAGACTTCATTCTGCTTTGCAGAAAGTGAAGGGATTTACATTAGTGCGTTATAAAAGAAAATGAAGTGTTTAGTGCTTTTATTCTGTGTCAGCTTTTTTTCTTGGTATTGGTTTTGTTTGACATGGATCCATTTGAAAACCTGAAATGCAGATGTATAAATTAAGAACATTAGCACTGCTAGGGGCGCCTGGGTGGCTCAGTTGGTTCAGCATCTGCCTTTTTGCTCAGGTAGTGATCCCAGGGTCCTGGGATTGACTTTCACATCAGGTTCCCTTTAAGCAGTAAGTCTGCTTCTCCCACTCCCTCTGCCCCTTCCCCTGCCCAGGCTCCTTCTCTCCCATTCTCTCTCTCTCAAATAAATAAATAAAATATTAAAAAAAATTAGCACTGCTAGATAGCCATATGAGTAAGGAAGGCTTAGAGGAAATGAAGATGTTTAAGTAGATTCCCACCTTGTCCTTTCCATGTAGCCTAAATGACGTCAATAACTTCTCCATTTTTCTCTTTAAAAAATTTAAACAGAGCCATTCAGTGTTGTTTTTTTTTTTTTTTTAAATTCAGAGTGTTGAGGGTGAAACACATGACCCTAATATGATGTTACTTGGTTTCTCAACTTTGCATTTCACCTGTTGACAGTAAAAGCTGTATTACTGAGGACCTAAATTCCATCTACTGGTTTTTCCAGAATATTTGTAGGACTTTCTCAACAACTAAAAGCTGCCAACCCAGTTTTGGTATGTAGACCTCCCAGCCAGCCGGAAGCAAAATATAATTTACATCACTCTTCTTTGTTGCATAACTGCCAGTTGGCTCTGGTACTTAGTTTTAGTTAATAATTTTAACCAAAGTTTATCTCATATTTATGATGTGTTAGTTAGAGTTTCTTGTAAAAATGGATCAGGAAGATGATTAAAAGCTTCAATGTCACAACTTTCTGGGCTACTAACCCTTTAGGTTTTTAATTGGTGGATCTCCATGAAAAAGAGTGTTTCTCTTTTATATGCAAGTCTCTTCCTATAAATATATAAACTGTAGTCTATTTGAAGATGTTTCTCTTTCTTGTCTTTTATTTGAGTAGCCCTTGTCTAACTTTATTTATAAGCTCATCCATGCAGCCAGTATTTGTTGAGGACTCTTATGTCAAACATTGTGCTAGTCACTGAAGTGCAAGGAAATCTAAGTCTGCCTAAAATACTATTATGAGTAAGGTAATAAGTAGCACTAGAGGGGCAAACACATGGTGCTACACGACCATCTAAAAAAGGCTCCTAACTCACCGAGAGTAGAATTGATGGTACTACAGGGTGGTATTCCTGCTGGGTCACAGGGTGGGGAGAGGAGGATTGTTACAGACAGGGAGAGACAGCAGTCTATTTCAGTGAAATAAAGTTGTACATTTGAAACTGCTGGAGCCCACAATTTGAAGAAGGAAAGGGGTAGATGGAACGGAATTGGTGAACAGGTGTCTAATCTGGAGGACCATATATGATTTACAAAGACTTTCAGCAACATCTAAGGAATACAGTTTTTTTTCAAAATTTATTTACTAATGAGAGATACAGAGAGAGAGAGAGAGAGAGAGAGAGAGAGACAGAGACACAGGCAGAGGGAAAAGCAGGCTCCATGCAGGGAGCCTGATGTGGGACTTGATTCCAGGTCTGCAGGATCAGGCCCTAGGCTGAAGGCAGCGCTAAACCACTGAGCCACCAGGGCTGCCCTAAGGAATACTATTTGAAAGGCTTCTGGAAATCTTCAGCCACCATAAATCCTCTCCTCCCTTACATTGGAATTTGTCTTTTAACTTTTATTTATTATATGCATTATATCCATAAGTTTAACTCATACTGAAAAAAATCCACTCTTCTTTTGGATTATTTTAATGGTGTTGCTTTCCTTCCAAAATGAGCCTGAAATACTCAGGATTAGTGTTGAGAAGGCCTTTGGATGAGGGGCTTGGTGGCACAGGCAATTGGAGTGTGAAGAGGGGGCATCCTGAAACGAGATTTGGGTAGGCTTTGGATAACCTTGCCTCCTCATTTCTACTTCCCATTTCCCCATCATAGTATACAAACGACATTTACCTATATAACATTTATGTATAGTGTCTGTAGTTTTTTAACTAAAAATTGAAACCATGATCTTATAAAAAAATTTTGTGTCACTTCCCATAAGATATTTGAACTCTTAACTATTGGATTTATAAGAAATCTCCATGATATGTTTGTACAGTGACCAGGATACTTCAAGGTAGTTTCTGTTGCTTTAGTGTAACTATGGGTGTGGAATGACAGTATTTCATGATGATGTGAATGGCTAGTATTTTTTTCCAGTTGAATAAACTAAAATATCTATTGTTGCCAGAGTAGTAGAACATCAAAGTTAAAGCCAACTGAAATGATGTTTATTGTTTCCCAATAAAAATAAAATTAATTTTGTATATATAAAGGTTCTGTTTATATTTGAAATTACTGTTTTGAACCAACATTCTTCCTGAAGGTTGGGACATAAAAACAATTCCATCTCACTGCCCTTTGCCTATTTTTAAAAATTCCTATAAATGACTAAGGACACAGGTTTGAAGTAGTTTTGGGTTTGAGTTTTTGCTTTATCATTCACTATTCTATAATTTCATTAAGTTAATGCTCTGGAAATCAGTTTTCTTTTTAATTTACTTTAAAAAGAATGAAAAAAAAAAGAGTGAAAAGGCTTGATGTTTTCTTGTGCTTCTATCTGTGTCTGGCACATGGTATATTCTCTTATTTTAAAATGTTGATCTGATTATCCTCATTTCCTCATATACTTTTCCTATGTTTTTCTGCTCCTGTTAGTATTTCCTTTATGTTTATTTTTTAATTTTTTAAAAAAGATTTTATTTATTCATGAGAGACACAGAGAGAAAGGCAGAGACACAGGCAGAGGAGAAGCAGGCTCCATGCAGGGAGCCTGATGTGGGACTCCATCTGGGAACTCCAGGACCACGCCCTGAGCCAAAGGCAGATGCTCAACCGCTGAGCCACCCAGGTGTCCCTTCTTTATGTTTATAAAGTACTTTTCTGTACATCAGTCCCATGAGCTAAATTAGACAATTCTATAAATGTATTTTACTAACATTAATGTTTTCGTGAGATAGAATGTTTGGTAACAGTAGCATACCGGACTTTAAAAAAAAAATCAGTAAATATACTTTTAGATTTTGTTTTTCTGTCACATGTACTGTTTCTGTGTTGCACAGTCTGTTTTGGGAAGGGAAGGTATAGGGTAAGTGTTTATGGAAGTGAAATGTTGAAATATTACTCTTTTCATGATACCAGCATGATAACGTTGACCAGAGTACACCTTAAAGTCAGATCTGGCAAAGGCTTCTCCTTTGGTTATTTCAGAAAGTTCCAGGAAGAATACCTGAGCCTCTTCAAAACAACCCTCCCTTCTACATATTGATGACTGAAAATCTACCAACTATAAGACTTTGTCTCTTTTGGAAGTTCAGGATGGGGTCACCTGGGCAGCTTGGTTAAGTGTCTGTTTGGGCCCAGGTCATGATCTCAAGGTCCTGAGATTGAGCCCTACGTGGGGCTCCTTGCCCAGTGGGAGTCTGCTTCTCCCTCTGTCTCTCCCCCTTGATGGTTTGTTCTCTCTCAAATAAAATCTTTAAAAAAAAAAAAGAAAGAAAGAAAGAAAGTTCAGTATGTTCCAGGATTCCTAGACTGAGGTTAGGGCTTGAGTTAATGAGCTAATTGAGTTAGCTCATTTAAGCTTTTTCTTACACTTTTTCAAATCTTTTATTGAAGCCTGATTTGTTAAGAATGAAAACTGAGACCTAGGCTTTCAGTGCCTGGATCAAAAGGGATCTCCCACCAAAGATTGAAAATCTTACTAAATCAAGGAAATTCTATTTTTTTTTAAAGATTTTATTTATTTATTCATGAGAGACACAGAGAGAGAGAGAGAGAGGCAGAGACATAGGCAGAGGGAGAAGCAGGCTCCATTGCAGGGAACCCGATGTGGGTCTCGATCCCACGTCTCCAGGATTAGGTCCTGGGCTAAAGATGGTGCTAAACCACTGAGCCACCCAGGCTGCCCTAGGCAATTGTTTTTAATAACCTTAAAATAATTGGTGTTTTAAAGGCATACTGTGTCCTCAAGTAAGATTGTTTTTCCTAGAGACAGGAAAATATTTTTTTCCCTAAGAAGCATAGGTATACTTTTGTAATAATCATGAGGGAAATTGTGGCATATCCAATTTTTCAGGATTATTTCTATTTTATTAAGACAGGCCCATCATTTTGATTCAAAACCAAACCCCTCATATACTTTATTGAAAAAGCTGTATACTAACAAGCTATAATTCCAGTTTGCCTCCACAACTTAAGCAAATTTGACATATGAATCCAGATCCAGAGGTGTTTAAATTAAATGATTATATGGGACCCTGGGTGGTTCAGTTGGTTAAGTGTCAGGCTCTTGATTTGGGCTCAGGTCATGATCTCAGGATCCTACGATTAAGCCCCACCTCAGTCTCTGCACTCAGCAAGGAGTTTGCTTATGATTCTCCTAGGCACCTGGACAGTTCAATGGTTGAGCGTCTACTTTCAGCTCAGGGTGTGATCCCGGGGTTCTGGGATCGAGTCCCACATCAGGTTCCCCACAGGGAGCTTGCTTCTCCCTCTGCCTATGTCTCTGCCTCTCTCTGTGTGTCTTTCGAGAATAAATAAATGAAATCTTACAAAAAAAAAAAAAAGATTCTCTCTCCTTGTCCCTCTGCCCTGCCCCCCCAAAATTGATTGATTGATTGATTGATTATGTACTTGACACATTTGCCATACGATTCTTTGGAAGAGCAGTCAATTTTGGCTAGTCAGTATAAAAGTGATTCGATACATAGATATAGATTTAATAGCTTTAAAGAGGTACACAAACAGGCAGCTGTATAATTAGTGGGATATTACTGCTTTAAAAATGCAGTCTCTGCTGAGGAATCTCTTCTCATTAGAATAGAGTCTAGTTTTGATAGTTAAAATATCTTGAATTTTGTTCTTTTGAAATTGAAACTGGAAGAAGTATAAATAGTTAGGTTATCCCTTTGATGTCTTGCACAGTGTGTTTTATTCCAGTAAACACTAGCTTGCCATCATTTGGTCAAACCATGTAAATTAGTCTCCTTCAGCTGTTTTATATTTGAGTGTTTCATGTTCCCCAGTAATTTTTCTATTCTGTAATTGGCCTTTACAACTGATTATGAAGAACTGAGAAAATCACACATTCCAGTTTTTCCATCACTGATTAGCTGCATATATTCATATTACAGATTTCTATTATAACTGGAGAAATATTATAATTTCAAATATTATTGGTAATTTAAAGTACATTACAGTGGATGTTAGATCATTTACCCACTAAAATTCTTCAAAAGGTTTTTGTAAAGGGCATGAAAATGTCTTAACTTAGAAAGTGACAGGTTCCAGAGAGATCTTTTGAGTACCCTAAGGGTAAATGTACCAGAATGGAAAGAAAGTGTGAATAGTGAATACTGATGCCAAGATGAATGAATGAGAGACTGTGTCCTGGAATAGGAATTCTTAGAGCCACATCTGGTGTGGGAGATATTGAAGATTATAGCTACTTAGTCCAAATATTGAGGATTTGCATGATTCTTGTATCTTTTTATCTCTGTCTTTTCCCCCTACCCTTGCCAGACTAACTGTGGTCATTTTTAGTAGCTGTTGAGGGTGGCAGAAATGGCTTATAAACTTTTATTTTTGTACCATTGCTTGAAAGTAGTCATTGTTAAGCAATGCACATAGATGATCACACTTAAAAATGGAGATATTTGTACTGTCCTCAACAACATCTTAATTATTACCCTAGCACATATGCCTTCAGAAGACGAATGAAAGGATTCAAAGAAGAGATTTCATTCCATTTTCTATTGATTTACCTTCTTGATGTTGATTTTATAGGAGGTAAACATAGTACATTTTATAAATTCTACTAGAAAATAAAAATTGTTTATGAATTTGTTAAATGAGTTGACTTAAACAAGGTATTGGAAATTATAAAATACAGATGTAAAGTCTTTCATAGAATGTCTTTTGATTCCATTTCCCATTTGTTGGAGGTGGGAAAGAGTCAAGTTTTCAAACACTTTTGCTTGAAAATAATTTTCTGTCTAAAATCAGAACTTAAAATAGAGTGGGCCTATACACCCAAATGAATTTATGGTTAATCATACTATTAAAGTAGCAAGATCTGATTGTTCAGAGGTAGTATTTTAGTTGATTCTTCTTTCTTAATTTTATTGAAGGAAAACAAATATCCAGAAACCATTTAATTTTGGAATAGTATTATACTTTTGATTGATTTTTATACAGATTTGCCTCTCTCATCATGGTTGGATGGTTCTAACATGAAAAATAGCCAGAGTCAACAAAAAATAAATGAGGAAGTAGGCCAGGTGTATGTGGTTATGGAGAGATCAGGAGGTAAGGAGCCAGTCTGAAATTTGGGAATTAACTGTAGGTGATCCTTGAAGTAGATCATCTGTGTATGAACACATTACTGTGTGAGGTAATGAAAGTGGTGGTAGTGACAACAGGGAGAAAAAAAAAAACCCTCTTCTGCTCAAGAAGACCTCTGAGGGCTGTGTCCTTTATCCTTACAGCTGTATGGCAGGATCAGGGAATTGGATTTACAAAATCAGAAGCCTGTCATCTGTGAGCACTTTAGTATTTTTAAAAGACTAGTAAATAGAAATATAGTTCCCCTTACCTGGAAATGCTGCCATAATAACAGTATTTCTGAAACAAAGAGTAAAGTCTGAAGCAAAGGGAGAACTCTCTTTAAAGGGCTGCTTAAAGAGATGCCTGGGTGGCTCAGCGATTTAGCTCTTGCCTTCAGCCTAGGGCGTGATCCGAAGTCCTGGGATTGAGTCCCACAACGGGCTCCCTGCAGGGAGCCTGCTTCTCCCTCTGTCTCTGCCTCTCTCTGTGTGTCTCTCATGAATGAATGAATGAATAAATAAATAAATAAATAAATAAATCTTAAAAAATTAAATGAAAAACATAAAGAGCTTGTTTAAAGGTGCAGAGTCAGCCTGGATATTTAGTATTTGCTCTCTTCCCAGGCACAGGAAAACAAATAAAGGAGCATATATAGACCCTTAGGAATAAGCAGAAGAGGAGAGGAAGTAACAGAATGAAAGACATTAATAAATCTCTAGAATAGATTATGGGATTTTCACCCATAATTGACCACATCTTCAGTGGAGTAGAGTCATAGTGAAGATACATACCTGTACTGAAAACAGATCTGTGGAAGTTAGAATACTCACTGTGACTCCCATACCCCTCTGCCACTTGGCTTTGGACTTTGCTATTGAGTATAATTCCTTCACGCAGGAGGTGGCGTTGTTTTGTTTGTGAGCTTTTTTTTGAAGAATGATCCTCAAAAAAGGGTCTGTGGATATTAACATTTGGAGGTCCCTTAATAAAATGTAGACTCCTCAGCTGATCACTAGTCAGCAAAGCCCTTTCCTGCACACAAAACTTCCCATTTGAGTTTTAGTGCTCCCTCTTAAATCAAAACTGGCAAACAGGAGCATCAGACCTGTGAAGACTGTAACATGATAATCACAAGAAAAAAGAATCTTGGAAGAAATGCCTTCCAGAAATCAGAAGAAAAACTCCTTAACTGTCTGAAAGAGATGGGCAGGTAGAGGGTATTTATTAAGCAAAAACATCATATATATTTAATACAATTATTAAAATATATATAAAGATTTTATTTATTTTAGATACTCTATACTTTTAATTATATATTAATTAAATATATTAATCTATAAATATTATATAATATATAAATATTAAAATATATATACAGATTTTATTTATTTGAGAGAGAGTATATACATATGAGTTGGGGGGAGGGGTAGAGGGAGAGGGAGAAGCAGACTCCCTGCTGTGAGCAGGGATCCCAAAGCAGGGCTTGATCCTAGGACCGCAAGATCGTGACCTGACCCAAAGACAGACACTTAACTGGCTGAGCCAGCCAGGTGCCCCTAGGATATATATATAGGGGCAAATAGGGGCACCTGGTTGGCTCCGTCAGTAGAGCATGCAACTTTGATCTAAGGGTCATGAGTTCAGCCTCCAGGTTGGGCATAGAGCTGACTTAAAATAAATAAAGTAAAAATATTCCCTTAATAAAGAAATGTAGTGGAATGACTGGATAGCTAAATATGAAGAATTTTCCCAGAAAGTAAAATTTCCTAAAGGAGAGAAGTGTAGTATAGAAAAAAAACTAGAGAATGTCTCCAGGAGGCTCAACATTTGAACTCTAGATGTTCTAGAAAAGCAAAGCGTGGAAATGATCTCCAGCATTCTTTTTTTTTTTTTTTTTAAGAATTTATTTATTTATTCATGAAAGACACAGAGGGAGAGGCAGAGACACAGGCAGAGGGAGAAGCAGACTCCCTGCACGGAGCCTGATGCAGGACTTGATCCCAGGACCCGGGATCATGACCTGAGCTGAAGGCAGACGCTCAACCACTGAGCCACCCACGTGCCCCAGCAGTCTTTTTTTTTTTTTTTTTTGAAGAGAGAATTGACTGATTCCCTTGTGTGTTTGACCATATAGAGAGAAATTTTTTTTTTCCTTAAGATTTTATTTATTTATTAGAGAGAGAGAGCAGGAGTAGTGGGGAGAGACAGAGGCAAAGGGAGAAGCAAGCTCCCCAGTGAGCAGGGAACCCAGTGGAGGTTGCCATCCCAGTATGTTGGGATCATGACCTGAGTCAAAAGCAGGCACTTAACTGACTGAGCCACCAGGTGCCCCTACAGAGAGTTTTTATACTTTGGATCAACAAGAGTTTTATACTTTGGATCAACAAGAATTAGTGATAGTCACTTAAAAAGCAAAGCAACTGTAGACATGAAGTTATCCCTCTGGGGGAAAAATATGAAATGTGGCATGGGAAAATATGTAATCATATTGGCTCCACTGTGAACTGAATCATACAAACATTGAATATTGACTAAAATCCCCAAATTGACACAGAACCAAATGAAGAGGATTGGGGGGAGAGAGTATGGTATAAGTAGAGGTGGGATAATAAGCCCCCTACATAATCAATAAGTGATACATACAAGTCATACATATTTAGAGACAAATGTCAAAAGAAACAGCTCAGTTAAAAATGTACAGCTCTAGTGGGGAGGAGGAATCCAGATGGGAGATGTGGGGCAGGAGCTTCTGTTTTTCATTTTCCGTTATACGACACTCAGTAGCATCTGACTATTAAAATTACGGGCACATCTTAACTTTGCTTAAAAAATTAAAGCAGGAGGCGAAGGGCTTTTTGTTCATTTTATTGTTTTTGCAAAGCCTCCCACATATGGTTTTGAGGCATATATGTGTCTCAGTAGGAAGAATGATAACTGAATGCACCAGGGGGAGTTTGGGGATGCTTATCTGCTTCTCAGGTCTGGCTTCATGGGCTTGCATCCTGTACAGTCACAGAAGCCCCACATTTGGTTTAATGTGCTGCCCTCCCTGTTTCAAAATTCTCAGTAATTTTAGGGACTAGGGGCCCCACGTTGTCCTTTTGCACGTGCCTTGCAAATTGTGTAGCCAGACCTGCTTCTGATAGATACATTGTTTGAATTCTGGCCTGACTGAGGTTGCTACTACTTCCTTTGACCCTGACCTTCCAGTGGCCTGTTGTTTTCACCACCCAGAAATGACTGTGGCCACAGGGAATGGAGTAAATGAACATTCGTCACAAGGGAATTTGAAAGTTGTGTATTACATGACATCCTTAGAAAACTGCCCTGTCCTCTTTTATTAGTTAATTCTTTGTTCTCTTAAGAAAGACATTTGACATAGCGTTTTCTTTATTTTTCAGAACTTTTTTAGGATTGCGAAATTGAGAGGGACATATAGGAATTTCCCATATACTCGCTGCCCCAGCACATGCATAGCTTCTCCAACTATCCACATCCCCCACCAGAGTGGTCCTTATGATAAACCTACCGTGATGCATCAGTATGACCTGGAGTCCATAAGTCCATACAATCTGGCATTCTTTTGGTTTTTCTATTAGTTGGTTCTGGTTATTATAACAGAATACCATAGACTGAATGGCTTATAAACAACAGAAATGTATTGCTCACAGTTCTGGAGGATGGGAAGTCGAAGATGAAGGCATTGACCCGTGTCCTCAAATGTCTAAAGGGGTAAGGGAGCTCTCTATGGTCTTTTTTCTATGGGTATTAATCCCGTTCATGAGGGATTATGACTTAATCACTTCCCAAAGCTTCTACATCCTAATACCACCATTTTTTAAAGATTTTATTTATTTATTCATGAGAGACAGAGAGAGGCAGAGACATAGGCAGAGGGAGAAGCAGGCTCCCTGTGGGGAGCCCGATGCAGGACTTGTTCCTAGTACCCCAGGATCACAACCTGAGCCAAAGGCAAACACTCAACCACTGAGCCACCCAGGAATCTCTCCAAATACCATCATATTGGAGATTCAGCCTTACCATAGGGGGGCACCTGGGTGGTTCAGTCACTTAAGCATCTGACTTTTGGTTTCAGCTCAGGTCATGATTTTGTGGTCATGGGATCAAGCTCCGTATCCAGCTCTAAGCTAAGCTTGGAGTGTGCGTCAGATTCACTCTCTCAAATAAATAAAATCTTTATTTAAAAAAAACTCAACATAGGGATTTTGGGGAATAAACATTCAGTCTATAGTAGTTTGTACATTTCTTGGGTTTAGACAACTTTATAATGACATATATCCATCATTATAAATCATACAGAGTAGTTTCAGTGCCCTAAGAATCCTCTATGCTTTGCCTATTCATCCCTTCCTGCCCCCAACCCTAGTTATTTTTAATTCTGAACTCCATACTGAGTGCAGTGGTTTTCATAGGAAAGAAAATCAGCATTGTGCAGCAGAGGAATGAAAAGCTATGCTTACACCACTTTGGGAGAAAGTTTATGGGGACTCTGAGGTGTGAAAGGACCCCTGCCAAGCAAAGAGTACTGAAATCTCACCAAGACCTCACTTGACTTCCCGTAATGAGCAATGCCCTCTGCAGGCGGGTCTCATTTCCTGGCTGGTCACTACATGGCAGTTTGCCTGTCTCACCTGTTTTAATGAGGATGCCAGTATGGGGAAGCACACAAGTCTGGTGCTGTCTCTGAAAGGGTCTCTTCTGTCCCATGCCTCCATGGCCTGACTGAACCTGCCGATTCTGCTGTAAATCTTAATGCTTTCTTTATCTTAAATAGAGCTGTAAAGGCCAAAGGCCCATGCATCAGGGGATGAGAATCCCTCAAGCTTAGTGGTGGGGGCTAAGCTGAATGTGTCACCTGTGAATGGAAGGAGGGAGCAGACAGTGCCAACTAAGGAATAATGACTTATCACCATGAAGTGAGGAGGCAGGCTTTCGTGTTTATTTAGCAAATTGATTTTAAAGGCAGTTACCAAAGAGAAGCTTTAGAAATGTCTAAAACAATAATAGTGTCATGGCAGTCATTGCACCGTCCCCAGAATGATGCATTTCAAAGACAACTAATTTAGATACATATGTCCTGCTGTATTCCTTAAAATAATTTATTTTGTAATAATGCTTACTTGTTATTAAAATTATTTAAAATTGTAATGTTCTAGGGATAGCTCTATTTAATATAAAGAAATGTTTGTGACTCGTGGCTTAGATGAATTTCTCTGTCTCTCCCTTTATATTTTGGATAAAAGAGTTTTGTAAAGGGTGACAGCTCCCATGTAGGTTATGTTAACTCAGACATGCCTTAGAATACTAGGTGAAGCTAACAAAACAATCGGAGGCCTTCCTTTTTCCCAGTCTACAGTGGCCTTTTCTGAATATCTGTTTAGGTTACATGCCTAACACTGTGCTAGCCGTTGGAGATGCAGGTTGGACAGGATAAAGTCAGTCTCTGTCATGGGGGTGTTCACAGTCCCGGGAGGGAAAGATGCTAATCATTACACATGGAGATAAAGCCTATGAATGAAAAGTTCAAGATGTCTTGAGAGCTGAAAAGGAAGAACTAATTTAGGTTGAGTTCAGGAAATGACTTGTAAGCCGATAAGTCAAGGATGAGTTAGAAAGTATTGCCAGCGCAAGGAACAGAGTGTGCAAGGACTTAAGCAAGAACACGCCCTTTGTATGAAAGGCATCCAAAGGAGGTCAGAGTCCTTAGAGTCAAAAAGGAAGGAGTAGAGTGGCACAGGAATCAACTACAAAGGCAGGGAGGGGCCACACAGGACCAAAAACTCATTAAGGTTATCATTTTAAAATTATAGATAACAGGGGCACTGGGTGGCTCAGTGGTTGAGCATCTGCCTTTGGCTCAGGTTGTGATCCTAGGGTCCTGGGATCAAGTTCCACATTGGGCTCCCTGCAGGGAGCCTGCTTCTCCCTCTGCCTATGTCTCTACCTCTCTTTGTGTCTCTCATGAATAAATAAGTAAAATCCTTTAAAAAATAAAATTATAGATACAATGAAGCCACTAATACATGGGGAATAGGCAAAACTGGATCACCATGTATCCAAGGGGTACATAGAGAGTAATTTTCACACCTTACTGGAGATTTTAGGCATTGTCATATAAACCTGGGTTCAAATCCTGGTTGTGCCCTTTGCTAGCTCTGTGGTCTCAGTTTCTTGTAAAATGGGTATGATAATACCAAATACCATAGTAAAGATTGAAAGACATCTATAAGGCACATATACAGTACCTGACATCTAATAAACTCTCAGTATCTAGTGGTAATGAGGACAATAGCAGTCTTCTTTATTGGAGCTATTATTATTATATATTTTAGGAATTGAAACAAGTGTAAGTGGGCAGAGGAATAAATGATTAAACTATCCAGCCATCAAGTAGGAAAGGGATAAATAGAAGAATCTGTTCCAAGAATCAAAGAAAAGTACCCCAAAATTACACTAATTTAATTGTCTTTGTGATGGGAAAACTCAGAAAGCCCAGTAAAACTGGAATAATTTCACTCTTTTACCTCGTGGCATTTTGACTCTGTGGAATCACAGTTAAACAGCTTGTGTGTAAGAGTTTAGAAAGCAGACATGGGAGATTAGTGTGAATGATCGTTAGACGTATTTGAAAATCCCTGATCTATAATTACCAGTGCATTTTGAATTACTCATTTTCTCAAGGAAAAACTTTTGGAGACTATAACTTTTTTTGAAATAGGAAAAAATTGCTAACCTGACCTGCTTCATGGTGATTCATTCTTTTCCCATTTTGCTCCTTAAAACAAACCAAGAAGCCAGATGTTTAGTTGCCTAAGATGAAAGCCATTTCCTTAGAAATCCTGAATGAAAGAAAAAGTGCTTCTCTAGAATGGCAGGGTCTGTTTAAAGGTAATCATGACCTGATTCAGGCAATAGAATGTGGTTGTAAGAATGTTGCTCCTAGCAACAAAGAATACTTCTAGATGTATTCATTTTGAAAAAAAAAAAAGCCTTCTCTAATAATAAATGTGTATGGAATTTTGCTTCACTGTACAGAATGTTCTTTTTTTTTTTTCAACTATTGTATGGACCTAAGTTGTACTCCGTTCGGTAGGCTTATAACCTTTTAAATGCTTTTGTTTGCTTCAAAACTCTCCATTTCTTTTATAGAATGGTTTTTTACCTGTTAACACCCTCTTTTTCTTTCTGTGAATTTAAATTGCACTTAAGGGTGACAGGATACTAAGAAAGAAGTCCTTAGTTCCCTCATCTTTATAAATAGCAGGATGAAATCAGTGATTTTTTTTTTTTAGTTGTCATTGTTTAAAAAGATAAACATGAAATAAGAAATTTCTAATATGTTTGTATGTTGGTTGGATTTATTCCATTGGACTATTGCTAGTGACTAAAATGTTGGGTGGAAAGCTTCGAAACATGAAAGGAAAGCCCCGTCATTTTAACAACTTTCTCTCTCTTCTTGATTTCTTAAAGTAAGGTTTATAAATAGTGATTAAAAACAGAAATCCAGATAAAACAGCCGTATCTAAAATATATCTATTCCAAAGAGGCAAAGTAAGAAATCTTTATTTATTTATTTATTTATTTATCCAAAGATACAGTTTTATATTTCACTATTTTTTCTTTCATCATAGGCTTCTTGTTTCGAGATTTTTTTTAAAGGAATTAGATATAGATCTGTAAAATCATATAACTGATCAATTGTTTTGGAAAACACTTAGAATACCATAATTAGACCTGAGCCCTTCAACATAGATAAAGATCCTGAGACTATCTTTTCTTAAAATTTTTTTCTTCCATCTCTGATTCCAAATTTTCATTCTTTTAAAGGCCTATAAAAGCAATTTTGTTTGTGGAGTTTTCTTGAACAGAGTCTGTTCAGATAGTGATCGCTGTGTTAAATTTATCATCAGGCAAATACAGTTGATTCTTATTACTCCCTTTTATCTTGCCTATGACTTTTGGTTTCTCACAAAACACTTATTTAAATACAGTAAAGAACAAAAACACTGGAGGGAGGTCCTAAGGAGTAGAATTCTAATTACTACTGTGCTGTGAGATTTCAGGCAAATCATTTAATCTCTCTAGGCCAAGTTTGAGCAATGAATTGAGAGAATTTAACTCTGCTATCTCTGAGGTCTCTTCAGAGCGCGTTCTGGTATGATTAGAATGCCATCCTGATTTTGTGGAGGTTTGGAGAGAATTACAGCTTGTTTTTCTCTTAGCTACAATGTGTCATTAAAGTCTTAAATTTGCATTGTAGGTAGAAAAGAAACAAATTTTCACAGTGAAGGTAGTGCTGATGGCAATTTGAGTTAATTTTGAACTCTCCCCGATGAAAATCGCAATTTTTCTAGCCATAGTGATCTTGCCTTTGTTCATTATCATGTAATAAATATTTATTGACCTAATGTGCCAGGCACTCTTTTAGGCACTGAAACAGAATGTATTATATATAATACACTGGTTTTAAACATGGGAAATCTATGTATTTTAAAGATTTTTTTCATGCTATGCTATTCATATTTCACAAAATCTGTGAAACTTAGATAATCTTTTGCTAATTTTGTTTTGCTTACATTGTTAAATAGTATTTTCATCACTAATAGGAATTTCAATATAGAGAACACAAAATATAAATGTGGAGGGGAAAAAGGAATGACCTCTGGCACTAAAGGATTCTTTTTTTTTTAAATGGGTGAAATATCTTTTTTTTAATAAATTTATTTTTTATTGGTGTTCAATTTACCAACATACACAATAACACCCAGTGCTCATCCTGTCAAGTGCCCCCCTCAGTACCCATCACCCATTCACCCCCACCCCCTGCCCTCCTCCCCTTCCACCACCCCTAGTTCGTTTCCCAGAGTTAGGAGTCTTTATGTTCTGTCTCCCTTTCTGATATTTCCCACACATTTCTTCTCCCTTCCCTTATATTCCCTTTCACTATTATTTATACTCCCCAAATGAATGAGAACATACACTGTTTGACCTTCTCCGACTGACTTACTTCACTCAGCATAATACCCTCCAGTTCTATCCACGTCGAAGCAAATGGTGGGTATTTGTCATTTCTAATGGCTGAGTAATATTCCATTGTATACATAGACCACATCTTCTTTATCCATCATCTTTCGATGGACACCGAGGCTCCTTCCACAGTTTGGCTATTGTGGACATTGCTGCTAGAAACATCGGGGTGCAGGTGTCCCAGCGTTTCATTGCATCTGAATCTTTAGGGTAAATCCCCAACAGTGCAATTGCTGGGTCGTAGGGCAGATCTATTTTTAACTCTTTGAGGAACCTCCACACAGTTTTCCAGAGTGGCTGCACCAGTTCACATTCCCACCAACAGTGCAAGAGGGTTCCCCTTTCTCCACATCCTCTTCAACATTTGTGGTTTCCTGCCTTGTTAATTTTCCCCATTCTCACTGGTGTGAGGTGGTATCTCATTGTGGTTTTGATTTGTATTTCCCTGATGGCCAGTGATGCAGAAGATTTTCTCATGTGCATGTTGGCCATGTCTATGTCTTCCTCTGTGAGATTTCTCTTCATGTCTTTTGCCCATTTCATGATTGGGTTGTTTGTTTCTTTGGTGTTGAGTTTAATAAGTTCTTTATAGGATTCTTTCATTTTATTGCAACCTTATAATGCTAATGAATTTGCCAGTTTAGATTATAAGATGGTTTAGACCTCACATATGTTATCTGTGGTTTCTTTGGCTTCACCAATATTTACCAGTTTCTTAACATAGACCCATATAGGACATCTTTTATTTGTAATCATTCATTTCTAACTCATCAGTTTATTAATAAAAATTATATAGGGGTGCCTGGATGGCTCCATTGGTTAAGCATCCAACTTCTGATTTCAGCTCAGGTCATGATCTCAGAGTTGTGAGATGGAGCCTCGCATTGGGCTCCATGAGGGGCGTGGAGCCTGCTTAGGATTCTCTCTCTCTCTCCCTCCCCCTGCACCCTCCCCCTCAAACCAACCAACCAACCAACAAATAAATAAAATCTAAAATAAAAATAATTTAAATAATAAAAATTGGGGATACTTGGGTTGCTCAGTGGTTGAGTGTCTCCCTTTGACTCAGGTCATGATCCCAGAGTTCTGGGATTGAGTTCGCCCCAGGCTCCTTGCAGGGAGCTTGCTTCTCCCTCTGCCTCTCTCTCTGCCTCTCTCTCTGTGTGTCTCTCATTAGTAAATAAATAAAACCTTTAAAAATAAAAAAATAAAAATTGTATAATCTTTCTAAGGATAAAACTTTGTTTTCTTGACTTTTTTGGAGACTTTTAGCTCTCCCGTTTTAGCCTCTTCCCTTTCATCCTTCTGTTAAGCTCTCCCCAACCCTCTAACAGTTCTAAATCCTAAAGGTCCAGGTTCCACTGGCCAGTATTTTCACACAGAACAGCATAGAATTGATTCACTATCAGAAAGCCCTTCAGATTCCACCTGGCAAAGGTGTTGTGATTGCAGTGTACAGTAATCAGATACCTGTTGGTAAACGTTGTGTTCTTTCTAATATACTTTTATCTAATGTAACTCAAAAGTTCAAGTGTAGAGTTAAAGAAGATCCTGATGTAAACAAAGCAAGAAATTCAATAAACTACACCAGTGACTTGAGAACTTAACAAAGTGTGACAGATTCTTTCAACCCTTATAGTTGGGCCAAGGTTAAAAAAGTTGGCCATACATGAATGAAATAGCTATTATGTAGATCAATAGTGGCTCACAAAGACCAGTTACAAGTTGAGATACTTCCTTTGTCGCAGTATTATGCTAAGAAAGAAAAGTAGCACTCAGAACTTCTCTGATCCAGCACTGCTGTATCCCTTACCCTGAGAAAATACCTGGCACGTGGTAGGCCCTCAAAAGTCATGTTGAAAAAACAGACTCTTCTTTTATCAGCATCTGGTTAGAACTATTTTGTCAATTTCTTTATGTGACGATATTTAAAAATATTAATTCAGTGTAAGTGGAATCAAACTCAGCGAAGAAAGTTGTACGTATAGGTTCTCATCCTAAATAGAAAATGAATGTAACTTTTATTTCCATATTAACATCTGCCTTTTCTAAGAACTCCGTACTCTATCAAAAACAACAGATGATCTAGTTGGCGTGTGGAAATGTATGGTTGAAAGATTTAGTATGAGTTGGTCTGTTATTAATAAAAAATTCATTGAACTGCTTTGTTTTGTTATTTATATTCTAATTCCCTTTGTGTTCTCAGTTTATACCAGTTTATATTAGTAGCAGCTCCAGAAGGGAGGTCGTTGGGAACTCCTCTATCCCACGGTCACAGCTGGGGAGTTTTTGTCTTCTAGAGACCCCAGATCAGCCTGGATTTCTCTCTTACCTCACCCTTCCAAACCCTTCTTCCATGGAGATTCTTGCCTTCTCTCATAATCACAGATATTCAACAAGTCTGGTCTTTTAAATCTGATCCTGGGGAAAGAGGAAGTAGATCCACAGAAAGAAGGAAGGGAGTAAACTTTGACTCACATCTGTCCTCACTAACCTACCCTGAGACCCAGTCCTACTTCTTTTTCTGTTCCATTTTCCATCCTCACCTCCTTATGCCAACCCACATCCCTTCATGTTCTCATTTAACTTGTCATCCCAGACCTCCAGTTCTGCCCCTCATTTCCTGAAACTTTGGTACTCTCAGAGGCTGCTCTCCAGTGCTGCCTTACGGAGCCTACATCCCAGAATCCTCCAACAGTGACTGGTAGCAAGGAGGACAGGATTCCCATTGACAAGCCAGTGTGGCAGCACAAGAAGATTGGTTTCTTCCACCCCATATGGGATTGGCCTGGGATGCATTTTCCCAGTGTCCTGTAGAACTCTGGGCCCTGCCTTAGCATTATCATCGCTTAAATCAGGTTTTGTGTGCTGATCTGGCGACTTAATCCCCAGTGGTAATCTTGTTTGCCTGGGAAAATGATAAAGTTTTGAAGAACTGCCTAATAAGTGAACTTTAGCAACACCCAAAGTTTGGAAATTGGTGCCTGCCTGGTTTCTGATAAGATGTATCCTGCAGCTGCTTGAAAGGGCTTTGTTTGGGGTGGGGGTTGAGAGGGAAGAGGGTGTTGTTGGTTTTGTTTTAACATTGAGAATACTTAGCTCTAGGAGCACTTTTGAACCATCTTCATTTATGTTATTTCTCCATTTAACTTTGGGCATTTTAGACATAATGCATTTGCACCGAAAAACATGTACTTCAGATAATTCCATAAATCGACATATCAACAGCTGTGTACCTCCACTGAGGAAAAGATTCCTTTTCACAGGCATTTCTTTATGGCTTGGAAACTAATATTTTAATCCATCTTTTCAAAGAATGTACTGAGAGTTTTAACAGGGGGTAGCTGGTCAGATTTAAACTGTGTGTCTGTTGAACCATGCCGAGCAAATTTTGGGGGTTTTGTGTTAGTGATATTTTCTGTTTAAATAAGAGGCCTGATAAGAGGAAAGCATTGCTTCAGAAATACTTAAATTTTGGAGTTCAAGTATTAGTTAAAATATTTGTTTTCTAAGTTTCTAGGACGTTGAATGTTTAAGGTCATCCTTGAACTAATGATATCCACACTTTTCTTGGTTAAATTTCGCTAAATGAATTGTGACTCATAAACTTGGTTGCATTATATGGAACTTGTGTCATGTGGGGCCTTTAATCCACACTGTAAAGCTTTTCATGGAAGATATCTGAACCTTTATTATTATTTATATCTGAGTTAAATTAAGGCCAAGAAATGTAATTGTTGTTCTCCTGCTTGCATCAATAGTTTTACTTAAGTTTTCTCTACTGATAAATTTGAGTCAAATTTAATGAGTAATAAATCTAAAGATAACCTTTAAAAACCATTGGAGAGCTTAGAAAGTGAATATATAATTGTGATTAAAAAGGATATGTGACTAAGGCACTCAAATGGTGCTTGGTTGCTTCTTACTGGTTTAACGCAGTTGAATGAAAATTACTTCCTAGTTACATTAAAATAGCATCATTGATTATTTTCAACGTTTTTTAATGAGGTAAGGAGATACAACAGTGCATCATAAAAATTAAAAGTTGAAAAGACCGAAGTACCAGACGTTTAGCCCAAAGACAAAGAAGTTAATTTAAGATACAGATCTCTAGGTAAATGTTTGTGTCAATTTCCTCACAAACTGTTTTGCTAATGTTTGTTCTCTTTCCTGTGAAAAATAGGCATATCATTCAAAAACAGAGTACATTTATCAAAAAGTAGGAACTTATCTAATAAATTGTAATTTTATTAAAACATTATGCTTTACATTCCTGATGTGCCATAAAACTTAATGTGGAACAGAAATATAAAACCTTGACCAGTTGGATTTCATGTGTATTTTAAAACCAGTAGGCCATTGCTTGGTTTGTTTCTACAGTATGAATTTTGATGTTTTTATAACTCATGTTATCTTTTTATTGCATAAAATAGAAATGAAAGCTCTTCAGTTTATAGTTTGCTAAATAATGAAGGACAAATGTCCAAATAAGAACTTTAAAATGTGATCTATAACCTACGAGAGTTAGCATGTAGGGCTATTTTTAAAACTGCATTTAAATACTGTTTTTAAATTTCCTAGAGCAAAGGGGTTTTGTGTTTAGTTTGAAGCAGTATCAGCTAGACCACATCTATAGTCAGAAATAGGGACATCCACAAGTTTGAGTAGAAATGTTTATCCTTCCTTAAACCTTATTTTAATGTCTTTGGGTCCATTTTTTAAGATCTTTAAAGACCCTGGCTCTATTTTTAAAGGACTTGGGGCAAGAATGTTCTAATATTAGCCAAAAATCTTCATCAGTATAGTATAATAGTAGTTCTATTGAGGCTGAACTGTTATGGGTTATTTTATTTCTTACTTTCCAAACTGTAAAGTGGTTATATTACTTTCATAAATAGACTTTTTTATGTCTCCATGTGTATATATATTTAGGGAGGAGAGAGACTCTGAATGACTCATTCTGAAAAAGGGGGGGGGCGGTTTTTAACTTTAGATAGTTTTCTCCTCTTTTCATTTCTTCACTGAATGTTGCCAGATACTGTCCGTAAAAAGTGTTCCCTTTCTTTTAACTATCTCTCCTTGTTGCCAAGGTGTAAATCAGAAAGTCCAAGTTTCTTTCTCCCACTTCATAAACAAGACTTGGTCGGTTCTGCTTCAGACACTTGGAGCCCTGCCAAGGTTGTCATGATGATGTCAGCTTACCAAGAATGTTCACATTTCTCATGCTGTGTTCACATTCCCTGGACTCGAGCAAATGTCCTTTTTGAGCTCATTGAAGTTTTAGGGTTGGATTTAAAAAGCTTGCATTGTTTTCAGTACTTTTTGCTACCTTTTCAAAGTCAAGGATCCATTTTTAACAGCATGACAGTGTATAGACCCACACGGTACATTTTGTATTTGTAGTTTAAGGAAATAGAGAATGACCAAAAGTTTATCAGGTAGTAAAACCCATAAGACTTGCTAATCTAATAAATTGAAATTTTATGAATTAAGTACTCCCTCATTCAGCATATATTTTATATCAGTATTTATATTTTTTAATATTACTTATTGACTTTTAAATTTTTACCAATAACAGTGGCTTCTACCTATTTTTGGAAAGAGATGCTTATATGTAGAAGTTACTCAGTGTACACAATTTTCAGGTATCTTGCAATACTTCTTGGTTATTGGTTAGCTGATTAGAAACCATTGTGCTACAGGTACTTATGTCTAATTGTTTAATATATAATTTCGGCCTGTAAGCCAATAAGCTTTAGAAAACCCTGACAGCTTTTGAAGACTATTTAGAGAAATGGCTACAGTTGAAGGGGGAGTAGTTTGACTTTGTACATACCAGTCCTAGTAAACTTAATGGACTTTCCATTTATAGACAAATTATGAGGACCATGAAGAGTTCAGTCCCTCCAACTTTTAAAATGTGTGTAAATTCAAATTTATGGACTTTCAGAGAGCCAAGGTTTAAAATAAAACCTGTTTTATTTTATATCTACCACATTTGATCTAGTTACCATGTAATCCAAAGCAATGTGTAGAATTTTAGTTCTGAAATGATCTTTGAAGAACATATAGTTTGGCTAAAATTTTACAGGTAAGGTCTGGATAACTGAATAATTCTGGACAGTGTAACTACATGGTAGCACAGTTGGGATAAATATGATAATTCCGTGAAAATTATTTGTCTTCAGACATGATTCTTTGTAAATACCAAACAGATGATGTTTATGTGGCTTTCTTACAGTTAATGTACATTATGACATAATTAACCTGAAAAGCAAAATACCAGTTGTTATTGATATATCTTATATCCTCTCATTTGAGTTGCTAAATTACATGTTTAAAAGGTAGGAAAAGGAGATGGATGTCCTTTAATATTAATGTTTAAATTGAGTTTTGGTTGACTTTCTAGGCTGATGTTGGATATTAACTACTCTTTATTTCTGTTATCGTAATGTGAGGTATACATAGTTTTCTTTCAATCACCAAATTTTGATTCATTCAAAATAATGGGACTTCTTGAGACATATTTACTAGCCCAAACTAGGACAAGTGTTAATCATAGTTACAAGCCTGGCTCTCTGCCCTTTGTTCTTATTGAGCGACATAATATATCCTTTTGATAATTTGTACAGCATTCCCCTTGTGGCTTTTTATAAAAGTTTTAAAACAGGTTTAAACTAGATAAATTAAAATCTACTTTGAATTCAGAGATTTTTAAATGTCTATTTTAAGAAATAATTGCAGATTCCAAAAGTAGTTTTCAAATTAGCAAGGAGGCCATGACCAACATTTCATTCCTTCCTGTCTTAGAATCATGGTCTTTGAAATTTCAAGAGTGAATTTGCACAGCTGGAAAGGGACCTGAAGCTCAGCCATGTCAGACTTCCAGATCTTACCTTCCCTGACATTAACTCATGACAGTGACAGCTCAAAATTAGTGACTGCTTAAGGTATATTTATATAATGTAATACCATAGAGGTATTTAAGCAAATGAGATAGTTAATGGCATGAAAGGTTGGGTGAAATAAGTCCCTACTAAGCTGCACAGTTTGTTGTTTGTTTGATACTACTGTTGTCTGTGGACAAAAACTGTCTTATAAACCTATTATACGGGCATCTCAGTGGTTGAGCATCTGGCTTTGGCTCAGGTCATGATCCTGGTGTCCTGGGATCAAGTCCTGTATCAGGCTCCCTGCAGGGAGCCTGCTTCTCCCTCTGCCTATGTCTCTGACTCTCTGTCATGTCTGTCTCTCATGAATCAATAAATAAAATCTTAAAATAAATAAATAAAAACAAACCTGTTATACTTCTTTTCCCCAATTTTACATGTTCCATAAAGTAAATGATTTTTTTTAATTGACCTGATTTGGTTTGTCTGTGATTTTAAGTTCAGGTTGTTTATTTTGTGCATCTCATGCCACTTCCTAAAGAAGAAAGAATCTTTTCTTCCTCAAGAAGTCTTCCCCAGTTGACACAAACTCATTCTCTATTATCCAGTTGATATAGTTCCCTCAGTTGACCTTTGAAAAGATTGTTTTTTTGAATTTGGTACTATTTAATAGTTCTCGTTTCCTTTCTTCCAGTTTGAGCTCCTTTTTGTTCTTGTTCACAAGCTGCCAGGTGGGGGATGGAGATCCTCCTTGTTCAGCAAGGAGAGGAGGCTTCCCTCAGTTGCAGAGCAGTGCTTTCAGGAGACCAGAGTTGCAACCATGTGTGTTTGTTACAATGTTCTTGTTACTAAATGTTAATCTTACATTCTCTCAACTAGCCTGTTCTTTTTATCCTAACCCTCTAAAAATCACTTCCTTTTTTATTATTGTATGTATATTGCTAGCAGCTGGGGACACAATGTATGCATGTTTCCGTATGTATGCATAATTAAAGGCTTCAGACCTGGCTCTATCAAGGTGAGTTTATATTCAGACTTCTCCAAACCTGGTTTCCAAACAGCAGTGTAGCTTAAACAAAACGGAGACTGAGATCCAATTGAACCGAGACGCTGCCCACACTGTGTTGTCTCCTCCCTTCTCTTTAACCCTGGTGACAACCTCCTTCCCCTGTTGTGGGAAGTTTTCAGATCTGCTGCCTTCCATGAGGCTTTTTCCACCCTGCAGCTCAACTCTGCTTTATAAATACTCTTCTGATGTTAAGTTTGTGTTTTGGGAACCTTCTTAAAAGTTCTTGAATCAGATGCTATGAAGTTCTCCAAAATCAAATGTGATGCCATGTCCCTTCACTTTTCAGTGTCTGAAACATAATCAGGAGTAGTAGGTTGATCATTTTTCTGATTCCCAGAACATTAATGCAACAACAACAAAAAAAGCAAAATAATTAACTATGTGTTTTCCTGCCACCAAAGGAAACCCCCAAATCCTTTTATTTTATTGGAATTTTATTGCTATCTGTGGTCTGAAACAAAAGAACTGTCAACCAGGGCTTGGACACATTCTTTATATAGCAAGTTACCTCTAATAATATCCATCACTTTATAAGAGAATTTGCTTTATATTGATGAAGTGTTGCAGAATACTTAAAGCAATTCTCATAAAAGAATGGTATTGCGAATTTGTCTTGATAGATCTAAGCCAGTTAAGGCCAGTCATTCTATTTTGTGTGAAAGGACCCCCAAATGTTTATATCTCATGTTACATTCAAAATTGTATACTTGCTTGACTTTGATTCTTTTTCAGTTATGTTTATAATTAAGCAATATGTTGATGTTGATACTGTCAATCTTTGATAAACATGACAATTCATGTGGGGACTCCCAGACTTTAACCCAAGTTAGAATTAAAATAAAACCAGCCTCGAGTGCAGTATAATGTTGACCTAATATAATCTTAGTGGGAAGTACATTCAATATTTAGACTCTTACGAAGATGAACCGCTAGACCACATGATCTGCTTTTGGCTGGCTGGACCCTTCTTCTGACTACCTAAGTCAATAGTGCCATGATCACCTGAATCTGAGACCCAGGTTACATTGCCCCCGGTGTCATTTTCATCAGCTTGGCGAGTAAATCCCAGCCAGAAATTCATCAGCTACTTTTCATCTTGAGAACTAAATAAGCCTTTGGTTTTTTTGATCAAATTTAACCATAAACTATTTCCTCTACTCATTGCCAGTTTAATCAAATAGCATTACCTAATCCAGGTTGTAATGAGATACTTCTTAAAGGTTTCCCTGTTTTTCAGTCTCTTAGAACTAGGCATAGATTAAAATGAAGTTATTTATCCTTTATCTTTTTTATATCATGATTTTTTTGTTTTACTGATTTGTCATTAAATTATATTTCTAATTATCAGTTTAAAAACTTGCCAGATTTTAATGTGGGTTCAGATTTTAACAATTTAATTAGATAAAATATGGCTGGTGGAAAAGACTCTCCATGCTTTGGCATTAATACTGGATTCCCAACAGTGGTCTTCTAGTACATAGACATTTTACTGACTTGTTGTCATTTTAACCTTTTCACAAATGCATGACTCTGTAATTTATTTGTCCCTGGATAATGAAGAGTTAATTGTACTCTCTGTATATATTTGATTTGCTTATACATTTTACTTGTTGGTTTGCTTATAGACTTACTTTGTTATAGATTATTTACTAGCTCTCTCACCTGTCACTGTATTACTACAAGTTTATGCTTAAGTATATGCATGTATTTTATCATTTGGTAGTGTTTTATTTTTAAAGATTTATTTATTTGAGAAAGAGCACACACACAAGTGGGGTAGGGGCAGAGGGAAAGAATCTTCAAGCAGACTTTTCTCTGAGTGTGGAGCCCAATGTGGGGCTTGAGCTCACAACACATGAGATCATGATCTGAGCTGAAACCAAGAATTGGATGCTTAACCAACTCAAGCACCTAGGCATCCCTGGTAGTGTTTTATTTTCAAAATGATTTTGTATTGGAAATCTTCAAGCTTAATTTTTTACTCAATTTAATTTCCCAAAAATTATTCAAGTAATTAGGCATTTCTAGATATAGTAAATTGCTGTTTATTCAGCATGGTAAGTGGTTACTATTTTTTTTTCCATTTAGCATGATTAGACATAATTATTGATAATTTCTGGAAAGAAGCCAGCAGTGCAAGCCCAGGTTTTTTTTTTTTTTAAAGATTTTTTTATTTATTCATGAAAGACCCAGAGAGAGAAAGGCAGAGGGAGAAGCAGGCTCCAGGCAGGGAGCCCGATGTGGGACTCGATCCCGAGACCAAGGATCACACCTGAGCCAGGGGCAGGTGCTCAATCGCTGAGCCACCCAGGCGTCCCCAAGCCCAGGTTTTAACAAGAATGTAGCCTTTCCAGTCTAAGTCTAGTTAGATATCTGGATCCAAAAAGAGATCAAATCCAAAAGAAACAAAGCTTGACAGATGGGGTCTGGAGGTGGGACGGGGGAGGCAGCACAGTCGTGTGAATATAATACAGAGGTGATATTAATACCAGTTACCAGAAGGCATTTCCAAGACTTCCTCCAGGGTAGGATGTGAGAAGACCAGAACAGGATGCACACCGGCCCCTAGAGACCTGACCTTGCCAGAAACAGAGCAGGAGATGATCCAAAGACTGCCTCTGTGCCCAGGAAGGAATTGGAGAACCCCCCCTGGCCCAGTGCTTGGGATGGGAGGGAACTAAGCAGCAGCTCTCTGTATGCAGGCTTTGAGTGGAAGAGCTGGGAGTGGGAGGTACCTGTGATTATCCTGGACTGCTGCCCTCAGCAGGCTACTAGGAGGTAGGTGGCTTGCTAATAACACCGGATGTCTCTCTAAGTTGAGATGGATCTAGACAGTGCTAAAGTTGGCAACTACTGTTTCCTATGAAGATAATGTAAATGCATGTTAGGCAAATGGTAATACGTTATACTAAAATATATAATAATCTGGAACCTATGAGATTGATTATATGAAGTGCAGGTTTTGTTTTCTTTTAAATAAGCATGGTTTAAAAGTACTCTTGTGGAAAATTTTAAAATTCATATGGAACCACAAAGGACAGTGGATAGCCAAATCAGTCTTGAGAAGGAAGAACAGAGCTGGAGGTGTATCACATTTCCTGATTTCAAAGTTTATTAAATAACCACAATAATAAAATAGTTTGGTACTGGCATAAGGACAGACATATAGACCAATGGAATAGAATAGAGAGCCCAGAAATAAAGCCATGCAGGGGTGCCAAGAATCACAATGGGGAAAGAATGGTCTCTTCAAAAAATAGTGCTGGGAAAGCTAGATATACCAGCAAAAGAATGAAATTATACCCTTATATTACACCATACACAAAACATGACTCAAAATGGATTGAAGACTTAATTTAAACATAAGACCTGGAACTGTAAAACTCTTGGAAGAAACAGAGGCATTGCTTCTGGACGTTGATCTTAGCCGTGATTTCATGGACATGACACCAAAAGCATAGACTAGAGGTGCAGAAATATGTAAGTGGGACTCTATCAAATTATAAGCTTCTGCATGGCAGAGGAAGCCAACAAAATGAAATGGCAATCTACGGAATAGGAGAAAATATTTGCAAACCATTTCTCGAATAAAAGGTTCCTTTCCAAAGTATATAAGGAACCCCTACAATTCAATAGAAAAAAATTTTTTTAAATCAATTAAAGCTCTTTGAGGAAGCCACTATAGCAGCTGCAGTGGAGCATTGGGTGCCCCGCTCCTGCTCCTGCTCCTGGCTCACCGCTGTTCACTCTCACTGGAGAGTAAGTTGAGCAGGAAGCTGCATTGCAGCCATGACTTTTAAGGACATCAGGAGGACACCTATGGAACCAGAGGTGGCACCAAATTAGAGTTAATCTCACTTGGAAAAGGTATTTGCTGACTTGATGAGAGGCGCAAAAGACAAGAATCTGAAATTGAAAGGGCCAGTTCAGATGCCTACTGAGACTCTGAGAACAACTACAAGAAAAACTCCTTGTTGAAGGTTCTAAGACTTGGGATCTTTTTCAGGTGAGGATCCACAAGCAGACTCATTGATTTGCACAGTCCTTCGGAGACTGGTAGGCAGATTACTTCCATCAGTTTCAAGCTGGGAGTTGAGGTTGAAGTCACCATTGCAGATGCTTAAATCAACCTTTTTAATAAGTTGATTACCAGTTGTTAAAAAATTGAGCTAAGGATTTGAGTAGACAATTTTTTCTCCAAAAGAGTCATATAAATGTCCCATCAGGTATATGAAAAGATACTCAGTGCTACTTATCATCAGAGAAGTACAAATCTAAACCACAGTGAGAAATCACCTCTTACCTGTTTGGATGACTATTATCAAAAAAACAACAGACAACAAGTGTTGTTATGGATTAACAGATTCTCTAACTGATCATTTCTGAAACCATTTGAGAACAAGTTGCAGACACAGAGCCCCATGACCTCTTAAAAGTGCAGTATGTATTTTTGAGGTGCAAGGAGAAATTGGAACCCTTGTACACTGTTGGTAGGAATACAGAGTGGTGCAGCCACGATGGAAAACAGTGTGGAGATTCCTCAAAACGTTAAAAATAGCATTACCACTTGCTCCAACAATTCAAAAGAATTGAAGTGAGGAGAGATACTAGCACTCGGTGCTCTTCACAACAAGCAAGATGTGGAAACAACCTCAGTGTCCACTGATGAATGGACAAAGGATGAATGGATAAAGGGAATCCTGTAAAATGCAACAGTATGCCCAGAGGACTGCATTAAGCTGCCAAGACATCACCTCCACCTCTCCCTGCCCCACCCCACCCCACCCATTCTCTATTTGGGAGTCAAGTGTGAGAATCTTTAAAACGCAAATCTGAGAGTCTTCCAGCCATGATATAAAAAAACTCAAGTGGCTTTGGTCTTAAGACAAATTATCAAAATTTCCTTTTTGTAAGGAAAAAAAATGTATGTTGATTCTGTTTAATCTATTTGGTCTTATGTATTTGAGCACCAAAAAATGTACACAAGCATATGCTAAAAACGAAAAACACTTTACATCAGTCCTTTCAGGGAGTAGGGTTACAGACGGGCCAAGTGGTGGCCTTAACGTTGTGGCCAAGAGCCAGACCGTAGGTCTATATAGCTTGAGTCCTTGCCTAGCACTCACTTGCTAACTGTATGACCTTGGGCAGGTTACTTAAACTTAACCTTTTTGTACCTTGTTGCTGATGATAACAAGAGCAGGAAGGCACTTGGAAGGCACTTTTTTTTTTTTTTTTTTAGAATGGAGCCAGCAAAAACCACCAAAAGCAATCAAGAGGCAGGAGGAAAACCGAGACTGGGCACAGAAGCCAGAAGTGTTCCATCGATAAGGGACCGTCCAGTCTCATCGGGCCACTAGGTCAAGGGGGTAACTTAACTTGTCCAGAGTTTACCAACATGGATGTTTCAGTGACAATTTGGGGGCAGAATTTCTCTTGGTGCAACCAAGTCACGATTTTAGCTGCTGTAGACGTAGTAGCAGAAATTGATGCTTGCCACTCCAGGGCAGGCAACTTTCCAACAACTACTAAGTATTATGTATTTGCTGCTATTACTTACTTTCCTATTATTGAGTTGTTCAAATAAATATGCATTGCCTTTACAGTGCACTTAAATTTTTTTTTTTTAAGAGAGAGAGAGAGAGAGAGAGAGAGAGAGAGAGAGAGAGAGAGAGAGAGGAGTGTGAGTAGTCAGGAAGGGGCAGAGGGAGAGGGAAATAATCTGTTTCTAGATTTAATTTGAGAGTGGGGAGAGCCAGAGGGGAAGGGAGAGCGAGAACCTCAAGTAGACTCCATGCTGAGTATGGAGCCCATTGCAGGGCTCAGTCTCACAACCCTGAGATCATGACCTGAGCCAAAGCCAAGGCTCGGATGCTCAACTGGCTGAGCCACCCAGGTGCCCCAACATTTTAAAATGTATAAGAATGTATTAGAGAAAAGGGAAACAAAGAGGTCCAAGAATATCTAGGGGAAATTCTCATTGCTGCCTGCAAGGCCCAGGTGTTCGTAACTTCATATTGTGCTGCTTTTCTTCTTCTACTACTTCTGTGCCCTTTTCTGGGGCCCCTGAAATAAGGCCAGCTGCCCCTGACCTCAGAGCACGTTTTCCGTACAGCATTTATCCCAATGGTGATGACATATGTGCTTGGGTCATTGTTTGTTTAATAACCGACACCCTGTCCACCCCCCTCACTTGACTGCAACCTCTGAAGGGCCAACACAGTGTGTGTGACTCACCATTTTACCCCCAGTGCCCAACACAACATTTTGCCAAACCAAGAAGGAAAAGAGTACCCCACAGAACTACGTGCGGGGAGGTGTGGAGAGACTCTGGGCTCTATAAAGACTTGGCAGAAGTGATGCTGGAGGAGGGACCTCTCATATTTTGAAGGATAGTGTGATTTCCACCAAGGATTTTGAATTGTGTGCAGCTATCTTTGAGGAGCTGGTGAAGGATTTTCGCCAGGGCCGTGACCACAGCATTAGCCTGCATGTTAGAGTGCTCAGTCAACACCAGTGTGATGGATGGATGGGTGGGTGGAGTTCAGAGTCAGCAGAGAGGAAAATTATTGAGAGCCAGAACTTAGGCAGCAGGATGGACCAGAGGGAGAAGCTTCGAGAACTATTCCTGTGGAACGACCAATACCGCTATGTGATGGAATAGATATGGGGCCATATGGGGATGATGACGTGACAATCTGCATTCCTGGTTTTGTGTCACTTTATGGATTTTGACTTTTGTTTGGGATGTGCAGAAGCAGAGGGGAAAGGTCAGATTTAGAGAAGTACTAGGAAACGAGATGTGTAAATCTTCACTTTTCTGCGAGGCATCCTCAAGGAGTTTTCCAGTGGAGGCTCAGGCAGATTGGGCTGGAGAGGATTTAGGAGATACAGGTCTGTAAAAGATGGAGGCTGAAGGTATTTGCGGCAGGGGGGGGGGGGGGGGTTAGGCAGCAGCCCTCCCCTCAGGCCCAGCCCAAGCCCAGCATCTTCTGTGAAGAAAGTTCTGTCTCCAGGGTCTCCAGTTCTTCTGCCTGTTTGGCCTAAAATGTGTTGGCATATAAAATACTAATGGGCTGTAGATACTTCTTAAGTTTTATTTGTCCCCAAAGCTAGCTCCTCAAGCACTTTTTCATTTCAGAAGCTTTTCTTAAAGGCCTGCTGGGAAGGCATTCTATAGAGTGAGGCCGTATCTGCACCCAGAGATCTCCATGCAGTCCCTGGACGATGCTTTCATGTAATAGATGAACAGGAATTATAGTAGATGCGTCAGCCAGTCATCATGGGCCACAGGGCTAGCATTCACATCAACAACTGGAGTAGAAGCAAAGGACAGTATGAAATAAATTTTTGTGGTTTAGTGTTAAAGAAAACTAAGAAGGGTGAAACTTGATATATTAGCCTTCTCCAGAAAAATAGTAGTAGGGTGTGTGTGTGTGTGTGTGTGTGTGTGTGGAAAGAGAAAGGGAGAGGAGATAGATTGATTTCAAAGAACTGGCTCATACATTTGTGGGGGCTGGCAAGTCCTTCAGCGTCGGCCAGTGGCCTGAAGATACAGAGAAGAGTGGCATTTTGAAACCAGGTCTGTTAGGAGAATCTCCTCCTCAAGGAATCTCAGTCATTTTCTTAAGGCCTTCAACTGATTAGATGAGGCCTGCCGCATTTTGGGGAGCAATCTGCTTTACTTCCAGTCTGCTGATGTACGTGTTAAAAAATACTTATACAGAAATACCTAGAATAGTCTTTGACCAAATAACTGGGTACCATGTTTGAACCAAATTGACACAAAGTTAACCAGCACACCTATTAAGCTGTCCTTGTCTGTGCCATTAGCCTGCTGCAGGAAAGCTCTGGAGTACTACAGGTCTATAAAAGACAGCCTCTGTGGGAGGTTCAAACTTTAGCATGATCATCTAGAGCTTAAATGTGAAATAACCCAAAACATCCAAAATTTTGCCTTAAAGAACCAGACGCCCTTGTTACTTTTCCTAGTTCAGGAGCTTTGCTGTTGCTTTAGTGGTATTTCGGCATCATAGTTTCCGTGTTCTCTTTTGCAGTTTGCATTGCCTTTCAAAAGCAGAACACACACACACTCACACCCTGAAATCAGCAGTTCATGTGTTTTTCTGTTTTACAGATAAGAAAACTGAGACTGGTAACATTAGATCCCATGCAAATTGGTGGCCATTTAATGGCTGAATTGAACCTAGGTCCTTTCACTTTAAATTGAGTCATTCCTCCCCCCCCTCCCCCCCCCAAAACACCCCTTATTTCTAAGGGAGAAGAAAAGGCAAGCACAGAGAACATGAATGAATATGAGAATGGATAATTACAGAACTCCTACCAGAATTCAGGATAGGAGGGGAAAAATTTTTGCCACATGATAGGCCTTATTTGGTCCCATTGAGGTTGTGGGTATTTCAAGTTAGAAGAATTTAGGTATGCAGTTCATTCCTTTCTAATTCTGCATTTTTGGGACTATATTTGTGGACGCACAAGGATTGAAACTATAAGAAACCACCTATTTCACTCTCTGGGTCCCCCTTCCCACTGCCCCATAGCATTGGAGCATGTTTCACAGTCCTCGTGTCTTCCAGATATGGGTCTTGTGTTCTGCCTCCTTCCAGTTTGTTTGGTTAGTTAGCTAATGTGTTTTGCATTCAACCAAGGAAGTTCAAAATACTGCCTTCGAGAGAGCCAGCTAGGGTAGAAGTGCTGTCCAACTTAAGAGTGGCAGACTGGCTGAGTTCTCTGGGTGATGATTGAGCCACCCACTAATTTTAGGCTGGGAAAGCTTGGAGCACAGATTGATTTTTCAATAGAAAATAACATCCTGCTAAGACATTCTATAACCCTTGGAAATATCTTCTGGCTCTCTAGCTCTTGGCCATTTTAAAGGGTCATATCCTCACCCATTATCATATTAAATGTGGTTGAGACTTTAGTTTTGAAACTGTAGCTTTCTGCCTTAGATCATCTGGATCTCAAAGGTTATGAAAGCGAAGTCTTCCTTCTTTCCTATGACTAATGTAGATGGGAAGCAATGAGCCTCAGGCAACCATCTCACCCGTAAGTGGATAAGCTGTGTAGTAGCACACAAGATTACAAAATTTTCCTGAGTTCCCACTTTCAAGCTTGTGTACCAAGTACTGAGTTGTAGTACAAAACGTGGATTAATTGGTCATACTTGCATTCATATTATATAAATGTTCAGAAACTTGCCTTGTGCACATCATCTGCTTTGGTTTGTATGGATGAAGTTTAAGTTGGTAGCCAGCACTCCACTTGATCTTGCACAATAAATTGCTTAGGGCTTTGTCAGTCCCAATTTTGACACCTTTTTGAAGTTTTTGGAGCTTAAAAAACAGGCCATTAAAAATGGTTTCCAGGGATTGATTGCCCAAAGGCAATACCAAAATATAATAATTTTTGCTTTGAATCTAGATTGTCTCATTGGGTTGTCATGACAAATTTGTGCAGTAGGGAGAACAGCTGGTGTCATCACAGTTTTATAAAATAAGTGGAAACAGAGGAATGGCATTCACATGAAGACCCCCTGGACGGTATACTTTTAGCATTTGCCAATTTTAGTCACCTGTGTTGAGTCCAGGAACTGATTCCAGCTGGCTGTGTTGCATACATCTGCTATAGTATGATTTAATCCTCATAACTACCTATGAAATCACTGGTAGGGTTCTCACTTTATAGATGAGGAAGGCAAGTTTCAGGGAAGCTAAATAACCTATCCACGATCTTACTGCTGGTAAGTGGAGCTCATCTGGTTGAAACCCATGCTTTTTCTAGTGTTCAGGCTTTGCCTCATTACATTGTTCAGATTGATGTCATTAAGTTCTGTGACCATGTATGACCCATATTTGATTTTTAGTTCATCAGAGCATTTGAGTGGGAAATAGATCAGAGCCAATGCAGATTTGACCTGTTGGAATCCTGTGGTTACTATATGCTAACTGTAGTAATGAAATGCAATAAATCTCTGTGCATGCATTTTTTATGGCAATCAGGATGTTTCAGCCAAGAAGAAAATATAACATGAGGAGGTTAAGATATTTAAATTCAACACGTATTTTTAGAGTACCAGTATTTGCTAGGTGCTGTGATTGGTGCTTTCAGTCAGACTATTTAATATGATCTTTATAATATTCCAGCAGGCCTCAATTATAGTTTGTTTACAGATAAGGAAACTGAGCCTCAAAAAGAATACAATACTTGGAGAAGTATACACAGCTAATAAGTAGATCTCTTAGCTTCCTGTCCATTACTGGCTCTCCAGCATTAATGCGTACTGCTTATAACACGCTCTGTCACTACCGTGGTCCCTCTGCCATTCCTCACGCCACCATCAGCCCAGCCCATTCCTTGCCATTTGCATACCCTCACTTGTGAATTTCAGATAATTTAGGCAGCAACCCAGAGAGCATTTCCTGAATTGTAACTAGAATTGTCTATGGGAAATCATGCATCTAAAGAAGGTACTATATTATGCAGTCATTAGCATCTAGTTTAGGAACCTCTGTTTTTCAGAATTAATTTCACAGAAAGCGATGGAGTTATCTATCAAGCATTTCTGAGAAATAAAGACGAGAGATGGATACATGTAGTTCAAATCAGGACAACTCATTACATCTGCAATGGGTATTTAAGGAGTCCTGAGGTAATTGAACATGGTAATTGTGTTGCTGTATCTGAAGGGTTTCACTGACACTTGTTTTGTTTGTGTTTTGCCTGAGCCCGTAATTGCAGAAATATTCTCCCATGGTGATTAGTTCCCAATTTAAAATAGACTGTTTCATTAAAGGTAACTCCATAATGAGACCAATGAGGACCCAAGCTGTGTGCTTTAATGATAGTAATTCCCTCTCTGCTTGCAGCTTGACCATGTGCACACAGAAGATGTGAGTTAAAGCCTTCATCTTAAGTCCTGCTTGAATTGCGAGAAAAGAGGAGGTCGAATTACATCGCCTTTAAGGTCCCTTCCAGCTTTAGCATTCTGTGATTCTTTGGAATATTCACCAAATGGAAGTTCAAAAATTGATTCTGCTTTCACACTGAGAAGGAAGAATGCCCACAATTGAATAAAAGATTAGAAGCTGTGGAGAGGAAATAGTTGTCTTGAGTGAGTTCTTTTATTGGAAATCAGCCTTGTACTACTGGACAGGAAATTAAGTTCTTGCCTGGGTCATTAATCATTGTGCCAATTTGAAAATTGGCAGTGGGGGGAGGTGGCTATATTTGAGGAGGGAGGAAGGAGTGGGCGAAGAAGGCGTCCCTAAAAGCTCCCCTGTCAGAGTGGGAATTAGTGGCAAAGATAGGGTGCTGTTGGCCACCCCTTCCTGATGCAAGTGTTTCCAGCATTTCTGTCATTTTCCTGTTGGTTCCCACACATCTCCTACCCAAACCTGTTTCCCACTTGTACCAAGAGGAGAGAAATATCACAGGGTTTTCACTGAGAAAGAACAGAGAAGTGAGAGTAATGGACATCATAATCCCCTGGGTAGCCCAAGAGAGATGTTCTAAGGGAAGAAGGCATGACTGGGATATCCTGAGTTTTTGTCAAAATTAACATTGATGAGAGACCAAAACACCAGCCAAAATACCGGCAATAGGTTACACAATGTCCAAACAGCCTGTGCCCTTTGAAACAACTCCATTTTTACTATATTCGCTATTTTCCTACCTCCTTTGTCTCCATCTTCTCAAGTGGAACCTCACTCAGAGGGATACTGTCTTCTGCCTCATGAAGTCAGAGCTTCCCTCTGCATATGTTAATTGGAAAAATATCAAAGCCATCCTTGCTTTCACTTTTTCATTCTTCCGCCAAAATGGGACTGTTTTAGTGTATCTGCAATTTTCTATTTATTTTTCCTTTAAGGTGAGAAGTTTTAGCAAATAAAAACCTGGCAGCAGATTTTATTTCCACAAAAATAACAATTTTGACATCTCAGGGTGTCATCTGTCTCAAAGCTATTCCCAGTGGAGTCTAAATATACCACTGGGCTTTCTCATCACTCATCAGAACTGCCTCGGAAATTTGCACCCCTTGGGGTCTGATTGACTAAGCCTTCTATAAAGCTCTCTCTTCTCTTATAGATTTTTCTGTTGGGAAAGTGGCTAAATTAGATTGGGAATTGAAGTATTTGGCTTGGTTACAGTTTATGTAGGTTTTTGCTCTCTCTTCCTCTGGAAAGACACCTGCTTCTTTCTATCTGTAATTTCACCTCATTCTTAACTGCTCAGTGCACAGTATGGCCCTGAGCATCCTAGATGAAGCCTGTCCTGAATCATGCTTCTGATCACTGCAGGGGCTGGCCTATGTGCTTATGGCTTCATGCTCATGTGGAATGGAAATAGACTTCACTCTTCTCTCTGCACATCACACACTAGCCTGCGTAGAGAGCTGAGTCTTTTTTCCAAACTAGTCACCGCTGCTCCCCACGTACCTGCCCCCACATTATTTACACCAGTGATGAGCACCTAGAGGTAATTTCTAAAATTAAAAAAAAAAATCAGCACCAGGTTAAGTGTCCTTGTCAGCCAGGAAGAGTATTTGGAGCAGTTAATGATGCAGAGGATGAGCTTTAATGCCATGATCCAGCTGCTTCTTCACAGGAAATCACATAGACATGAATATTTGGGGCTCTTTGAATGAAAAAGGGTAGGCTAGATTTCCACTTTATTGGTGTTTGTATACCTAGCCTGAGAAGTAATGTAAGTTACACAAGAATCTTGAAGTTCTGACTTAGAGAATGGATCACAGCCATTCTGTGGGCCTTGGTCATCTCAGTCGGTCCTTGCCCCTTAAAACGTGGCTCTTGAAGCCACAGTGACTTCCAGTTGTCAGACCCATGGCCTTTCCCGTTTCTGCTCCTTGACTGCAACAGCAGACACTAGTCCTCGAAACTCTCCTTGCCACTCTTCCTGGTGGTCTATTTCCCTCCATCTTCTCAATTCCTTCTCTGTCTGCCTTGGTTCATTTCTAGTCTGTTGATACAAAATGGGTCGAAAACATAAATGTGAGACCTGAAGCCATAAAAATACTTGATAAGAGCAAATGCAGTAATGTCTCTGACACTGGCCATAGCAACATTCTTCTACATATGTGTACTGAGGTAAGGGAAACAAAAGCAAAAATAAACCACTGGTACTACATCAAAATGAAAAGCTTCTGTACAGCAAAGGAAACAACAAAAGTAAAAGATAACCTACTAAATGAGAGAATATATTTGCAAATGGCCCATCTGATAAAGAGTAACCAAAATATCTAAATAACTTATACAACTCAACACCCCCCCAAAAATAATCTACTTAAAAATGAGAAGACATGAACAAACATTTCTCTAACGAACACATCCAGATGGCTAACAGATACATGAAAAGATGCTCAACATCACTTATCACCAGGGAAATGCAAATCAAAACTACAATGAGATATCACTTCACACCTGCCTGAATGGCTAAAATAGAAAACTCAAACAACTGTTGGCAAGGATGTGAAGAAAAAGGCACCCTCATGCACTACTGGTGGGAAAGCAAACTAGTGCAGCCACTGTGGAAGACAGTATGGAGGTTCCTCAAAAAGTTAAAAGTAGAACTAGCCTATGATTCAGGAAATGTACAATAACACTAATTTGAAGGGATATATGCACCCTTATGTTTATTGCAGTATTATTTACAATAGCCAAACTATAGAAACAGCCCAAGTGTCCACTGATAGATGAATCAATGAAGAAGATTTGGGGTGTGTGTGTGTGTGTGTGTGTGTGTGTATACTCAACCATAAATAGTGAAATCTTGTCACTTGCAATGACATCGATGGATCTAAAGATTATTATGCTAAGCAAAATAAGCCAGTCAGAGAAAGACAAATACCATATGATTTTACTCATATGAAGATTTTAAGAAACAAAGGAAAGAAAGAGAGAAAGACAATATGTAAACCAGACTCTTAACTAGAGGACAAACTGATCATTACCCGAGGGGAAGTCAGTGGAGCATGAGTGAAATAGGTGAATAGGTGAAGGAGTTTAAGAGTACATTTGTCTTGATGAATACTGAGTAATATATGGAACTGTGAAGTCACTACATTATATACTCAACACTAACACTATATGTTAACTACAGCAAAATTAAAATCAAAAACTAAATTAAAAGATTAAATAAAAAGATAATTTAGCCTTCATATTAAGCAAATAAAATTCTACACCAACTGCTCTGTCTTATGTAAGACATTTCCATTTCATTTGTCACAAATGAAGGATTTTGGTTGCTTTTGCCTTCCTCTGTGAACCAGATCCTGTGAGGTTCACAGCTATAGCCTTTATAACCACTTCAAATTTATGTTTTATTTCTGAGGAAAGGACATGTTTACCTCATTTTTAAATTTGTATTTTTATTTTTTCCATATTTTCTACATTTTATGTGTTTAAGGGGAAAAAAGGTGTTATATCACCATCACATCTTGAGCAGGAGGAAATGTCTTAAAAAATATTCATTTGGGGCACCTGGGTGGCTCAGTTGGTTAAGCAGCTGACTCTTGGTTTCAGAGTCATAATTTCAGGGTAGTGAGATTCAGCCCTATGTCTGAATCTACACTTAGTGGGGAGTCAGCTTGAGATTTACTCCCTGTGCCTTTGGTCACACACTCTCTAAAATTAAATTTAAAATTAAAAAAATATATTCAGTTATATGATTCCTCTGTACTGACTGTAGCCATTTTTACTAATGAAATCATCTCCAATGTCTTCACTTGTTAATATCTTGTTTTTAATATCAGGATCAAACTTCTTTCATAAAAACAACAAAAACTACAATCCTGAGATTTCTCATGCCACAAACTATCTTCACCTCCTCTCAAATCTCCTATTTCTTTATATTACTTATATGGAAGTTATTACATTATCATTTATATCACTGTTTATGTAAGTTACAGTATATTTTTGGTAATATTTGTATCACCCACAATCATTTTCTTCAAGTCATCTTGTGAGTCCTTGCTAAAGAATAATGCCTGGAAGTGGATGATCAAGTTTCTTTGACAGTATGGAGAAAATACTTTTTCCATCATGGAGGCTACTGCATAAGACCATTAGACTCAGTCAGTGCCTGTCTTCTCTCTCCTCATCTCTGCAGAAAACCCAACTCTCACAGCTTCCACTGGTACTGAGCACTGCAGGGGCTGGCCTTAGAGGTTTGACTTCATGACTTACTCCCATTGCAAAGTTCAGCTGCCTGCTGAATGCTCTTCTACTTTCTTATTGTCATCCTAGCCTCAGATTCTTCAAAGAAAAAAAATGTTTACCCCTAAACTGGATCCTACTTCTGTTGTGTCTGTTTTCATCATTGTCATTTCAGTCCATGTCCTAGACCATCACCTTGGTGACTCATACTCTTTGATTCCAGGATTCTCAGAGAAGGGCCCAAGCAGCCCTCTGGGGCGCACGTATGAGGAAACAGCATCAAGAACTTAGAATTAATTGCTAGTTTCCATGTGTGACACACTGAGTGCTGAGCACTGCACTCAACTCTATGAGGCTCATTCCATTTAATCCTCACAGCTTCCTGTCAGGTGGCCAATAGGAAGAACTATATTCTATCCAGAGATGGGAACAGGCATCATCACTCTTTCCCCATCTCCTCTCCAGACATCACAGGACTGACTTCAGACTTCAGGAGGAAAGGATTATCAATCTAGGTTACACAGTAGGGGACAGCTCCCATGGGGATTTTGTGACTGGGGACTCAAGTACCTTCCCTTCCTCTTTTATTCTCTTTTTTTTGGAATGGTAAGACTTGGTTCTGGTGGGCCTTCCCCTGCACCATATACCTTTGGCTCTGCCTAAAGTAGGGTGAAGAGATACAAGGCTTGGCATAGGCTTTGGCACTGAGTTCTAAAGGAGAGCCATAGAAGGAGCCATCTTGGGTCTTAGGCCCTTCATGCGTCCTCATTCATTCATCATGTATTTACAGTGCAGAGCTGTGCAGGGTAATATCCCAGAAATATCACCCCATCTCTCACATATGACTGGGAAAAATACACTTTATGTAATTATTTAATTAGAATTGTGGTAAGTGCTACAAAAGCATTATGGGCCACTGGTAAGGGCTCTTAGCTGTCCTGTCCCTCACCTTCATACCTGAGGTAGCAGCAGGACGAGGTGCATACCCAGTGGGTAGGAGGGCTCTCCAGGGCAACAGTTTGTGTCAGTCCTCTGCTCACAACATTTCAGTGGATTGAGTTCACCCACCTGCCTTCCTGTCTGTCCCCAGGCCCATCAGGCTGTCCCTCCTGCTTGTCATCTCCTCCCCTGCCTCTACCTGCTTTCTGGTACTCTCACCACCTCCATATTCTCTAGTTGTCCAAAGTGCAGCCCACTTTCAAGGTATCCCTAATGTCCCAGTTTCTCTTCTGTCCCAACAATGCCATTGTGATCTGTCTATTGTCATAGTTAACTCCAGTTCTAGCGTGAGTTGTTATGGAGTCCTCAGAGTGGGCACCAGCCATAGCAGCATCACCTGGAAACTTGTTAGAAACTGAATGAGTCTTCCTCCCCACTGCAGGTCTACTGGATCAGAGAATGGGGTGGGGCCTGGCAGTCTGTGGTTTAACGAGCCTTCCAGGTGATTCTGATGCACACCTGTTTAAGGGGGCAGTCATTTATGTGACTCCTTGAGAATTTAATGATGTGTTGCTCTATTTCGTATTTTGTATATTCATGTGTTGCTTCTATAATAAAATTAGAAATCCATGGTTTTACCCACACTTTATTTTTACACTGTTATATGTGACAGTTTAAATGCATTTGGATGCATCCCTAAAAACTGTTCCAATCAATTTTCACCTACCTCCCTAAGACTAGTCATCTCATTTTGATTAGGAATCCATGGTATATGTAGAGCAGTGTTAAATTCTTCACAACCTCTGAAGGCAGTTGAGAAGCTTCTATTGATGTGGATAGCAGTATAATACAGGAAAGGTTATAACTCCAAATGTGGGGAAGAAATGTACTTGAGATCATTAGATTTTTGCTACTCACAAAATGAATGGAATAGAAATGAGAAGGGAGGACTAAAGTTTCCTATATGACATCAATCTTGTAGAAATGATAAAAGAACAGACTTTTTGTGACCTTGGTTAGGTTGGGAGGTGTTTTCCATTCTCTTCAAAAGTGAGGATATAGTCATGTCAGAGAGTATCCGTGTGGTGGCTTGTATGGAATTTTGAAGACAGAGCCGGAAGGCAGCTGTTGTCTCAAGAAAGAATATTTTAATTTGTTGGTCAAACTCAATGCTTGGCCTATAAGAAAATTCAAATCTTTCCCTTATTCCTGCCTACCTCTTACGTTCCTTCACTCATTTTTCTTCCCTTCCTGATATATTAAGTAAATGTTAAAAATACTAGTGATAAGAATTTTCTCTTTAGAAATAAATGTGGTAGTGGTGGGGGGGAGATTTGATTTTATTCTCTTTCATTCTGGTAGTACATTACCCTCCCACCTTCCTATATGCAACCATTTAAATGTGTTTTATTGTACCTTTTCACTTTGGGTGTGTTCTTAGAAAAGTCCAAGGGTTTGTGTGCAAATATTTTAAACTTACATAAATTGTACTGTGTTTTAGATCTCATATTTTTTTCTCATACAGCACTGTATTTTAGAGATGGTCTGTGTTTTAAAAAATCCATTCTTAACTGCTGCATATTTGTGTGATTTTCTAAGGGTGGACAACCAAAATCATGCTGCACTGAGCATCCTTATACATTCCCCTTATGGCCTTGGGTGAACATTTCTTTGGGATACAAACACAGGAATGGAGCTGCTGCTGGGTCTTGGAAATAAGTAGAGTTAATTTGACTAAATGGTGCCAGAGTGGCTGCCCAACCTCACTCCCACCACAGTCCAGCAAGATTCCTGACCCCCGTCAGGAATTTACAATTTTGCAGTCTAATAGGTGTGAAGTGATAGCTCTTGATTTGCATTTACTTGACTATACAGCTCTCTTCATATGCTTCCTGGTCTTTAGACTACCTCCTTAGTAAATTGCCTGCTCATATTGGTCCATGCTTACACTGGTGTGTGTGTGTGTGTGTGTGTGTGTGTGTGTGTGTGTGTGAGAGAGAGAGAGAGAGAAAGAGATCTGCAGGATTTCATTGAATAGTTTAGATATCCTCTCTTTTGTTTTAAGCTTTGCAGGCATCATCTCTTCTACCACCTGTCAACTTTTCCCATAATATCCTTCACTGAACAGAAATCCTTAATTTTAATGTAATTGTTACTATCCTTCCTTACCCAGAGATAGTGTCAGATAGGCATTCATTTTTAGTTTTTCTCTGTATAGCAATCCAGTTTTCCTGACACCAAAGGCTACATAGTCTTTTCCAGTCTTTGTCATATAATATAAAGATTTTTTCCATTTCTCTAACCCTCTCCAACTTCATTCATTGCACACAAATGTTTGTATAAGTTGAAATGACTCAGAAGGGCTGGAGGAATAAGCTTCCACTCTATGACTAGTAAGAATAACATTCATGAAAACAATGTCAATACACTCTATCCCAGCCTCGGAAAGTTTCAGCTGGACTCGAGGTGGAAATACAGCGTGATTACAGAATAAAACCTTTATTTGTTGACATTGTCTGTTTCACCTACAGAATGTCAGCCATAGCAGGCAGCATAAATTAAGGTCCCATTTCACTCTATCTTTCAGTTATTGAGTGTATGAACTGTCCCATTATTTTGGATTTATGAATTAGTTGCAGGGCATGCAAAATAAAATCTGCCACCCTAAATCATTCACATCTTAAAAATTGGATAGGCATTAGAAAATTCATACTTGCATGTAAATGAAAAGAAAAAAAGCCATAGATTTCTAAGTATTTTTCTGCCCAGGAATCTCTCAGAAATGTCTGTAGCACTTTGCACACAACACTGCCTTGAACAGAGTAGTAAGTAAATAAATATGCCTGGAATTATTAGATTATTTTGACTAATAGTTAAGACAAAGAGGAAAAATTAATTCAGCTCTTATTTTTAGTTCTGTTATTGAATCTTGGTAATATGAAATGGTATTAACCAACTTACCTTTCATCAAGTGCATGCTGCTCTTTGCAAGTATTATAAATGCTTGGTCTCATTGGGTCTTTGCAATAATCCCATGAGATGGGTATTATCATCCCAGTTTTATAGGTGAGGAAACCGAAGCCCAGAGATATATCTTTCCCGAAAGTCACAGATCTCCTATGGGACAAGGCTGAGATTCCAATCCAGACCTGCTTGCTCCTGGGCTGGGCTCTTTTCCACTACTTACATTGCCTACCACTAATGTAAATGAAGCCTAAGTAATATTGTGCTGAATGAACATGCAATTATACTTATGCAAAAATATTTGACTAGCACGGTGTGCATTTCATACCAACCACTCCAGTTCAGACATGTAATATCTGTCACACTGTATGTTTTATAGTAAATTTGTAAACAAAACCCATAAACTTCCTAGTCATTATTTCCTTGCCACGCATGTTATCTGGTGTCCAGTTTCAGTATTACAAGACCTGTTTGTTTTAGTGATACCTGTTTTCTGTGTTATGAGCTCTTGTCACTTTGATATGATAAATTGTTTGCTTATGCTCCTGTTTGCAAAGCTAAATACGGCATTTTCGTCACTGTTCCTGTGGATCAAGTATTAAGACAGTTATATGCCTCTGTATCAACACATCAACATGGATACAAACTACTAATTTTCTGATGATTACATATCTTATTTAATTGGTAGATTATCAATCATTTCCATTCAGCATATATATAGGTTCTTTTTTTAAAAAAATTAATTTATTTATTTATTCATGAGAGACAGAGAGAGAGAGAGAGGCAGAGACATAGGCAGAAGGAGAAGCAGGCTCCTTGCAGGGAGCCTGTTGTGGAACTCGATCCCAGGACCCCAGAATCATGCCCTGAGCTGAAGGCAGATGAGCAACCACTGGGCCACGCAGGCATTTCTTCTTTTTATTTTTTTCCTTCTTCTTTTTAAGTATAGGCTCTTAAATGTTATAAATTCTTAAAGTAGCCTTCTAATTTACCTGGCAGTTTAAATGTTTTTACTTTCTATTTTTGAAAAAATAAAATTCTGAAACCAGAAAATGAAAGTCAATCTCTGTAATACAATTTCCAAAAATCATGGTTTCTTGGCTCAGTCCTTACTGGGTTTTTTGGTGTGTGTGTGTGTGTGTGTGTGTGTGTGTGTGTGTGTGTGTTAATTTTCCCCAGTAATTTAGGTTTATTAACAGCCAGGTCTTATATTAAAAACAAGATTTCTTCATTTGAAATATGTTTCAGTGCCCTGACAAAGTAACTGCTCTTGGAGTATTTCTTCTCTCCAGCCTTGTTTATCCCATAAGACATTCCTGCCAGAAGCAGCCTGTTTACATAACTGCCCTTGTGGGATGAAATATTTTACTGAGCACCTATACTTGCACCACAGCCTGTATGGCATGGAATCTGGACAAAACCTGAAAGGCACTAGAGAATGCTCAGTAAGCTAGATCTGTGGGGATTAAAAGTGGAGGCATTTGGATGAAAAGGAAGTATTAGAAGAAGGGAGCCGAGCAGGACCGTGGCATTTTGTCAGCAAAGTCTAGTGAAAACAGAAGAGAGAGTGATACTGACACGAGGGGGTGGAGGAAAAACCATTCGCTTGTTCTGGAAGCATAAGACAAAGGTATGTATTACTGTTGGAAAGCATGCTCATTCATTAAACACTTCAACAAAAAGCAGAGCCCCCAGTCTCAGAGCACCAGCATGACTATTGCTTCTTCATTTTTTAAGTAAAAGAAGGGATCCCTGGGTGGCGCAGCGGTTTGGCGCCTGCCTTTGGCCCAGGGCGCGATCCTGGAGACCCGGGATCGAATCCCACGTCAGGCTCCTGGTGCATGGAGCCTGCTTCTTCCTCTGCCTGTGTCTCTGCCTCTCTCTCTCTCTCTGTGACTATCATAAATAAATAAAAAAATAGAAAAAAAAATTAAGTAAAAGAAAAAGATTGGACAAGGGCTTCTCTGTTTCATAGGGCCTTTTCATTTTGCTGGAGTTTCTGTTCTTTGCTTTGTTTTGACTGATTCCTGGTAAGCATAGGACTCCATCCACAGTCATGGTGGTGGTCACAAATATATAAGAGTAATTATATCTTGAGCACAGACATTTCCATTGGAGTTGTTCTTTGTTAAGCAGAGGGTTCCAGAGGCAGCTTGCCACAGAAAAGGTAGCATTTATTATCTTTGGCTCTCTGTCTTTCTCCGCTTAGGAGTCTCTTACCAGGTAGCAGTACACCACCTCAAATCCCAGTCCTCTATGTTTCTTTCTCTCTGATGGCCAGTTGTGCCACTTCTTTAACTGTATCTAGTTTAGAATACTCTTTTTTTTTTTCTTAAACAGGCTCCATGCCCAGCACAGAGCTCAGTGAGGGTCTCAAACTCATGACCCTAAGATCAAGACCTGATTTGAGATCAAGAGTCGACTGCTTAACTGACTGAGCCACCCAGGTACCCCTTAGAATACTTTGTAATGGCTCATCTCTGGAGGAGTTTTTCCAGGAGCTAACACTCTTCTAAACAGAAAGGAATTCAAAGTAATAGCAGGATTACACTCCTTTCTGTTCATGACAAGTAAATCTTTGTCACATCTGATGTTCATTGAGCCCTTATCCTGTGCCACTTATTGTGTTAAGCCCTTTATATGTGTTTTATCCCAATAACTGATATTGGTTCAATTGCCCTTGTAGAACCAGGCGACAAATGGAGGTGTAAAAGATTATGATTTAACCAAAGTTGCACAGTAGGGAGGAAAGCCAGGATTTCAATTCTAGAAGTTCTCACACGTCACTCCTGTGCAAAGGAAGATATGGAGGCAAAAGGACAGCCAGTGAGTTACATGTCAGATCAGAAGTCACAACCCATGTGCTGAGCCTTGAGAACAGAACGGGTTTGTGGGTTGTCTTAGCTCTTTTCTGGAATCAAAAGCAAGCCATTCAGAAGTTGCCTTGTCTTTTTTTTTTTTATATAATATTGAATTTTTTAGAGAGATTTAGGTCCACAGCAAAATTGGGAAGAATGTACAGAGATTACCCCCATACCGTGCCCCCACCAAAGTGGTTACAAATGATGAACGTACATTGACACATCCTAATTAGCCCAAGTCTATAGGTTTACTCTTGGTATTGTACATTCCATGTGTTTGACGTGTTGCCACAACTATAATATCATACAGAGTGATATTTTCACTGCCCTACTAGTCCTCTCTGCTCTACCTTTCCATCCTTCTTCTCCACTGACCCCTGGAAGCCATTGATCTTTTTACTGTCTTCATAGTTTGGTCTTTTTACTGTCTCCATAGTTTTGCCTTTTTCAGGATGTCCTGTAGTTGGAATCGCACAACACATAATCTTTACAGATTGGCTTCTTTCCCTTATGTAATGTGTCTTTAAGATGCTTCCATGTTGCTTTATGGCTTGATTATTTTGCTTTTTGTAGCTAAATAACTTGGTGAAAATGTATCCCTGACCTTTATAACAATGAAATTTAGGGCCTATATGATATGTTTTGATTTCGTGTCCTTGCTAGCCTTCCCATATCCAAGTCCATGCACTAAGCCAAGGTGGGTGTCCAAATTCGGACTGCCCTCCCCACTCTGCTTTGATAATGCTGAGTATGCTCCACATCATTCTTTTAAGAAACCATTCGTGTTTCTGAACATGGAGTTTTAATCACTTCAGTTTTGGCCGAAAGGTTAAAAACTAAATCCCTTATAATCAAGGCACTTTTTTTTTTCCTAATGGAAACCACAGCTTGAGCAGCTGCTTGTATTACTGTTCTCCTCTGTGGTCCCACTGGTGTGTGGGAGTTTACTGTGAGGCTGTGGAAGGGAGCAAATAAGAAGCCAAGAATGGGGTCATGTTTCAATAGAGAAATAATGGTGGAATGTTAAAATCCTTGAGTGTTCCCCCTCCACACACACTTTGGACATGTAGTTTGGCTCTCTTTTTCCTCTTTAAATACTTCCATAAGGCATGGGAAAGAAGCAAATATCATAAGAACTATAGCATCAAAAACTTCTAGACCTCAGCTTTCATTCTATACAGTGTGCTTCCTATTTGCCTGTAGGTGTAAATTGACAACATAACTTTAAAGTCTGTCTGTGTTGTTGCAGCCATACTCTGCCCATTTGCATTGGTGTGCTTTTTCTTTGCCTTGTCTGGGTTAAGATTGTGTTTATCTGTGTAAACTGTATTTTTTTTTTCTTGTGTCAATTTCTGCGTCCCATTTTCTTTTAAAAATCTGTTTCCCTGAGCAGCCCGGTGGCTCAGTGGTTTAGTGCTGGCTTCAGCCCAGGGCATGATCCTGGAGACCCGGGATCAAGTCCCATGTCAGGCTCCCTGCATGGAGCCTGCTTCTCCCTCTGCCTGTGTCTCTGCCTCTCTCTGTGTGTGTCTGTCTCATGAATAAATAAATAAAATCTATTTTTAAAAATCTGTTTCCCCTATCTCCCTTTTTCTTTTCTCTTTCCTGCTTCCCCTTTTCTATTGACCTATTCTTCCTCACTTTTTATACTATATGATTTCAAATTCTACAAGTAAAAATTAAAGCCTGGGCAGCTGGCTGGCTCAGTCAGAGGAGCATGCAACTCTTAATCTTGGGGTCATGATTTCAAGCCCCATGTTGGGGCTTTTTTTTTATAAAAAAAAAAATTAAAGCTCTATTTTGCTATTCTTAATTTTTAATGTAGATAATTTTATGTTTCTCCAAAAGGAACCTACCTCAAATAAAGTTACTTTTTACTTATTAGAAGCTTAATTTTTTTAAAACATAGATTTTTGATCCTTAATAGAAGCAAGTGCTTCATACTATTGATGAGTACAATGCTAGAGATTAAAAGGAGTGGCTGGGTTCTCATTCCACAAAATGGGATGAATTATCAGTGACACTGTATACCTTCCATAACTTTAAGTTACACTTAAGCGAAGACCTATTTTATCATTTAACCAATTGACAGTGTCATTTTAGCGATTAAACAAAACAATCTGAATAGCCCTCCAAACAATCAAAAAATTCATTGTGTATATAAATAGTAGGCAATCCTTCTTCCTGCTATCTTTAGGATATTGTTTCAGTAACACACAAGGCAGAGCCAGCTCCATACCCTGTTGACCTCATCCTGAAGAGGGAGGTATTGGTAGTTTGGGGAAGCTGCAAAATAAAGTTGGGCTTTGGGTGAGTTACCATCCTGGGTTTGCTATTGACTTGCTATGACCAAAGGCATAGTCCATAGTCTCTGCCAGCTTCCGTTTCCCCATAGGTCAAGTCTTCAGTAATCCCCACTCCCTCATGGATTGTTGAGTGAGATAATGTGTGTGTGTGTGTGTGTGTGTGTGTGTGTTTGAGAGAACGAGAGAGATAGACTGACTGGGAAGAGGCATCCTGAGATGGCTCAGGTCCACAAGATCAGACCTCTTCTTTCTTTAATATTTTGTCTTTCTACATCCTGTGTTGAGTCTCTTCCTTAAGAAGCTGATCATTGAAAGGTTACCTGAGTGGCTCAGTCTGTTGAGTATCTGGCTCTTGGTTTTAGCTCAGGTCATGATATCAGGGTCCTGGGATTGAGCCCCACAGAAGGCCTACCTCGGGCTTCCCACTCAGCAGGAAGTCTGCTGGAGATTCCCTCTCTCCCTCTGCCCATCCCCCCTTTAGGCCCTAAACAAACACATAAATAAATAAAATCTTTTTTAAAAAAAATGAAAAAGCTGGTCATTTAGTTTGTGACTATCTCTTCTAATCGTCACCAATCCTGACATTTACCATTCCCTGGCATTCAGGAGCAGGTAGGAACTACCATCCTTTATTACATTTTCAGAGTGAATGTGTTTGTCAGGATAGGAGTAGGGACTCAAGATAGTCCTGACAGAAGGCTACAATAGTATAGGTCTTCCATGAGTTTGCTCAAAACACTTATGTGAAAGGCTGTAAACAGAGGCCTCCCACTGTGAAGGTCGTTGTTTCCGGTTAAGAAAGAAATGAAGCATTCTAAAAGCCTGGACTTTCCACCTAACTTTCTTGAACCTTCCCTGACCAATATTCACCCACTTACTTATGGAATCACCAGATCAGTGATGTTATAAACCCTTGCTCAAACCACAGCCATGCCCTTCTCTCAAAAATGTGAAGTAGTCTCTGGGTTAGATGAGATTTTTATTTGAGCCAACCATTAAAAACCATTAAAAATTGGACATGTTTCCATAAAAATCCAGATTTCCTGCCTCTGGAAATCAGCAGGTGCTAGAGCTATCAGATTACCATCTCCACCTTTTTATCAGTATTACCAATTTACAGTACTTTTCTGGTCATGCTAGTACTTGATTTTGAGACTCTAAAAAACATATATTTCTCCTGCTTCTAAACACCTCCTCTTCAGAGCAGGTATTTATTAAGTGTTTCAAGTGTCTCTCTCAGAGAAGTGGAAGACATAATTTCTGTTGTCATTTACTGTACAAACAGACGTGAGCAAATAAGGACAACAAACTATTGTACATGCTTGGATAAAAACCTATTGACAGATAATGAGATCACTAAAGACTATGGTCAATTATATACTTGAGATAAGATTTTTTATAGAGTAGGTGATGAGTGAATTGATTTTGGATAAATAGAGTGGCTGAGCCAGGGAATAGAGGAGAGGCAGTCCATATACTGAATTCAGTATGAGAAGAGTCTTGGTTCACAATGGATGGATCTAGATGATGAGAAGAAAGTGAGGGCCAGATCTTGGAGGGCCTCTGTATTCATTAAGAAGTTAAAGTAGATGGAGAGTCAGAGGATGGAGGGGCACACATCCCAATCCATTCTCTACGGCCTCCATTCCAGAACTGACCTGTAGGGCTAAATCACCAGCCTCTCCTGCTCTTTGATTTCCAGATAAGTTCAGCCAGTGGACAGATAGCTCCAGCAGGAGATGGACAGGAAGAGAGTGAGGTCAAGGTCTTTAATTTTCTGGCTTCCTCCCTTAAAGGATCACCAAGGAACAGCTGCATCTCCCCTTTTCAAGGCAATCTTATTTATATCACTTTCTCCTTCCAGTAACTAGTACCTCTCCTTGTCCCTGCACACCCAGGGTGGTATTTCTCTGATACGATTTCCACGTTATCACTGTGCCTCTCCTGCAGCCCCCCCCTCCACACCCTTAGCAAGAGTCGCATTGTAAATAAATACTTTGCAAATCATCCTCGCTTAAAATATGATTAGATTTTAATTTTAAGCAGTAGTGCAAGGAATAGTTTCCTAGAATGGGAGTCAGGGGGCAAAGCAATCCACTAGAAAATTGGCCAAAGTGAGAGAGAATGCATTTGGGAACTTACAGTCATGGTGGAAATAGAAAGGAATTGATTGATAACAGGAAGGAGGAAGGAGGGCAGCCCGGGTGGCTCAGTGGTTTAGCACTACCTTCAGCCCAGGTGTGTGAGGTCTCCAGTCCTGGAGACCTGGGATCGAGTCCCACATCGGGCTCCCTGCGTGGAGCCTGCTTCTCCCTCTGCCTTGTGTCTCTCTCTCTCTCTCTCTCTCTCTCTCTGTGTGTGTGTGTGTGTGTGTCTCATAAATAAATAAATAAAATCTTTAAAAAAAAAAAAGGAAGGGGGAAGGAGTTGGATTAATAGCAGTTAGATGTAAGAGATTAGGAAAAGAGAGGAGTCGAGGATGACCACCCAGAGTTCTCATTTGGATGGGTGCTTGGCTCAAGAAATACAAAGATGAGTTCAGTCTTGTGTGTGTCAATTTTGAGATCTTTGTGGGAGAGCTGTTGAAGATACACAGCAGGTATGGGGTAGCAGTGATGTGGAATTCAGGTGAGGTCTGGCTGGAGGGAAGGTTAGTGTGTTGTCAGCCTTTAGGCGGTCCTTGGAGCCAGGATGATAGAGAGGTTCCCTTGGGAGAGTTGAGAGAGTAGGAGAAGTTGAATAAGGGAGGAAAGATGGTCATGCACAGAACTTCCAGTGGCACTCAAAGGATCCATAGTTTTGCACAGACTGAGAAAAAAAGCAAGGGCAGCGAGGGAGAAAATGAGTATTGGTCGTACAGGTGGTGGGGGAAATGCTTGCAGAAGCAGAGTGGAGTGAGTTTATGGAGAGACTTGAAAACTTAGGCAGGGGAACCTGATTAGGGCGAGAAATTGAAGGCTTATTATACGTTTACTTACTCTACAAGGGAGCAGTGAACACTTGAGTGAGATGAAACCCATTCAGGTTTTGTTTTAAGATGAGCAAAATGATACTGGAAGGGCAAAAATGAGAATGTGCTTAACACCTGAAGCTATAATACCAGTATGAAGTGATGAGAATCGAAGCTGGAAGAGTAGCCAGGAGTGCTGAGGGCAGAGTGATTGCAGAGGTCCAAAGGGCAAGACTTAGGGGAAAATGAGTAGAGGAAAAGAAAGATGAAGATGACCCCAAGATTTCCACATTAACTTGTCAGCAGTCGTGTTCAAATCTACAGGTTCCATCGTGTATATGATAATTGTGCCCCAGAAAATTTCTGATAATTCTGAAGAGGCAACTGGCTAATCAGATACAATGAAAAATGCAATTTTCCCATCTTCAAAAATATAGGGAACCACTTGCATGCTGTGAAATACAATGATGCCATTTTTTTTTGTTGTTTTTTTTTTTAATGGTGCCATTTTGATCCAGGTCTAGTTAAATTCAAGAATGGAGTTTCAGAATTGAAACTACTGGTCTGACTATTTTGTGTTGTATAATTAGATGGAGAAATAAAATACAAATGGCTACAGGTAATTTATGGTGAGACTCACCACATTTCAGTTAATATTTCTTTCTGTTCTTTGGCTTTAATTCCTATTCTCTGTGGTTATATATTTTGAGGCTTTGGGTTGATGTTTGTTTTTTACCTTCCTTTTGCCCCAGTTCCATTTCTACTCCCACCTCCCTGAACCATCATAATTTTAGGAACTAAGTAGAAACGATGTAGGAATTGGATCTCAGAATAGGAAATGCTGTGTTGTAGGATTTCAAGTTTGTGTTATTTTTTTAATTATGTGCAATATTAAGGGAAATTTCTAAAATTGATAATAGAAAGAAAATTCACAGAATGTGAAATATAAAGTAATTAAAAATGAGATCCATGTTTATGATAGAAAAATGCAATTAAAATTCCACTAAGATAACTATTTTTCGTCTATCAAGTTGGCAATGATAAAAAAAGTTGGCAAGGAAGTCTTAGGAAAGGTATGAGAACCACATTGTTGGTGGGAATATAAGTGAGCACAATCTCTATGAAGGTTTTTCCGCAGTATCTGTAAAAATAAAAATGCATTTACCCTTTGGCCCAACGATTCCACATTAAGCATTTTCCCACCAGTATACTTGAATTAAGCATGCAATGCCTTTGGTACAAGGATATTAACTTTAGCATCCCTGGGTGCAAAAGATTGAAATAAATTGGAATATCCAACAATAGGGGACTGGTTAAATTAGCTATGTTATTTGCATGGGGTCCAGCTCTTAGAATGAGACAGATTTTTATGGAATAATGAAATAACTCTGCAGAATGCTTCCATTTGTTTTGAAAGAGTGTAGTACCATGCGTATAGAGGGATTGTATCAGATACTATCTCTGGATGGATGTACAAAAGCATGACATCCCTGCCTCTGCAGAGATCTGAGAATAATATTGAGAAGGAGACTCCCTTTCATCCTCTACCCTCTGGTACTATGTGAATTTTTTGGCAATTGCATTTAAGTAATCTTAAAACTCTCCACCTACTCAGGAAAAGGGAAGCTAAGTCGTTCACTAACACTAACAGTTTTTTAAGATTTATTTATTTATTCATGAGAGACACAGAGAGAGGCAGAGACATAGGCAGAGGGAGAAGCAGGCTCCCTATAGGGAGCCTGATGCAGAACTGGATCCTAGACCAGACCCAGGGATAGGCCCTGAACCTAAGGCAGCCACTCAACTGCTGAGCCACCCAGGCGTCCCTAACACTAACAGTTTTGGTGAAAAGTTTAGGTAAATGAGTTTTCATGCATAGTTGGTGGAAGTGAACTTTTACATAAAGTGGTTAAAGGGCATTATATTGGTTGATGCAGTTGAAAATAACAAGATGTGAATCTTTTCTCTGGCAATCCTTCTTTTACATTTCAATCCTATAGAAACTCTAGCCAGCATGCATACGTAAAGATAAAAATAGAAGAGTAGGTGGACAGTTAAAGCTTGAGTATAAGTGCAGATTCCTGCCCAGGTTTATTTGCTGCCTGAAAAATGGCAACTAGTTTATTCTTTCTACGACTTGATAATTGTTCATGGAAATGACCCATTGGTTTTAAAATCCAGTTATTTGAATCATTTAGATGGTATTCCATTTGTACAACTAACCTTAAAGCTTTTAACTTAATGTTGGTGGCCTGTTTCTGAAAGAGATAAGAGGGGAATATATGTATTCATTCATTCACTATTTAATAAGCACCTACTGTATGCCATGTGTGGTGCAGTGCTGGGGGTGCCACACTGAATAACATAGACATGGTCATGGCATTTCAACATTCCACATTTCCTTTTTCTTAGCCATTTCTGCTCATTTTAGTTATTCTAAGGTTGCTTTGGTGTTCTGATGCCATTTTTGTTGCTTTTACTTTCTTTTCTGTTTTATCACTTTGCACCAATTTGTGCAATGTTTTTCTGCTCCCAGAATGAAGGAAATGCCAGTAGCATGTTGTTCTCATGAGTTATGAGCCCACAGATGGATACTAGAGAGGCCTCAGCTCTCATTCCATTTCTTTTTATTTACACACATAAAGTTGACCACTGTGCTGAAGGGGTGGTGAACAGTAAAACCTGAGCTATGAAAGATTTACCACAGTCCGTGCTCATTAGCAGCAATGATGAGGACCCGGGAAGCATGAATCACAGGGACCCCCATCTGCGCCAGTGGCATGGAACTTATTTTCCACTCATCCTTGACCATAACTTCTCAGCCAGTAACAAACATGATGGACCTGAATTTGACCACCTCTAACTCTACCTGTTGTTTCTATGCATCTCAGCATTATTGCTGTCTCTTCTTAATTAACATCCATTTTCATTTCTGACAAATGACCTTTTCCCTCCAAGTAAAGAAGAATGTGTCATAGCCTCGATAGCATCCTACGGGTACCAGAAACTTAAATGCCTCCAGGACTCAGAGCCTCTTAACTATATGCTTAATACCTCATCCATTCTGAGGTCAATCACTGATGATCTTAAAAGACATACCCACTGAAATGGGTATTTTCTGGATAATGGTTACTTCTTGTCAACATATACTAATTATGCAATGTAATTTTAGAAACTATACCGTGAAAGCAGTACAGTTAATACCAATCCTTGCTCTTTAAATACTATCGTAAATTTAGTTAAGATGTGCGTGCCATTGGTGTTGAGTTAGTTCCTGCAAGTTTCTGGGTTCTGCAGATAGAACAATTCTCAAAATGGAGACATTTTATGAAATCATCAAAGCTGTTGAAAAACAATGCAGTTTCCTCCCTCTCCGGGACCAGAGTTTGACAGTAACATCTCAGAACAGATGTTTCGATGATCTCCAAATGTTTTTATTTGGTGGCACAAAGACTCTGTTATTCATGAAATGGTCTGTTAAAAAATTAGTTCCTTCGTGTGGGGGTTGTGGGAATATGTGCTATGTAAATCGATTTCACATTTTGGCAGGGAGCTGGCTCTTCACTCTTTAGATTGTCTCCAGGCTTTGACTCTGACAGGCCATAGCAGAGTCTCAGAGAATATGGTAATGCAAGAGCTCAGCATCTTTCCCAGAGTACTTAAAGTTGACTCATCTGCGAGCATCATATTCTTTTGTAAACGAAGAGGAGCTTAGTAAAAATTCGTAGAAAATTGGTCTTGTAAAATACAGTGAAAGAATGTAGCCACTCATGTTTGCTGGTGGTCATTTGAACTCTTCTCATACAGTCCACTTCTGCAGCTTACACTTTTTCATTTTAGACTCCTATCGAAAAGAAAAACTACTATTCTAAGATAAACATGGGTCAACTTAGGATGTGTACCTTATGAAAGACCTCAGTGCTGGAGTACAGGGACGGGTCATTGTCATTCTGATGTCCTGTCCTCTTGCCACGACCCTGATCCATACTTTGCATTCTTTCCAGTGGGACAGAGATCTGCAAACTGTGCAGCCTGAGGCCCAAGTCTGACCTTCTACCTGATTTTGTAAATAAAGTTTGGTTGGAACACAGCTGTTCCAGTTTTAGTTCAATGTCATCTATGATTGCTTTCCAGAGACATCACCAGAGAGGAGTAGTTGCAACTGAGACCATTCAGATTACTTAAAAATAAAATCTTAAAAAAAAAATAAATTTGGTATATTTAGATTCTGAAGGCATTTGTGGGGTATAAGAAATGTAAAATCATTAAACATAGGATCAGGAAAATGCTTAAAATAATATATGTATACAAAGAAACATAGAAACTAAAATCTTCCAGAACATTCTGAAGGAACTATATGGAAGAAAGGACAAAGAAGTCAGCTGACTGTTAGATACCCAATGAACAGTTAAAAGAATGAATGAAAGGAGTCTATTTTTCTGATGTATAATATGTTCAAATGTTAAAACATTTGGTCATTTTTAGCTGTTCTTTTTATTATTTTTCTTTCATCTGTGTATGTTAATCGGTCTTAGAGTAGTTCTCTTATAAGTGTTCCCATGTTTATGTGATTCTAAGTTCTTTCTGTTCAACATAGGTGGCACACACCTGTGAGACTAGAAGTTTAGAATTTATTCAGCTGAGAGGCACCTTGGGCTCAATTGGTTGAGCATCCACCTCTTGCTTTCCACTTGGGTCATGATCTCAGGGTGGTGAGATAGAGCCCCAAGTGGGGCTCTGTCCTCAGTGAGAGGCTACTTGAGATTTTTGCTCTCTGCCTCTCCCCTTGCTCATGCTCACTCGCGCTCTCCCTCTGAAATAAAATCTTTAAGAAAAAAATATTCAACTAAATATTGACACAACCACCATACCAAAGATGATTATTCATTTGGTCCATAAGCCAGAATATATCTGAGGCAACTTCTAGTATAAGATCACAGACACCATAGAAAAAGAACAAAATAATTGCTTAAAGGTCAAGCCCCCAATTTGGCAGAGCAGAAAAATAATATTAAGAGGGACAGAGGTAGTTCTATCAGTAATCTCAGGCTCTATTATATGAACCAAATTATCAGCAATCATGATAAACAGGGCAAGGAAAACAAAGGATAGGAATTCGAAAGCTCTTATTTTATGAGAGGAAACATTCTATTTTGTCAGGAGACACTTTTTTTTTTTCCTTGAGAAGACCCTGTCACCCAATATAGGACTCGAACAATGTCCACAATTTTAAGGGAATGCAGAGATGTTCTGGACCTACGCTGACACAGCTACTACTAGCCCCGTGTGGCTGTTGAATGCTTACAGTGTGGCTAGTGTGAATGGAGATGTGCCCCAGTGTAAAACAGATACAGGATTTTAAAGACCTAATACAAGGGATAATAATAATAATAATGACAATACAAAAAAGAAGATAAAATATCTCATTAGCAGTTCTCTTATTTAGATGTATTGGTTTAAATAAAACATTAAAATTAATGTCACCTCCTTTTTACTTTTTTAATATGGCTACTAGAAAATACATGGTTGCATGTGTCGCTCATACTATATTTCCGTTAGGCAGCACTAATTCTAAAGGCTGATGTCTCATTTGATTCAGAAGAGTGAGGGTGCAGTGGCATACCCTTGGCCTCTGAATGCATTTCTGAAGGGATGGAATGGAATTTAGTATAGGCATGTGTGCTTTCAGGTCATATCTTAGCTCAGAGATTGAACATCTGCGGACCACTTAATGGCTGTTTGGCATACATGCAGATCCTCCTATCCCATTAGGAAAATTTTTCTAAAATACTGATCACAAATTTAAACTAAAGTATTATGAACTCATGGAAAGATGGTATCATTCGTAGGTTTTCATAAACTATTTACCTGGTTTAATGACAGTTTGAATTGTATTCAGATTACAAATCTACAATTTATTTTCCTATTCTTCTAACAGATTATTACAGAAACTGGAAATGTTGGCAGAAATTGGTATCTTTGTCAGATGGTTCTGGACATTCTAACCAAATGGACCTATAAATTTGAGTTCTCACTGAAAATGACTTTTGTGCTCCTGTATATTACATTCTAATGCTCAAACATTGTCTGTTTCATCCTGGAAGATAACCTCAACTGCTTATCTAATCTATTCTTTGGTTGAATTGGTTCCTAAAAAGTATTACCTGAGGGTCTGTGCACTTTTCAGAAAATATTTTTTAAGTAGACCAGTAACACAACATAGCTTTCTTTCCCTGATGAGTGAAAACATTCTGCTAATGTTCAGAAACAGACAAACCTTGCATATAGTCATGCAGTTCACCTTTTATTTATAACTTTGAAAACTTGTAGTTACTAATATGTTGCTTCATTGTTTGCTAGTCTTGGGACTAAAGTAATTTTCTTCTGTCTTTTGTTCAATGAACATTTATTAAATGTCTATTGCATGCGAGGTATTATGTTTCCCTGAGTTCAGACATGTTGAATTTGGTGTTAATGAAACTCAAAAGTATAAATATCAGGGTCATGAGATCAAGCCCTATGTCTGGCTCCAAGCTCAGAGAGGAGACTGCTAAAGTTTCTCCTTCTCCCCTGGCCCCTCCCCACTCTTGCTCGTGTTTTCATGCTCCCTCTCTCTCATTCTCTCTAAAATAAATAAATAAATCTCTAAGGAAAAAAAAGAATACTCACTGCTGGCAAGATTGTAGTCCAACTAGGACCTTCTTCCATTCTGCACATAGAAAAAATATAAATTGACTACCAATAGAAATATAAATTGGTTTAGATATTTTGGAAAGCAGGATAGTCAGGCATGTTAAACACAAAGGATTGTATGATGTCCTTTGCTTTAGTCATCCTGCGCTAGAAAATGTATCCCACAAGAGCAAGCCAGAAAGGAGAAAAGAAAAATCTCTGTGCATCTTGAAAACTTCCAGAAAGGGAGCCGAGGGTTGCTAAATGGTTAGTTGTGCTAAGTATTGAAAATCCTCTCAGTCACTCCTCACTGCAGCCTCTGCAGCCTTTTGAACTGTCTCCATTTTACAGGTGAGGAAACAAAGCTCAGGTGGATTAGTCATTTGTATTCTAAAATCTGTCAGCGGCAGAGTTTGCCCTAAGTTAGCCTTAGCCTAACTCAGCTTCATTTTGTAAAAACAGAAAAATAGTCAAATCCATTATGAAATGTGATGCAAACATTCTAAGTGTAGTCGCGTGGGGGAATGTCAGAAAATACAGGGAGATGAAACTGGAGATACTCCATAATTATGAAGAATTTGTAGGGATCCCTGGGTGGCACAGCGGTTTGGCGCCTGCCTTTGGCCTGGGGCGCGATCCTGGAGACCTGGGATCGAGTCCCACATCGGGCTCCCTGCATGGAGCCTGCTTCTCTCTCTGCCTGTGTCTCTGCCTCTCTGTCTCTCTCTGTGTGACTATCATGAATAAATAAATAAAATCTTTAAAAAAAAAAGAACTTGTACAAAGAACAAGTAGTTTAGAGACAAATGAGAAGTTTAATTTGTTATGGAGGTAGAATCTGTTTAAGTAAGTAGTACTGATATTGCTTTAATTTCTTAAAATTTTTAATAACTGTGTTATTTTTTGTGAAAGGTATAATCTGACATATTGGCTGTATTTTTAAATGTTTCGCTCATACTCCTCCATATTTCTAAAAGGTGTATGACCTGTTCCACCATATCTAGGTGCATCCTCTACGTTGTCCTTGTCGCCCATCCCTTAACTGCTGAAAACTCTCCCTTCAAGGTCCATCACCAGCAAAATCCCTATGTCCTTAGACTCTTCTCTGAAATTACATTCACCTTGTTAAATCCTAAGCTGGTATGCCCTGAAAACACCACTTCCCTGAAGCCCTCTCAGGTGGCAGCTCCATTTGTTCCTCCAAAGTTGAAGAGATGTAAGTGTTCTCTGTGTTCCTCACTGCTCCCTTGACCATTCCATCTCTCCCCTCCCTAGAAACTCTCAGCTTTAATCTCTCGTCCTCAGACTCTCACCTGTTACTGCATCTACTGCACTTAGGATCCCTCCTCATTTCTCCATAATTTTCACTCCTGCTTCATTGCCTTCCCCTCTAGCATTCCTTCTCTCTTCATTCTTGGGGATTTCAGTGCATACACATATGATGCTTCTAATACCCCTGGCCTCTTAGTTTCTCTAGCTTCTCATTACTTCAACCTTTACCCCCATGGTTGCCTCCTAGATGGCATCATCACCAGCCACCATGTATTTCCATTATCTCAAATTGCATGCCTGCCACTCTGACCTCTCCTCTGCCTGACACTTGAGGTCACTCGCTCCAGAAATTCAACTCCACCAGAACCCACTATCCATTGATTCGCTACTTTTCACCCTTATTCCTCCCTCCCAAGATGTTGGGTCCAGCTCAGGTTCCACAGACAGTCATTATATTTGCTTTCTTGCATACATCCTGCCTCCTCTGCCCCCTCCTTCAGGCCTCATACTCACTTGGCAGGATTACAGTCCTGGTAGGATCCAAATCTCTGCCCACTCTGTGCCAGCCCCTGTGTGTTGCACATTGGGTTTCACTCTTAATTCATGATCATGATCCTCAAGTGGAAACTGGCAACTGTCCAGCAGTCATGGTGTGTCATCTATTCCCAGTGGATTTTTCTACAGTCTTCTCCTCTTCCCTTAGCCCTCCTACACCTTGTCTCTCAATCTTATAAGTTATGCTTTCCTTCCAACTTTTGCTGGAAATATTGAAGCAATAAAGGAGAGCTTCCACCAGCTTCCACTGAGCTCTCACAGGTGAGCTCCCACTGAGGGCCAGCCCCTCCACTTCTGATTCCCCTCTGCTGCCCACAAACATCCCCTGTTGGTCACTCCCATCAGTAGCCATCGTATTAAGGAAGACAAAAACACTCCCTTGATCGTGCTCTCTTCAGTTACCACTTTGTGTCTCTACCCGTTCAGAGCAAAACTCCCCAGACGTCACCTGCTGTCCATTCCTGTTATTCCCACTTCTCCCTTCTCAGTCTCTCTTAAATCCAGCTCTGTCAGGCTCAACCCCAACTGTTCCATTGCTTCTGTTGAAGTCCTCAGTTAAATATACAAGTTGCTAAACCTGACAGTTGCCAGCTCATTTTGGAGTCCTGTAAGCAGCATGTGACATTACTCTTGCTCCTTGAAGTGCTTGAATCACTGGCTTCTTGAATGCACCCCTTCTGGACTTGCATCTTACTCCCCCAGCCATTCTTTCTTAGTCTCTTGGGACTCAAACCTTAGCCTTCTTCTTTGTCTATACTTAAGCCCATGCTCATCATCATTAAAGTGCCATGGCTTTAAAGATCATTTGTGTGCTGATGACTCCTAGACTTACTGTCTTAGCCAGACATCTCTCTGAGCTCCACACACATGTTCATCTAAGAGCTTTTGGGATATCTCTGTATGCCCAGTAGATATCTCAGACTGAACCCCTGATCTTACCCGCATCTGTCCAGATCTGCTTCCTTCAGCTGCTTGGTTCAAATTCGTAACGCCTTCTCACCTTTTCCAAACCCTTGCCATCTCACTCTTGGACTGTTATAGGAGCCTCATAACTGTTGTTTGCCTCTGCACCTTGCACTGTCACAATGTGTTCTCGAAAGAGCAGCCAGGGTGGTCCTTCTATAACATTGGTTAGGTCACCTCTTCACACATACCTCCTGGCAGCTCTCCATCCCACTCAGATAAAGAGCTACAAGTCTTCAAAGCTATACAAAATCTGACCGTGGGTTATTTCTCAGACTTTCTCTTCCCTCTTAACCTTTCACTCACCCCACTCCAGCCACACTGATAGCATGCCAAGTGGGCAGCCACCTGTGTCCACCTGCAGGTCTTTGCCTGGACTATTGCCTGTGATTAGAATTCTGAGAACATACCTCCCAGTGACATCAAAGGCCACCTTCTCGGCCATACTACTCTGGCCCTACTACCCTACATTCTCTATCCCTTCACTAGCTCTATTAATAATATTTCTTTTATCCTGACCTATTATATACCTAGTCATTTATTGTATTTATCATTGTCTCCTGCTACAATGTAAGATTCTGGAAGATAGAGGTTTTTATCTGGCCTATTTATTGACTTCTCACCAGCATCTAGGGTAATGTCTCCCCCTGATAGATGCTAAAAATAAATAAATAAATAAATAAATAAATAAATAAATAAATAAATAAATATCCTGAGAATATGAATGAAAGTTTCCCTATTTCTGCCTGATGCCCCAGAGACACATGCTGAGAGGTCTACCTCATTGTAGCTTTTAAGTCCTTCTCCAGTGTTATATTGAAAACAATGTTCAAAAAAAGCCCACCAAGAAACATTACATCTTTGGCTTGATTACATAGGGTCTTTTATTCTAAACTGAAAACTCCTTTGGAATGGAGCAGAAGTGTCATAAATATTGAGAATATATTAACAATAATAGATCCTTGAAATTTTTAGGAGTACATTCAAATCTCCCAAATTATGGCTACCATGATGGTATATTCTCTCCTGAACTTCATACAGAGCAATAAAAAAAGAACGAAGCCACATGTTGCTCCAGATGCCAGTGAGCCTCATCTCCAGGCTCACTCATTGGGAGGAGGCTCATCCCCTGGCCCAGTCTAGCTCTGCTCAGGCTTCACAGTTGCACGGCAACAACACCACAAATTATAGCAGCTCACAAGCTCTCAGCATTGCCCACATATTGTTGAAAGCAAGAATATCAGTTCTGTGAGAGCCAGAGGTCCGCTCTCTTATTTGATTCTACCTGCGAAACTTTTAGATACTAATTTTTTTAAAAATTAGCTCCTCCAGGTCGCTCAGCCTTCATTTTAGAATATCACACATGTGGGCGTTTATAATAACTAAACGACAAGGTGATTACTGTGAAGAACAAAATAAGCAATCATTTGTCACAGAGTAAGTTTCCACTCTGAGAACAAATTACAAATACTCATCCATTCAGTTTGATTTTGGTTAGCTGGCAATAAACTCTTGATGTGAACAAAAGATGAAAAAGAAAAAGTATATGTTTGTTTTTCGTTTTTAAACTGATTTTTCGATATATATTCTAGTTGAAGAAAACCTTGTGCCCTGGTAACTTTTTCATCCAATGATAATGATCAGAAGCCTTCAACAAATAAGAGTGGGAGTGAGGAAAGGGGATGCTGTCGCCACGATGACAGCTGTCCAGCATAAACATCTCATATCTCTTCTGTTTATCATGTGTTTTAGGGCAATTCAAGCTGCTGGAACAAGACCGAGATATAAAGGAACCAGTGCAATATTTCAACAGTGTGGAGGAGGTGGCTAAAGCATTTCCGGAACGCGTATACGTCATGGAGGAAATAACGTTCAACGTGAAGGTAGTTCTAGAAGAACCAAATATTTATCCTCACTGAAATCATATAACTCTCAGGTCATTATGTATACAGCTCCCCTTTGTGCCTCATAGGAGAGTTCCATCCCCCTAATGGGTTAGTGTCAAGAGACCAAAACTGGTCTTTTTGAGAACTACATGTGCTGTAGCTGACCTGACTCTCCAACAGGTTACCATGTTAACATTATCTTGTGCTAGAACAACTGTCAAGGCAGGTCTAAAGATTTTCTTTTTAATTTGCAGTTTATTCTCTAATATGTAACAGTTGTTTGGCCCCTCTTCTGTGAGGCTGAATGCTCCACTTGTGAGAACAAGCAGAAGACACTGGACACCACTAATACCGCACATTTATTTATTTTTTAAAGATTTTATTTATTCATTCATGAAAGACAGAGAGAAACAGAGAGAGAGAGAGAGGCAGAGACACAGGCAGAGGGAGAAGCAAGCTCCATGCAGGGAGCCTGATGTGGGACTCGATCCCGGGTCTCCAGGTTCACGCCCTAGGCCAAAGGCAGATGCTCAACCACTGAGCCATCCATGTGTCCCAAATACCGCACATTTAAAGAAAAAGAGAAACTTCCAGAGTATGCCCTGACATCAACCCAGACGCATTTCATCCTTTGCAGACTATCTCTATCAATACATGAAGGGAAAATTGATGGGTAGAATGTTGCCCATAGGTATTTATCGATCTTTGTTCATCAGATGAAAGCTCAGTAATGTTTATTGTGCTGTTTTTGTTTTACATTCTTAAAGGGACAGTTGTATCCCCAGCTCCAGAGTGAGTGAACTCCTTTGGCTAGACTTGCTATGGAAGAGGGATTTACCAGAGAAGCAGTGTCACCGAGGCTCAAGCTTTTTGCCTATAAATCTGCTGTGTTTTCTTCAGCAACATGCACAATTATGCTACAACATTCTAGAAAGTGTTCACATTGAAAGCATTAACCTCATTTCAGCAGGAAGTCCAACTAAGTCATATTCTGTAAACATTTCAATATTTTGGGGGCAAGATGCCTGCTTGTTAGAAATCCACTCTATGTGAAAAACAGACTGCTGGGTATCTTGGTCCAAGAATGCAACAGTGTCTTTGTGGATGAGTCACTCCACCCACACTCCTCAGGAAAGGGGGAAATGCCTAAGACAGCCTCTTTATTGGAGCAACAGTTCTGCCCATTTGATTGGTGAAGCCAAGTCATCCTTCCAGTTCTAGAATAGAGCTGCTATAGTCCACTTTCTTTGCTTTTATTGGTAAAATGGGTAAATTTTGTGCACTATTACATTCTTTACTATCTAAATTATGCTTGTATTCAAAAATATTTAGAACTTCTAAGCCCTTCAATAGCTTAGTCTAAGAGTCCTCAAGACAACTTGAACTTACCTTGAAAATTTGTGAAAACATGTTCATTTTTAAACATACCAAGATTTGGGACGCCTGGGTGGCTCAGTGGTTGAGCGGTTGCCTTCAGCTCAGGGCATGATCCCGACTGGTGTCCTGGGATCAAGTTCCACATCACGCTCCCTGTGAGGAGCCTACCTCTCTCCCTCTGCCTGTGTCTCTGCCTCTCTTTGTGTCTCTCATGGACAAATAAATAATATCTTTAAAAACTAAAATAAACATACCAAGATTCGTTGGTCAGAAGTTAATCAAATCCTATTTGATTCTTGTCTTGATAGGATTTAAATCTTTCCTTAAATCTTCTATGTAAAATTAGCTAAATGGAAAAAATTGTTTAGAAAGGAAAGTTAATCTTTAAAAAAAAAAGATTTTATTTATTTGAGAGAGAGAGAGCAAGAGAGAGCATAAGTGGTGGGGAGGGGCAGAGGGAGAGAGAGAAAGGAAACACCCCATGGAGCAGGGAGCCCAAGGTGGGCCTCGATCCCAGGACCTTGAGATTGTGAACTGAGCTGAAGTTAATACTTTTAAACTCTCCTGAGAGAAAACTAATAATTTGCTAATAAATCAAGTGTAAAAATTTTTTTTATGATTTTTTAAAGATTTTATCAAGTATTAAAATTTAATATTGTCTTTTGTGGCATATTGTATTTGTAAAAGATTTTTTTAAATACCTCTAACAGATGTTTTGTGTGTGTGAATTTGTATGAAATCAGCAGTGATTGAAAGAATACTGAAATCAATACAGTTTGTTTTTTTTACAAAATACTATGATTGACTATTTATTCAAACATACCAGATGTTTGAGATGCCATTTAAAAATTCAGCACAGCAGGGAACCTGGGTGGCTAAGTGGTTGAGTGTCTGCCTTCAGCTCAGGTCATGATCCCAGGGTCCTGGGATCGAGTCCTGTATCAGGCTCTCCACAGGGAGTCTGCTTCTCCTTCTGCCTGTCTCTCTCTCTCTCTCTCTCTCTGTCTCTGTCTCTCGTGAATAAATAAATATTTTTTTAAAAGAATCAGCACAGCAATGTGAATATATTTAATTAACACTACTGACCTATATACTTAAAAATGGTTAAAGTAATATATTTTAAATGTATACTGCCACAGTTTTTCTAAAAAAAAAGAAAAAAGCCAAAGAAAGGTTCAAAGGCACAGACAAATGGGTAAGTGTATGGAATACAAGTTTACAGCATCCATAGAACTGACTGGACTTGGATTGACTTCCTATGCTATGCATACATAAATATTTAATACCTCTAGTCTATTACTTATAAAGTTTTAATATGCTATCACATCCATCCAGCATTAATCATGAAGACATCGTTCAATTATATTCAAAGAATTGATCAATGAACCTCAGGAAATTTGTACAAAGAAATACACAGAAGTCTGTGTGCTTAGTGAATAAACACCTGGGATCGAGTCCCACATCGGGCTCCCTGCATGGAGCCTGCTTCTCTCTCTGCCTGTGTCTCTGCCTCTCTGTCTCTCTCTGTGTGACTATCATGAATAAATAAATAAAATCTTTAAAAAAAAAAGAACTTGTACAAAGAACAAGTAGTTTAGAGACAAATGAGAAGTTTAATTTGTTATGGAGGTAGAATCTGTTTAAGTAAGTAGTACTGATATTGCTTTAATTTCTTAAAATTTTTAATAACTGTGTTATTTTTTGTGAAAGGTATAATCTGACATATTGGCTGTATTTTTAAATGTTTCGCTCATACTCCTCCATATTTCTAAAAGGTGTATGACCTGTTCCACCATATCTAGGTGCATCCTCTACGTTGTCCTTGTCGCCCATCCCTTAACTGCTGAAAACTCTCCCTTCAAGGTCCATCACCAGCAAAATCCCTATGTCCTTAGACTCTTCTCTGAAATTACATTCACCTTGTTAAATCCTAAGCTGGTATGCCCTGAAAACACCACTTCCCTGAAGCCCTCTCAGGTGGCAGCTCCATTTGTTCCTCCAAAGTTGAAGAGATGTAAGTGTTCTCTGTGTTCCTCACTGCTCCCTTGACCATTCCATCTCTCCCCTCCCTAGAAACTCTCAGCTTTAATCTCTCGTCCTCAGACTCTCACCTGTTACTGCATCTACTGCACTTAGGATCCCTCCTCATTTCTCCATAATTTTCACTCCTGCTTCATTGCCTTCCCCTCTAGCATTCCTTCTCTCTTCATTCTTGGGGATTTCAGTGCATACACATATGATGCTTCTAATACCCCTGGCCTCTTAGTTTCTCTAGCTTCTCATTACTTCAACCTTTACCCCCATGGTTGCCTCCTAGATGGCATCATCACCAGCCACCATGTATTTCCATTATCTCAAATTGCATGCCTGCCACTCTGACCTCTCCTCTGCCTGACACTTGAGGTCACTCGCTCCAGAAATTCAACTCCACCAGAACCCACTATCCATTGATTCGCTACTTTTCACCCTTATTCCTCCCTCCCAAGATGTTGGGTCCAGCTCAGGTTCCACAGACAGTCATTATATTTGCTTTCTTGCATACATCCTGCCTCCTCTGCCCCCTCCTTCAGGCCTCATACTCACTTGGCAGGATTACAGTCCTGGTAGGATCCAAATCTCTGCCCACTCTGTGCCAGCCCCTGTGTGTTGCACATTGGGTTTCACTCTTAATTCATGATCATGATCCTCAAGTGGAAACTGGCAACTGTCCAGCAGTCATGGTGTGTCATCTATTCCCAGTGGATTTTTCTACAGTCTTCTCCTCTTCCCTTAGCCCTCCTACACCTTGTCTCTCAATCTTATAAGTTATGCTTTCCTTCCAACTTTTGCTGGAAATATTGAAGCAATAAAGGAGAGCTTCCACCAGCTTCCACTGAGCTCTCACAGGTGAGCTCCCACTGAGGGCCAGCCCCTCCACTTCTGATTCCCCTCTGCTGCCCACAAACATCCCCTGTTGGTCACTCCCATCAGTAGCCATCGTATTAAGGAAGACAAAAACACTCCCTTGATCGTGCTCTCTTCAGTTACCACTTTGTGTCTCTACCCGTTCAGAGCAAAACTCCCCAGACGTCACCTGCTGTCCATTCCTGTTATTCCCACTTCTCCCTTCTCAGTCTCTCTTAAATCCAGCTCTGTCAGGCTCAACCCCAACTGTTCCATTGCTTCTGTTGAAGTCCTCAGTTAAATATACAAGTTGCTAAACCTGACAGTTGCCAGCTCATTTTGGAGTCCTGTAAGCAGCATGTGACATTACTCTTGCTCCTTGAAGTGCTTGAATCACTGGCTTCTTGAATGCACCCCTTCTGGACTTGCATCTTACTCCCCCAGCCATTCTTTCTTAGTCTCTTGGGACTCAAACCTTAGCCTTCTTCTTTGTCTATACTTAAGCCCATGCTCATCATCATTAAAGTGCCATGGCTTTAAAGATCATTTGTGTGCTGATGACTCCTAGACTTACTGTCTTAGCCAGACATCTCTCTGAGCTCCACACACATGTTCATCTAAGAGCTTTTGGGATATCTCTGTATGCCCAGTAGATATCTCAGACTGAACCCCTGATCTTACCCGCATCTGTCCAGATCTGCTTCCTTCAGCTGCTTGGTTCAAATTCGTAACGCCTTCTCACCTTTTCCAAACCCTTGCCATCTCACTCTTGGACTGTTATAGGAGCCTCATAACTGTTGTTTGCCTCTGCACCTTGCACTGTCACAATGTGTTCTCGAAAGAGCAGCCAGGGTGGTCCTTCTATAACATTGGTTAGGTCACCTCTTCACACATACCTCCTGGCAGCTCTCCATCCCACTCAGATAAAGAGCTACAAGTCTTCAAAGCTATACAAAATCTGACCGTGGGTTATTTCTCAGACTTTCTCTTCCCTCTTAACCTTTCACTCACCCCACTCCAGCCACACTGATAGCATGCCAAGTGGGCAGCCACCTGTGTCCACCTGCAGGTCTTTGCCTGGACTATTGCCTGTGATTAGAATTCTGAGAACATACCTCCCAGTGACATCAAAGGCCACCTTCTCGGCCATACTACTCTGGCCCTACTACCCTACATTCTCTATCCCTTCACTAGCTCTATTAATAATATTTCTTTTATCCTGACCTATTATATACCTAGTCATTTATTGTATTTATCATTGTCTCCTGCTACAATGTAAGATTCTGGAAGATAGAGGTTTTTATCTGGCCTATTTATTGACTTCTCACCAGCATCTAGGGTAATGTCTCCCCCTGATAGATGCTAAAAATAAATAAATAAATAAATAAATAAATAAATAAATAAATAAATAAATATCCTGAGAATATGAATGAAAGTTTCCCTATTTCTGCCTGATGCCCCAGAGACACATGCTGAGAGGTCTACCTCATTGTAGCTTTTAAGTCCTTCTCCAGTGTTATATTGAAAACAATGTTCAAAAAAAGCCCACCAAGAAACATTACATCTTTGGCTTGATTACATAGGGTCTTTTATTCTAAACTGAAAACTCCTTTGGAATGGAGCAGAAGTGTCATAAATATTGAGAATATATTAACAATAATAGATCCTTGAAATTTTTAGGAGTACATTCAAATCTCCCAAATTATGGCTACCATGATGGTATATTCTCTCCTGAACTTCATACAGAGCAATAAAAAAAGAACGAAGCCACATGTTGCTCCAGATGCCAGTGAGCCTCATCTCCAGGCTCACTCATTGGGAGGAGGCTCATCCCCTGGCCCAGTCTAGCTCTGCTCAGGCTTCACAGTTGCACGGCAACAACACCACAAATTATAGCAGCTCACAAGCTCTCAGCATTGCCCACATATTGTTGAAAGCAAGAATATCAGTTCTGTGAGAGCCAGAGGTCCGCTCTCTTATTTGATTCTACCTGCGAAACTTTTAGATACTAATTTTTTTAAAAATTAGCTCCTCCAGGTCGCTCAGCCTTCATTTTAGAATATCACACATGTGGGCGTTTATAATAACTAAACGACAAGGTGATTACTGTGAAGAACAAAATAAGCAATCATTTGTCACAGAGTAAGTTTCCACTCTGAGAACAAATTACAAATACTCATCCATTCAGTTTGATTTTGGTTAGCTGGCAATAAACTCTTGATGTGAACAAAAGATGAAAAAGAAAAAGTATATGTTTGTTTTTCGTTTTTAAACTGATTTTTCGATATATATTCTAGTTGAAGAAAACCTTGTGCCCTGGTAACTTTTTCATCCAATGATAATGATCAGAAGCCTTCAACAAATAAGAGTGGGAGTGAGGAAAGGGGATGCTGTCGCCACGATGACAGCTGTCCAGCATAAACATCTCATATCTCTTCTGTTTATCATGTGTTTTAGGGCAATTCAAGCTGCTGGAACAAGACCGAGATATAAAGGAACCAGTGCAATATTTCAACAGTGTGGAGGAGGTGGCTAAAGCATTTCCGGAACGCGTATACGTCATGGAGGAAATAACGTTCAACGTGAAGGTAGTTCTAGAAGAACCAAATATTTATCCTCACTGAAATCATATAACTCTCAGGTCATTATGTATACAGCTCCCCTTTGTGCCTCATAGGAGAGTTCCATCCCCCTAATGGGTTAGTGTCAAGAGACCAAAACTGGTCTTTTTGAGAACTACATGTGCTGTAGCTGACCTGACTCTCCAACAGGTTACCATGTTAACATTATCTTGTGCTAGAACAACTGTCAAGGCAGGTCTAAAGATTTTCTTTTTAATTTGCAGTTTATTCTCTAATATGTAACAGTTGTTTGGCCCCTCTTCTGTGAGGCTGAATGCTCCACTTGTGAGAACAAGCAGAAGACACTGGACACCACTAATACCGCACATTTATTTATTTTTTAAAGATTTTATTTATTCATTCATGAAAGACAGAGAGAAACAGAGAGAGAGAGAGAGGCAGAGACACAGGCAGAGGGAGAAGCAAGCTCCATGCAGGGAGCCTGATGTGGGACTCGATCCCGGGTCTCCAGGTTCACGCCCTAGGCCAAAGGCAGATGCTCAACCACTGAGCCATCCATGTGTCCCAAATACCGCACATTTAAAGAAAAAGAGAAACTTCCAGAGTATGCCCTGACATCAACCCAGACGCATTTCATCCTTTGCAGACTATCTCTATCAATACATGAAGGGAAAATTGATGGGTAGAATGTTGCCCATAGGTATTTATCGATCTTTGTTCATCAGATGAAAGCTCAGTAATGTTTATTGTGCTGTTTTTGTTTTACATTCTTAAAGGGACAGTTGTATCCCCAGCTCCAGAGTGAGTGAACTCCTTTGGCTAGACTTGCTATGGAAGAGGGATTTACCAGAGAAGCAGTGTCACCGAGGCTCAAGCTTTTTGCCTATAAATCTGCTGTGTTTTCTTCAGCAACATGCACAATTATGCTACAACATTCTAGAAAGTGTTCACATTGAAAGCATTAACCTCATTTCAGCAGGAAGTCCAACTAAGTCATATTCTGTAAACATTTCAATATTTTGGGGGCAAGATGCCTGCTTGTTAGAAATCCACTCTATGTGAAAAACAGACTGCTGGGTATCTTGGTCCAAGAATGCAACAGTGTCTTTGTGGATGAGTCACTCCACCCACACTCCTCAGGAAAGGGGGAAATGCCTAAGACAGCCTCTTTATTGGAGCAACAGTTCTGCCCATTTGATTGGTGAAGCCAAGTCATCCTTCCAGTTCTAGAATAGAGCTGCTATAGTCCACTTTCTTTGCTTTTATTGGTAAAATGGGTAAATTTTGTGCACTATTACATTCTTTACTATCTAAATTATGCTTGTATTCAAAAATATTTAGAACTTCTAAGCCCTTCAATAGCTTAGTCTAAGAGTCCTCAAGACAACTTGAACTTACCTTGAAAATTTGTGAAAACATGTTCATTTTTAAACATACCAAGATTTGGGACGCCTGGGTGGCTCAGTGGTTGAGCGGTTGCCTTCAGCTCAGGGCATGATCCCGACTGGTGTCCTGGGATCAAGTTCCACATCACGCTCCCTGTGAGGAGCCTACCTCTCTCCCTCTGCCTGTGTCTCTGCCTCTCTTTGTGTCTCTCATGGACAAATAAATAATATCTTTAAAAACTAAAATAAACATACCAAGATTCGTTGGTCAGAAGTTAATCAAATCCTATTTGATTCTTGTCTTGATAGGATTTAAATCTTTCCTTAAATCTTCTATGTAAAATTAGCTAAATGGAAAAAATTGTTTAGAAAGGAAAGTTAATCTTTAAAAAAAAAAAAGATTTTATTTATTTGAGAGAGAGAGAGCAAGAGAGAGCATAAGTGGTGGGGAGGGGCAGAGGGAGAGAGAGAAAGGAAACACCCCATGGAGCAGGGAGCCCAAGGTGGGCCTCGATCCCAGGACCTTGAGATTGTGAACTGAGCTGAAGTTAATACTTTTAAACTCTCCTGAGAGAAAACTAATAATTTGCTAATAAATCAAGTGTAAAAATTTTTTTTATGATTTTTTAAAGATTTTATCAAGTATTAAAATTTAATATTGTCTTTTGTGGCATATTGTATTTGTAAAAGATTTTTTTAAATACCTCTAACAGATGTTTTGTGTGTGTGAATTTGTATGAAATCAGCAGTGATTGAAAGAATACTGAAATCAATACAGTTTGTTTTTTTTACAAAATACTATGATTGACTATTTATTCAAACATACCAGATGTTTGAGATGCCATTTAAAAATTCAGCACAGCAGGGAACCTGGGTGGCTAAGTGGTTGAGTGTCTGCCTTCAGCTCAGGTCATGATCCCAGGGTCCTGGGATCGAGTCCTGTATCAGGCTCTCCACAGGGAGTCTGCTTCTCCTTCTGCCTGTCTCTCTCTCTCTCTCTCTCTCTGTCTCTGTCTCTCGTGAATAAATAAATATTTTTTTAAAAGAATCAGCACAGCAATGTGAATATATTTAATTAACACTACTGACCTATATACTTAAAAATGGTTAAAGTAATATATTTTAAATGTATACTGCCACAGTTTTTCTAAAAAAAAAGAAAAAAGCCAAAGAAAGGTTCAAAGGCACAGACAAATGGGTAAGTGTATGGAATACAAGTTTACAGCATCCATAGAACTGACTGGACTTGGATTGACTTCCTATGCTATGCATACATAAATATTTAATACCTCTAGTCTATTACTTATAAAGTTTTAATATGCTATCACATCCATCCAGCATTAATCATGAAGACATCGTTCAATTATATTCAAAGAATTGATCAATGAACCTCAGGAAATTTGTACAAAGAAATACACAGAAGTCTGTGTGCTTAGTGAATAAACACCCAAGAAAACAAATAAACCAAGAAGATTTATGGAAAGATGTTTGAGTACTACCTGGACCTCCCCTCCCCCACACAAACAACATTGGAAGTCATGGTCTGTCAGAATTGATCATAATGGGGGTGCCTGAGTGGCTCAATGGTTAAGCATCTGCCTTTGACTTGGGTTGTGATCCCAGGGTCCTGGGATCGAGTCCCACATCAGGCTCCCCACAGGGAGCCTGCCTCTCCCTCTGCCTGTGTCTCTGCCTGTTTCTTTGTGTCTCTCATGAATAAATAAATAGACTCTTAAAAAAAAAAGAATTGATCATAATATGCATGTGTGCAGTGCTTAATGGGAGAGCTAAGTGCTATTTTGGTTATTGCTTTGCCTGGAAAGGGAGAAAAATAATAAAAAGTAGTACAACAGGGGTACGTGGCCAGCTCAGTTGATAAAGCGTATGACAGTTCAAGACCCATGTTGGACGTAAAGCTTACTTAAAAAAACACAAAAACATATTCATAAGTACAGCTATTATAAATAGTATTAAATAGGCAGTGTTAAATATTACATAAGTATAGATATTATCCAGAAAGCAATTTTTTAAGTGATAGCAGAATTCAGACTTCCTTGCAAAATTTCACCTTTTACTCTCTACTTCAAATAGAGCATAAATTAGACCGAGAGGATAAACAACTAAAGAAATGACTTGCAGCTAAGAATTGGCAGCTAACTGGCATCTTGGGAGTCAAAAGGCACAATTATTATTTGAAAGAAAGAGATAGGTATATATATATGTAGTCATATAAGCTTATAATAATAACAAATAGAAATGAAGCATAGTAACAATATGGAGTAGAACAGAGATGTTGAAAGATTGGGAACTCTATAATGTTGTGAATTTTAAGACTGTTGCAGAATTTTAACTAAAATTTTGATAAATAGGATTAGTACTATTCATAAATTTATTTAAAAATAAGCCATTCTTGGGGCACTTGGCTGGCTCAGTTGGTGGAGTGTGTGACTCTTGATCTTGGGGTCAAGAGTTCAAGCCCCAGTTGGGCATAAAGATTATTTTTTTAAAAAATTAAAAACAAATCATTCCTTTTATCTTGAAGTTAAATATGTCTCTAAAAGATGCCTTGATGTGTTTGAAATTATCTGCCTGATTGCCCCATCATTGATTTAATGCATGAAGTGAATTAATATATGTTAAATGTTTAATTCTTTAACCAGCAAATATATTTTAAGCACCTTCTGTATGTCTAGGCACTGGAAATGAATAGTGAATATGCAAACCCTGGAGATTATCATCAATTGAAGTGGCAGACAATAAATATACAAATAAAAATACTACCTCCAAATAAGGAGATCAAGGAGCAGTTGGGTGTATAAGTTTGGAGCTTGCCGCAGGGAATGGACTTGGGGTATATGTTTGGAGCTCATCAGCTCCTAGATGGCATTTGAAGGCATAGAACTGGCTGAGTTCATCTACATCAATGGTTCTCAATCAGGAGTGATTTTTTTTTTCCTCCCAGGGACATTTGACAATGTCAAGATAAAATTTTGATTGCTACAGCTTGGGGAATGGTGAGTGCTACTGGCTTCAGTGGGCAGAGGACAAGGTTGCTGCTACAAACCCTACAATGCAGGGCACCTGGGGGGCTCAGTGGTTGAATGTCTGCCTTTGGCTCAGGTTGTGATCCCAGGGTCCTGGGATTGAGTCTCGCATCGGGCTCCCAGTGAGGAGCCTTCTTCTCGCTCTGCCTAAATATGTCCAGGCTGCCTGGCTGGTTCAGTTGGGGGAGCGTGTGACTCTTGATCTTGGGGTTGTGAATTTCAGCCTTTCACATCATCTTAGATGTGAAGATTATTTAAATAAATAAACTTCTAAAAACAGACAAAAGTAAATCTAAGTATGTCCATTTGAGTGGGTAACTAAGGTGGTAGGAACAGAAAATGGTAGATGAGATGGTCAAGGAGATGAAAGAATATGTGGACAGGTAGCCGCTTGCTCATCATTTGTGTACATTGGTTCCAATTCCTCCTAAGCAAATAGGATTCAATATTTTTAAAACACAGTCACTTGCCTCTTTCATAGTCTCGTTTATCCATCCAGTTTTTGGTTCCCATGGTGAGAGTTCTGTTTTTATTTACTTGCTTTACTGCATATTTGGTTTTTTTTTTTAAACTTGTTTATTTATTTTAGAGAGAGAGAGCACATGAGCATGGGGGAGGCACAGAGGGAGAAAGAGAGAGAATCTCAGGCAGACTCCCTGCTGAGTATGGAGACCAACTTGGGGCTTGATCTGACAATCCTGAGATCATGACCTGTGCTGAACTCAAAAGTGGGACACCCACAACTGAGCCACCCAGGCTCTCCTGCATATTTGTTTTTAACTGTAATAGGCATTTTCTTTCTTAATTATTTCTTTTAGTTTTTCATCAGCCATCTCTATCATTATGTTTACTTCCAGAGTCAGAAGATGTCCTATTTCAGCTGGCTACCCCATTCCTCTATTTTTAATAAGAAAAATAGCCACACAAACAATTTTTAGGCATGCACCATTTTTTAAATAAGCTGCCGTGAACTAGAGAGTGCATTGGACTGTGTAGTGTAGCTCAGGCTCTGCATCTGGAGCTGAGTTCAGACCCCAGGTCCAGGCATTGGACTATGACCACAGAAAGGTCACTTGACCCGTTGAGTCTAAGGTGTCATCACCTACAAAACAGGGGTGATTCTACCCTCCTCAGACACTTTTAATGAGAGTTAAATGAAGTAATGCACTAAAGTGATTTGCAAGTTGCTAGTATAGGAGTTGGCAAACTACAGCCTTAAGTAAGGTGCCTATTTTGCAAATAAAGTTTTATTGGGATACAGCTGCCCCCTGCATATATGTGTGCAGTGTCTGTGGCTGCTTCCACAACACAACAGAATTGAGTAGTTGCAGCAGAGACCATATGGCACACAAGCCTAATATCATTACTGTCTGGCCCTATAAGAAAGTGTGCCAACCCCTGATTCAGAACATAAAATCATACTAAGTTTTGCCTTTAAAAAAAAAAAAAGTTCCCACCACAGATTATTTCACTTACTCTTTATTTAGTACGTTGTACCCTGGACTTAATATTAAAAACTCAGTACATAGTAACTGTTGTTGTTGTTTCAAAATACCCCTTCACCTCAAATACTTTTTTGGAAACTTATTATACTGGTACCCAGTGAATTATTTCAGATGTCTGCCAGCCTTTTGAACTAAAGCCCAATAATGAGAAATTTTCCCACACATATGCTTTCTGCCATCAAAATAATGACTAACAAATTACGTCTTAATTTCACTTCTGTCTTTACCGAGATGTGAGCAGAGGGAAGAAAAGATGGCCTTCAATTTGACATTGGGTAACTCGCCAGTCTCTGAAAGTGCGTAAGAGGTATTCTGACTTCACGGCTCTCACTCAAAAGCTTTCTGCATTAAAATTAGTGCTCTCAAGTCAGAGAGAGTCCAAATACCCTAATCTGGATGCTATAATGTTGCTATTTTCATTCCAGCTAGTGAGGTCCAAGGTTTCAGCTGTTCCAGCATAGATTTTCCCCAGAGGCAAAATAACAAGTTTGCATTGTCTCAACTGGGGGAAATGCCTTACTGGGGAAGAGTGAGATTTCAGGCCGACCTGGAAAATAGTCACTGCTTCTGCCTACACCAGCCTCTTAACCATGTGGTCTGGGGCAAGAGCTGAGCCCACATTCCTGTCACCTGCATATCAGCTCGTGATTACTGGGTTTGGCACCTGTTTTTGGCAGGGGTGGCAGTGTCTAGCGGCAGAGCTGTCCTAATGGGAGAAGGATTGCAGTGTTGTCTTTTTTTAACAGGAAAAAAAAATCCTGTAAGATTCAGAGAACTCAAATGATGCTGAGCTTCTCAATACTGCAAAACATGACCAAGAATAAAATAAAATATTATAAATAATCCAGCACGGGTAAGGAAGTTTACAGACAAGAGTTTTTATAATCATCATATTTTAGATCTGGAAAGGCCCTTACACACTGCTGAGCCCTACTTCTTCTTTTGACAAATAGAAAACTAAGAAACGGATGTTAGCTGACTTCATTGATTCACACGAAGCCACGAAACTACTTAGCAGCAAAGCCAGGTCTCCTGATTCAGTCAGTTCATCTTTGTGCTCCCCTGAATGCTATTTGTGGGTGTGAGATAAGACTCACAATTGTGATCAGAGTATCCTTTCACATTGACACAATAGCTTGCACAGTTAATTCATTTTCTTATTTAAAAATCTAAATAAATGTGTTCAATAATTATTACCCAATCAAATCCTTCTGTCATTTGTACTTTGGAAGCAGCTATGCTCTTATACACAGGACTTGGAAGCTTTTATGAATGTTATACTTACAGATTTTTAGATTTTTCCTGCTGCCAAGTATTTAAAAAAGAAAATCCTACAAGTTAACTTACTATACATATCAATGTAGCATGTATCAAAACAAGCCGTTTTGAAAACAACAAAAATACCTCTGTAAAGTAACAACCCAGAATTTTTTAAGTATTAACTAGTATTATCAGAGAAACCAGGCTACATACAGTTGGGCTCTTGCATTGTTGCATGAAGAGGTGGTAAAGATGCACCAAAATGGTAATAATGCACCATGGAATAAATAAGCAAGAGTTCTAAATTTTAAGGTGAGTGGTCTGTGCAACTTAATACTGGACTTTGGAATTTTTTTTTCCCAAAGCTTCCAAGTTATTGAGAATCAGCTGGTTCTCCACCACCACCACCACAAGTCACAGATTTGAGGCAATTCATGTGCCTTTTATCTTAACCTATTAGTTACCTTTTTTTATTATTTTTTTTATTTTTTTATTTTTTATTTATGATAGTCACAGAGAGAGAGAGAGAGAGGCAGAGACACAGGCAGAGGGAGAAGCAGGCTCCATGCACCGGGAGCCCGATGTGGGATTCGATCCCAGGCCTCCAGGATCGCGCCCTGGGCCAAAGGCAGGCGCCAAACCGCTGCGCCACCCAGGGATCCCATTAGTTACCTTTTTTTAAGTTACCATCAGAAAAAGAAGAAATAAAGCTCTTCCCCTTCTACCGACTAGACTGCATCTTATTTCCATGCATAAAGTAGTTAACAAATTAAACATATGTCATGTTATTTTCTTTACTCCTTTTAACAACAACTACAGACAGGGCCTTGAAAATACATTAATAGGGACACCTGGGTGGCTCAGCAGTTGAGCATCTGCCTTCAGCCCAGGGCGTGATCCTGGAGACCTGGGATCGAGTCGCATGTCAGGCTCCCTGCATGGAGCCTGCTTTTCTCTGTGCCTGTGTCTCTGCCTCTCTCTCTCTCTCTCTCTCTCTCTCTCTCTCTCTCTCTGTTTCTCATGAATAAATAAATAAAATATTTTTAAAAAAAGAAAAGAAAAGAAAATACATTAATAGAGAGGTTTGGGGCTGCTTGTGATTCTCCTCTTGTCATAATTATTTTATTCTCTGACATCTTTCTGATCATTTTATCTTTTAGGTGAAAACAATGTGCCTCCTAGACTTTGTTCTGCATCTGTCGGCCATCCTGTGGTCATCCTGTAAAGTAATAGAAAATAGTGGTGCTGAAACATTAGAGTTCTTTGGGGAAGTGTCTGTGTGTCTGTGCATGTGTGTGTGGTTTTAAGAGTGTAGTTCAGGCATAACCACCATTCCTAATTTAAAATACCATTCCTAGTGTTTGTCATGACAGTTCTGAAAAAGCATCTCCTCTGCATGTTGTAAGATTATAATAATCAGAGAGGTGGGTTTCTCTTATGAGGTTTCAAAATGAATAGGGATCATTTGCTCTGGCATTTTCTACCTCCTTGCTGGCACATTTAGAGCACAAGTAATTCTAGTTAGCCAGCTTTTGGGAGAGCTGTGAATTTTATCAAAAGTTCTGTCCAAAGAACTATAATTTCATTTCAGTTTCCTAAAATGTATAATACTTTACTGCTTTCTTAAAGAGAAGCATTTAAACAAAAGTGAAACTTCTCTCCATCTCCTGAGATGTGTAGGACTTTTGTCTTTATATGGAGAGACCATACACCCTGAGAACTGGGTGTTTTATGGTTCCATTCCAGTTGTTTGTTGCCTCTTATATTGGTTAGAATACCTGCCTTAATTAACCACCCCTGTTTTCCAGTTTTAATTTCCACTCTATTATGCTGTGGGCTGATAACCAGGTTGGATGGAATTTTGATTATAAAGGAGTGAGTGTGCTGACTTATGGCCCTAAAAGGCTTTTCTATAAGCCCTAATATCAACATCCCATCTTTTTGCCTGCTCAGAGACCTTTAACTCACTGCCTTGTTCTTGGCTATATTCCAGAGAGATCAGAAATTATCGATTACTGTGCAACCTGAATTTGTCAGATGTAAGAACAAATTTTTAAAATGAAGATTGAATGGATTTGGAGGTAGTCAATTTTTATTTTTACTTTCCAGTTGTTTAAAATTGCATGTTTTCTTTACCATGAGTCAGATGTCCTTTATTTTCAGGATTCATTGAGAATGATAAATTGTATACAATTATGAGGCTAATTATTTTAGTGTTTGAAGATAGCCAGTGGGTTTTTGCTTTTGGTGGTGTTTAGGGGGGAGGAGTTTTGTCTTTTTTTTTTTTTTCGTCATCTAAGGTTTTGAGACCTTGTCTGAAAAACTATCAGTTTGCAAGCCCTCTGCTGTACCATCACAAATTAAATCACTGCCATTGTATTTGTCATCTTTGCCCTATTTCCTGCTTTAAAAAAGAGAGGAGATACTTGGGATTGACATTTATCTTAACTCTTCATGCCCCTTTTTTTCTCCTTTTCTGCCATTTTCCCAAAGGAGAGAGTTGCAGAAATTAAAGCTTTGGAGGAAATGATTAATATTAATCAAATATTAGTTATTTAATCTAGCTGTCAGATCAATCCTGATTTTTTTTTCAAGAGTTGGAATTTTAACCTCTATTACATGTTTGATCTTTAGAACAACTGTTCTTAGGAAACAGATTATCTGTTGCCAAAGCCATCTGTGGGTGTGCGTGTGTATAAAATTTTATATGTGTTTTAAAATGTTGCTTGACCATGGGGTATTAATTCTGAATGGTATTATGAACAGTCAAATCCTGATAGTTTCCTGGATTAGACCTATTAGAGTTGTTTAGATAACACACTTTGAATTACTTCCTCTCAGGAAACATTGAAACTGGAAATGTTAACCAGGCACGCATACCGAAGCACTTAGGCAGAACGCATTGTTTCTTTTGCTATTAAAAAAAATAAAAAAAGGAAAGAAATTATGCAAATAAATCACATCTGTGGAAACCAGAGGAGACTGTTTGGCTCAACTGCCAAAGGAAGAGCATTTATTTATGAGATTCTTCCTCTGTCACTGACAGTGACCACAAGATCGGTCGGGACATTAGTCTCATAATTTATGCAGAACTAATTGCCAGCCTTAATGATGACATCAGGTTTGGGAACATGGAATTACAGATTGTACTCACATATGTTATGCATTTTTATGTATAGGAGTAGGAGTAGCTTCCTTTAGAAGTACACACATACACAATAACATAGACAAAACTATTGAATGTGCCCAGAGAGTGACATTTAGTAAGGATAATTTTGATCTGTTTAATCTGTGCACATAGTGTCTGATTGGTGTCTCCCGAGCAGCATAGACATTCTCTTTCAGCTCATCTGGTGTGTGGTACTCACTAGACCATATGATCTCTTCATTCTATAAGGTGTATGTTTATAAAAGTAAATTAGGAAAATTATATTAAGTATTGATTTAAAAGAGCTAGGAAAAAACATATGCCTTGTTATTCCTTCACATTTGAGAAGCAGGGTTGGCTCCCTGTATGTTAATTGGAAGTAGTTTGTTGTATGAGTGAGTGTGTGTGTGTGTGTTTCTCAAGTCTCATGAGAACCTTTTCTCTCAACATCTCTGTCTCCATCCTGATCCAAATGGATGAACTGCCAAGTTGTTTGCAAAGTTTCACCAGAAAGGAAGTACAGCAGAGCATCTGAGCGTTTTGGAGACTAGTCTATCTTAAAACAGTATATTTTTTTGAATCATTTCAATATGTTCACTTCCTTTGGGACATAACTGTAAGGTTATTTCAAGCCCTATTCTGACATTAAGTTTTATTCTGGGATAACACAGTGAATAAAAACTTGAGCAATTCTTCAGTACAGAAGAAAGGATAATGCTTAAAGTAGTGGTTTGGGCTTAAAAACAGTAGTGGATAGAAATAGAAACCAACGTACATACAGAGATGTGAAAGGCAATATGAAACAATTATTAAGAATTTAAATATTGGGGTACCAGTGTGCCTCAGTCAGTTAAGTGTCCAACTCTTGATCTCAGCTCAGGTCTAAATTTCAGGGTCGTGAGTTGAAGCCCCATGTTGGGCTTCCACGTTGGGCATGGTGCCTACTTAAAGAATTTAAATGTTTTGGGGGCACTTGTCTGACTCAGTTAGTATAGCATGCAACTCTTGATCTCAGGGTCATGGGCTCAAGCTCCATGTTGGGGAGTGTAGAGCTGATTTTTTAAAAAAAGAATTTAGGGCAGCCCTGGTGGCTCAGCGGTTTAGCACCACCTTCAGCCCAGGGTGTGATCCTGGAGACCTGGGATCAAGTCCCATGTCGGGCTCCCTGCATGAAGCCTCCTTTTCCCTCTGCCTGTGTCTCTGCTTCTATCTCTCTCTCTCGTGAATAAATAAATAAAATCTTTAAAAGAATTAAAATTAAAAAATTAAAAAGAATTTAAATGTTTTTATTGTTTATAAAAGTAATAATAACAAGAATGGCCTCCATTTATTGAGAGCTTACCACTGTGGGATTTTGTTTACATATATTGATTAAGCTTGTGAAATACAAAGTGGTGTTTTCATTTTATGGATGAGGACAATGAGGCTCAAGAAAGCAAAATGCTTTTCCTTAGGTCACCCGATTGTGAAAGCAGATTCAAACTTCACTTGTAATTAACTGAATCGTATTGGCCCAATTCGCTTCCAAAGGCTATAGTTCTTTTCATTCATCTATACCTGGGTTCAGCAAACTTTTCTATAAAGGGACCAAAGAATAAATATGTTAGTTTGTGCTCCATACAGTTACTGTTGCAGCTACTCTCAACACTATCATTGTCAAGTGAAATAAGTTATGCATAAATGAGTGGACAAATGAAGTAATAAAACTTTATTTACAAAGTCAGATGGTAGGTCTGATTTGGACTATACATAGTAGCTTATTGACCTCTGATTTGTATTGTTGTGAACATAGCTAGATGCTAGCTAAAAATAGAAGCTTATCCTTAGGGTTAAACTAAAATTAAAAGTAATAGCAAGTGAGTCTTTTTAAAATTTTTCTATTTAAATTCAATTTGCCAACCTATAGTATAATACCCAGTGCCCATTAAGTGTCCTCCTTAGTGCCCATCACCCAGTCACCCATCCCCCCACCCACCTCCCCTTCCTCAACCTTTTCTTTGTTTCTGAGTTAGGAGTCTCATGGTTTATCTTCCTCTCTAATTTTATCCCACTCAGTTTCCCTCCTTTCCCTTATTATCCCTTTCACTATTTCTTATATTCTACATATGAATGAAACCATATGATGCAATGAGTCCTCCATTGCAAATGAGTCTTTTTAAGGACTCTTGGTGACCAAAGTCAACAAGAATAGCAGGAATAAAGTAACTGAAACCTTGAAGTTACAGGTCCTGTAGGAAAAGAAAGTCAGCCCTCATATGTTCCAATGACTGTAATATATAAATGATTTATTAGGTTAAACAAATCTTTAAAAAAAAATCTTTAAAACTGTCAAGGTCATAAAAACAAGAAAAAACCCAGAATCTCACAAAATCAAGGACTGCATGTAGTGTGGTATCCTAGTTTGATCCTGGAACAGAAAAGGGACATTAGTGGAAAAAAATAATGAAATCCAAATAATACGTTGTGGCTAATAGTTTTGTATTATTGTTCATTTCTTAGTTATGATAATGTGCCATGGTTGTGTGGAATGTTAATAGAAGTTAGATAAAGTTATACAGCTTTGCAACTTTTCTGCAAGTCTGGAATTATTCCAAATAAAAAATTAAATTGTCTTTATTTATTATTAAATTATTTATATAGATTCCTAAACTTTAATATAGAAGCCCCAGTGAATACTGAGTCTGAAGGTAAATACAGTTAAGTTGAGGTCTCGTTAAAAATAATATTAATAACACTTAATCTGAGTCACCTAAAATGGACTTTAAACCATAGGAGCCTGAAGTGCCATTAAAATAATACTGTGCTGCCATTTATGTACTGATAATGCCTGCTACGGAGAAGTGCACTTCACTATGGAAACAGCAGAGTTGTTTGTTTGTTTGTTTTTAGAGCTCTAATGTGGATTGACAAATTGCTTGTTCCAGAGTTTAAAATTATATAGAAATGACCTAGAATAGTGCATGAGAAATTATTTACAATGATTCTCACTGCCACATCTTCTAAACACATACTGATGATTACTGCTCAGTAAATAACATGAACATGGCCACTTTATCCAGATACTTTTTCCTTAACATAAAAGAAAAAATTGGAGCACCTGGTGACTCAGTCTGGTAGGCATCTGCCTTCAGCTTAGGTCATCCCAGGGTCCTGGGATGGAGCCCCATATTGGGCTCCCTGCTTAGCAGGGAATCTTCTTCTTCCTCTCCCTCTTTTCCCTACTCATGCTTGGTCTCTCTCTCTCACTCTCAAATGAATAAATAAAATCTTAAAAAAAATTAATCTCAGCCTTAATATAAGCCTGGTACTAAAACCTGGTAAAGATAACATAATAGAACTATAGACTAATTTCACCTATGACTAAGATACATAAGCCATAGATAAAATAGTATCAAAGGGAATTATGCAATATAATTTTAAGCACACCATGATCACATAGAGATTATTTCAGGCATGTAGGGTTGTTTTAATATTTGGGAATCTACTATTATAATATAAAACCAGGACATCAAAGTTAATAAATATATGACTATTTTATTGGATGGAGAAATGGCATCTGATTAAAAACATTTTTTTTTAGGATGACTGGGTGGCTCAGTTGGTTACATGTCTGACTCTTGGTTTCGGCTCTGGTCCTGATCTCAGGGTCGTGGGATCAAGCCTGTGTCAGGCTCTGCAGTCAGCACTGATTCTGTTTGAGATTATCTCTCCCTCTCTCTCCTCCCTCTGCTCCTTCCCCTGCTTGCACTCTCTCTCTTTAAAATAAATAAATGGAATCTTTTAAAAAATAAAAAATTTAAAAAATTTCTTCATATTAACCTTTAGAAAACTAGAATTGGTAAGACACATTACTAATATGATTTAAAAATCCATCTCAGGGATCCCTGGGTGGCGCAGCGGTTTGGCGCCTGCCTTTGGCCCAGGGCGCGATCCTGGAGACCCGGGATTGAGTCCCGCGTCGGGCTCCCGGTGCGTGGAGCCTGCTTCTCCCTCTGCCTGTGTCTCTGCCTCTCTCTCTCTCTCTGTGTGTGACTATCATAAATAAATACAAAAAAAAAATTTAAAAAAAAATAAAAATCCATCTCAAACCAATGAATTTCTCATATTTGATATTAAAACACTGATCAAAAAAAAAAAAAAAAAACACTGATCATAATTCACATTAAGATATGGAATAGCATTCTCACCACCACAGTGTTGTCAGAAGGAAGGGATGAAAACAAAAAGATGAAGATGAATTTTGCATTGGTTACATAAGATTTAATCACTTAAGAGTCCCAAGATAATCAACTGGAAAAAACTCTTACAGTGAGGTAGGTTACTGGTCATAGGTAATAGCAACAAACCATATGCAACACCTGTGAATGAGCAGCAATGTTCAGGGATTGATAATGAAGGCAAACTTAATTACTAATACAGGAAATAAAAGATCTCAAGAAATGATGAGAATCGCCATGTGCCTATTTAGAAATATTTTGATGATGTCATTCCTTGCCAAAACAGCAGGTAAATGCACTTTCAATAAAATTATTAATGCAAACCATAGACAAAATGATTGTGAAGTTCCTCTGGAAAAATAGGAAAAAATATCTAAAATTTTCCTTTTGTCATGTTTTGATCTTTTATTTTGAAACTTTCAGTCTTAAAAAATTGTTGCAAAAATAATAGATCTCTCTAAATACTATACCAAATTCACTAACTTTTAACATTTTGCCACATTTGTTCTATCGTCCTCCACCCCCCCATACACATGCAGACAGACAACTTACATTTTTCTGAATCGTTTCAGAGTGAATTACATACATTATACCCTTTACCCCTTAATACGTCAGTGTATATTTCCTAAGAATAAGGATATTTTCTTATGTAAAAATAGTACATTCAGGAAAGTTAGCAATGATGTGATACTCCTTTACAGTCCATCAAAGTGTACTTTATAACATTTTTTTTCCCTTCCAGGATTGCATATTGCATTTATGTTGCATTTTGTTTTTAACTTACTTTAATCTGGAGCAGTTCTTCAGCCTTTCTTGTCTTTCATCACGTGGATGTTTTTAAAGAATATGTACCAGGAAAAAAAAAAAAAGAATATGTACTGGTATTTTAAACAGTGTTTCTCAATTTTAATTTGTTTGATATTTCTTCATGAGTAGGTAATTAAGTTCTAGTCATGCATTTTTAGGTGGAATGTTCTGTAACTGAGGCCCTGACCTTCCCAGGGAATCACACAGAAGTACACACATGGGGATATCTGTCTGGTTATAATAAATCTGATCACCTGGTCAAGGTATTGTCAACTTTCTCCACTCTATAGTTACTTTTTCCTCCCTTTGCAATCAATAAGTATTCTGAGAGAAGACACCTTTAAGACCATGCAACATAACCTACTCTTGAGTCACACTAGTCCTATAAATTTAGCATTCATTGATGTTTCTTGAATGTACCAATCTTGAATCCCACCGCTTGTCTACATTTGTCAGCTGTTCCCCCATTGTTTTCACTCATTCATATTTTTTCATATTTTTGTTAACAGTATGGACTTAGACATTCCTACTTTGTTCAGCAGATTCATTGCAGTCTTTATGTATTGTGGTGCTCAGATTGTCCTAGATTTGGCCAGTGGAGGCCAGTTCAGGCCAGCTCCAGTGTCCTTTTGACATGTTCCTGTCATCTTAAGAGCACTTCTTTATTTTCTGGCACAACAAAATGTTCCAAACTCATCTTGTATCTTTCCTGCCCTAGTCCTGGAATCAGGCATTTCTCCAAGGAGCCTTTTCATGGGAGATGGTTTGGGGCTCTAGATATATTCAGTAATAGTGGGAGTCTTTGCTTCTAACCCCTTAGAAAGAACAAAGCTAAGAAATAGATGTGTGCATGTATAGTTTCCTAAAATTATGAGTTAATGCCAGTATCTCCAATTTCAGTCAGCCCAATGGAGTTTTCTCTTAGCTTTCCTAATTCCATGTTTCTGTCTTCCCTCCACAGTGAAAATTCTGATTCTCAAAAGAATACATTTACTCATTGGTTTATTTCTACAATATACGTAAAAGTTGTTTCAGAATCCCTGTACCACTCTGATATGCAAAATGAATCTATCAAAAAGAACACAGTATTTGGGGTACCTGGATGGCTCAGGTGGTTAAGTGTCTGCCTTCAGCTCAGGTCATGATCCTAGAGTCCTGGGATCGAGCCCGAGCCCCACATTGGGCTCCCTGCTCACTAGGGAGTCTGTTTCTCCCTTTGTCCCTACTCATGCTCTCACTCTCTCTCAAATAAATGAATAAAATATTTTTTCAAAAGAATCAAAAGGACATAGTAGTATTTGTTGTTTTTTTCCCTTCTAGCAATTTGTAGTCAAAGCATTTTATTTTATTTTATTTTTCATTTTTTTTAGTCAAAGCATTTTAAGTTACTTGGATGATTTCTCTGTCTCTGTCCCGTGTGATTAGTTTATTCATTTGAAATAAGCTTGGATTCATCTGTTTACATTTGCATTTAGCTTTCAGTTTCTTGTAACTTTTTGTTGACTTAATTTTATTTTTTGAGTATGTTAGAACATTAGCTTACCTCCTAAACATCAAAACTCTATAGCTAGGTACACTCAAAATGGTACTGCTTCCTCCCTCCCACTAGGTTCCTCCCTGCCTTAAAGTACCAATTTCATTGTTTTCTGGTTTATTTTTCTTCTAGTCCTTTTTTTTCTTTTTACAAAATACATACAGATTTTCCCTTTTTTTTTTTTTTTTAAAGATTTTATTTATTTATTTATTCATGAGAGACACACAGAGAGAGGCACAGACACAGGCAGAGGGAGAAGCAGGCTCCATTTAGGGAGCCTGATGTGGAACTCAATCCCAGGTCTCCAGGATCAGGCCCTGGGCTGAAGGCAGCACCAAACCGCTGAACCACCGGGGCTGCCCAGATTTTCCCTTCTTAAATAAAAAGGTAGGGATGTCTGGGTGGCTCAGTGGTTGAGCATCTGTCCTTGGCTCAGGGCGTGATCCCAGGGTTCCTGAGATCGAGTCCCACATCAGGCCCCCCACAGGGAGCCTGCTTCTCCCTCTGCCTATGTCTGTGCCTCTCTCTCTCTGTGTCTCTCATGAATAAATAAATAAAATATTTTAAATTAATAGGTAGTATATTGTATAAGCTATTGTGCACTTTGCCTTTTTTTTTTCCTTAATATATCCTGGAAGTCCTTTTCCTGTTAATTCATTGAATGCATCATTCTTGTTCTTTTTTTGCATAATACATTTTGTGTTTCTGTCATAGTTTATTCAATCAGTCTCTCATGTTTCAGCATTTAGATTCTAAGACTTTGCAAGACTTAGATTTGATTCTAAGACTTTGCAAATACAAATAACGCTACAGTGAATAACCTTATGCATTTATATTTTCACACTGTTGGAGGAATGTCTTTGGGTAATTTCCTAGAAGTAGAATTGCTTAATGGATGAGATATAAACTCATGCATAGTTTGGTTAGGTATTAGTTTGGTTAGGTATTGCCAAATTCCCTACCATAGGGCTTGTATCATTTTGCATTGCATTTTGCTGGTAAGCTATGAAAAAGAATGTATGTTTCCCCATAGCCCCACCGACTGAGTGAGGCTTTTGAATACTTATCAGTGTTGTAGATGAAAAGTGGTATCTTGGTGTAATTTTCATTTACTTTTCTCCAATTATAAAAGAAGTTGAACATCCTTTCATAGATTTGAAGTCTTGTGCACCTTTATTTATGAATTGGTCTTTTCATGACTTCATCTGTTTCTCTGCGGGATTTTTGGTCATTTTTTTTTAAGTTGAGTATGTATATGTATTAAGGAGGTTCACTGTTGTGGAAATATTTTTGGACTATTACTTGACTTTTGACTTTACTTGTTTCTTGCCATCCAAAGACTTTTTGAGTCAGTATAACCACAAATGAGGGTTTTTGTTATCAGATCTGAAAATGGAAGATAAAGATGTAGAAACTGAAATAGTATAGTTATGAGAAAATAGAAAGGTCATTTGAATAAATGACGTCAAAGTAGATACAAATATAAGTATACAAATGAGTGTATGTGTTTTATAAATTTAGTACATGATCAAAGTAGCACTTCAAATTGGTGATGAAAAGATACAGTTATTTAAGAAGTATACTGGACAGTCAACTGTTTCAGAAACAAAAGTTGGGGTGCATAGGTGGTATAAGCATAGCATCCTACTTTTGGCTCCATCTCAGGTGGTGATCTCAGTGTTGTGAGATCAAGGTCCACATTGCACTTTGCGCTCAGAAGATTCTGCTTAAGAGTCTCTGTTTTCTCTGCCTCTCCTCCCCTCAAATAAGTAAATCTTTAAAAAAATAACAAACAACTGGGGAACCTGGTGGTTGAGAGTGTCTGCCTTTGGCTCAGGTTGTGATCCCGGGTCCTGGGAGCAAGTCCCACATCGGGCTTCCCACGGGGAGCCTGCTTCTCCCTCTGCCTATGTCTCTGCCTGTCTGTAGGTCTCTCATGCATAAATAAATAAAATCTTAAAAAAGAAAAAAAAACAACTAAAATTAGATCTCTACCTTTAATAGTCCATCAAAGAAATTTTAATTAAGTCAGTTAAATAGTTAATAAATGAAACCATCAAAATATTAGAAGAGAATATTGGTTATTTACCTAAATTTTTCTCAACCTCAGCACTACTGAAATCTGGACTAGATAATTCTTTGCTGTGAGGTGCTATTCTGTTGATTGTTACATGTTTAGCAACATACCTGGCCTCTACCAACCATGACAATAAGTAAATGTCTCCTACATTGTCAGGTGTTCCCAGGGGCTGGGAGTGGGGGCAAAATCACCCCTAACTCAGAACCACTGATTTATATCATCTCAACTAGTAGAAGCATACCGCCCAAGAATGAAATTACAAAGGAAAATTTCGAAAATGTTTGCTACATAGGGAAAAAAACCTTGAGCACTTAAAGAAGTTGTAAATCAGGGATGCCTGGGTGGCTCAGCAGTTGAGCATCTGCCTTCGGCTCAGGTCATCATCCCGGGTCTTGGGATCGAGTCCTATGTCGGGCTCCCTGCAGGGAGCCTGCTTCTCCCTCTGCCTGTGTCTCAGCCTCTCTCTCTCCTGGTCTCTCATGAATAAATAAAATCTTTTAAAAAAAAGTTATAAATCAAAATACTTGTGAATAAATAAGTGCAGGATGTGAACTTTGCCTTTAATACTGGTAAATATTAAACTTACTAAAATGGGTATGGAGAGACAGATAATTTCATAAAGTAGAAGTGTAAATAAGCATAACATTGATGAAATACAATAGGAAATACATATTTGACCTTTCAAATAAATATATATAGCCTTGTCCATGCAATTCTACTTCTGGGCCTTTATCCTAAGGAAATAGTTGAACTTGAAAAAAAAAAATTCATAACAGTACTATTTATAACTGCTAAACATTGGGAAAACTCATCTGTCTAATAATAAGGAACTAGTCAGATAAATTAAGGCATATGCCCAGATAATCAAATACATGAGGTCAGTATTGCAACTGACAATGTAGAAACAAAAGAAAATGAATATAGTGAGAAACAAAGCAACAAAATTGTGTGTCTATATTTATATATTTCTTAGATAGATGACATCTCATCTTTTTCTCTTTATATTTATATAAAAGTGTTATCATTGATAATGATAAGACTATAGAATTTGTTCATTTTCACATCTGTATTTTCTGATATTTCTGCCAATGAACATGAATAATTTGTATAATAAAATTAAAGAATGGGGAGAAATAAAACATTTTTACATCCTCTATCCCAATTCTAATTTTAGGAAATTTCATAAAACTTTAATAGTAAAAAAAATAAGGAATTTTCTATAGTGGTATTCATGGAAACATTTTTTTTATAACTGGGAGAGATAGAATGATAATATTAATGTCCCAAAATAATCATCCATGTAATAGGCTACTCTACATAGACAAAGAAACTGGAAGGATGTTTATCAAACCATTAACCATTGCTATTTCTGAATCAGGCCTGTGGGTGTTATTTTCTTTTTGTGTCTTTTCTCCATATTTCTCAAATTTCTACTAATGAACAGACTGCTTATTTCATCAGGAAAAAGTGTGTTTTTAAAAGTCTAAACGAATATCTCCTTGTTACTGTTAGCCATGTGAATAGAATTTTTTTAAAAATGGAGTGGCTAAATTTAGTATGAGAACAGTATTTTCCTTTGTATTTGTGCTTGTGTATCTTAATGGCAAGTTGTCTACTTTTCTGTGGGAATGGACTAAAGGAAACTAACCTAAAACTTGATTTATCCTATTGCAGGTCGCTTCAGGTGAATGCAATGAGGACACCGAAGTGTATAACATCACCCTCTGTACTGGGGATGAGCTCACTCTGATGGGGCAAGCAGAAATCCTGTACGCAAAGACTTTCAAGGAAAAGTCACGCCTCAACACAATCTTCAAAAAGATCGGGAAACTCAATTCCATCAGCAAGCTGGGAAAAGGCAAAATGCCATGCCTCATTTGCATGAACCACCGGACCAATGAAAGCATTAGCCTGCCATTCCAGTGCAAGGGCCGATTTAGCACCAGGAGTCCCCTGGAACTTCAGATGCAGGAGGGCGAACACACCATCCGCAACATCGTGGAGAAAACCAGGCTCCCTGTGAACGTGACTGTGCCCAGCCCTCCACCCAGGAACCCATACGACCTCCACTTTATCCGCGAGGGGCATCGCTACAAGTTTGTCAACATCCAGACCAAGACAGTGGTGGTTTGCTGTGTGCTGCGGAACAACAAGATCCTCCCCATGCACTTCCCTTTGCACTTGACTGTCCCCAAGTTCAGCCTCCCGGAACACTTGGTAAAGGGGGAAATGTGGCCCGAAACGCTGGTCCATCACTGGCTGGGTATCTGCCAAGAGCAGTTCGACATCGATGAGTATTCCCGGGCTGTCCGAGACGTGAAGACTGACTGGAATGAGGACTGCAAGAGCCCCAAGAAGGGCCGGTGCTCTGGCCACAACCACGTGCCCAATTCTCTTAGCTATGCCCGAGATGAGCTCACCCAATCCTTCCACCGGCTCTCCGTCTGTGTGTATGGCAACAATCTCCATGGCAACAGTGAGGTGAACCTCCACGGCTGCAGGGACCTGGGGGGAGAGTGGGCCCCCTTTCCCCACGACATCCTGCCCTATCAGGACCTGGGTGATAGTGGGAGCGACTACCTTTTCCCGGAAGCCAGTGAGGAATCAGCAGGCATCCCGGGGAAGTCAGAACTTCCTTATGAAGAGCTCTGGCTGGAGGACGGCAAGCCCAGCCATCAGCCTCTCACTCGTTCCCTGAGCGAGAAGAGCAGATGCGATCCGTCTAGAGGTTCGGTCCGGTCCAAATGTGCAACCTCTCCTCTTCCTGTCCCCGGAACTCTGGGAGCAGCAGTGAAGTCTTCAGAGATCGCCCTACCTCCACCTCCAGTGCCTCCCAAATCCGAAGCCGTAAGTCATTTCTGTTCTCGAGTGATGTTCTCGATCCTTCCATCTCTCTGCTGGGTTGTCTACTAATTTATCTTCTTTCCTAATGAAAGGTAGACTCCCCAGTGGGAAATTATCAGGATGAGCAGATTTGCTTACTTTGGAGTGAAATAGAAATGCTGGCTAGATTTTTTTTTTTATTATTATCAGTTAGGAGTTTGAGTTTTTAGACCTTGAGAGTTTTTAATACGAGAGGTTTAAACCTGCCTTTTGCTGCTGCCTAGAGAACGGTGTACAATAGGGAGAAGAGGGCAGACAGTGGGGGACCAGAGAAGAGACACCGCAGTAAGGGAGGCATAAAATAATGATGCCCTGAACCGCAGCAATTGGTGGCAGTGGTTGGCAGGGAGAAACGAGCTGCTTCAGAACGACCCAACAGTACTTACTGATAAATTGGGTGTGGGTAGGGAAGGAAAGAGGGAAATCAAGGAAGACTCCTAGACTTTTATCCTGAGCAACAGAGCGGATATTAGCGCAGCTATGGTGGGGGAGGGGGAGTGCAGACTGAAGGAAGAATAGATTTATTTGGGGGTTGCGGTGGGGAGAGGCATCAAGAAACATCAGCATCTTTCTTAACCCTTTCCTACTTCCCTGAAGTTATGTTGGGATCAAAGCATAGTAGGTGTGCCTGTGTACCTGGACACACACCAGAGCAGAATCCGAGCCACAGTGGTTCTGTTTAACACCTTAAACATAACTCAATCCAAGCTCCAGGGGCTTCTATCAAATCTTAATGTAAAAAGGTCAGTACAGGACAGGAGAAAGGGCCCTTTGTTTTGACCATGTTCTTTGATTGACAGGGACTCTGAACCTTTGCTCCTTGTTTTTAATCATTGCATTTCATTGTATCTGAATCGAAAAAGTGTTAGAGACACTGGGTATAGTTCTTTTCATTTATTTGGCTATGGTGGTTTTGTTTTTGTTTTTCTTTCTATCTCTAGCGGAGTCTTTAAAAAAAAAAGTACACAAATCACAATAAATAGAATTCAGAACCAATCTCACTGAAGCACATTTAGGGGAAGGATGTCTCCATGTGCCCCTGTTCTCTGTGGAACCCTGCAGCTATGCGGAATCCAGTTTCAAAACCATGGAAAACTGGGTAGGATGCAAGAAACATGACCATCAATAATACCTGCACTCTGGACTCTGGTATCTTTCAGCTTTATAGGGAAGTTAACAGCTGAAATGAGATTACTGTCATATAAGTTAAAATGTGATGAACAATAGAAGAGAGGCACAATATGTGTGGGAATTCAGAAGAGAAAGAAACTTCTAGTTGGGTGATGTATGAGAGAAGTCTTCATGGAGATGAAGAAGAAGGGCATTCCAGACACAATAGCATGAGCAAAGGTGTGGAAAGAAGCTATGACAGGTAAGGGAAAATAGGAAGTTCTGTTGAGTCAGTAGAATCAGATGACTAGAATGTCTGAAGAGCAGTGATGGCTGTAAAGGCCAGAGCCAGGTCATGGATAGCTCTGAATGTCAGGCAGCACGTTCTGGCAGGCATCACGCTTAGCTGTCCATACAGGGCCCTCGTTGCTGCAGAATTTTCTGAGAGGGGACAACTCCTCCCCCACTCCTCCCCACCCCCACTGCGTGTTTGCTCTAGAACACAAGAACCCCCCCAAAGACTGCAGTCCTAGATTTTACCTTGCTCCTTGGAGGATCTTCCACAGACCTCAAAGCGTAAGCCCAGAGATCCCAGTACCCAGTAGGAACTGTGGAAAATTTCAGGGTTGGTATTTTTATTCATGTCAGAGGGTATTTCCCCCACCCCTACTCTGCAAAAAACAGGTAAAAAGTAGGGGACACTTCTCTTCAAAAGTAAGCAGTGTTCAGGGTGTCTCAACTCCGCTATGTATTTGATGTGACTGGAAGCTTGGAACGCTGATCTTCAATAGAACTGTGGCCGCATGACCTGTTTCTGTAGAACTTTGATCCTATTTGGCACATAGTGGGAACTCATGTTTGTTAAATGATTGATTGACTCATCCATGATAGTCATACCCAAAGTCATTATGTAACTAAGTCTAGAAATAGGAAACTAACGCCACTTGTTTTTTCTGTGGCGTAATAAAAGATGAGTAAGAACATAAATATTAAGAGGCTCTATTCTTGACCTTGGTTCTAAAAAAAAAATCTGAGAGTTAAATTTGAGTGCAGAAGCAAACCTCACAGGAGAAGAAAAGATTTTGGTCTCCAGTCTCAGATGTAATGTCTTATAAGAGAGTCTTTTCAGAGCATGTCCAGTGTTTATAGAATGTCATAATCTTTTTAAAAAAAATTTAAACCACCTGAAATCACTTAATTTACTTTAAAAAATTAGGCATTTCAAATGAAGTCATATTTTTTATTTGGCTCTGTGACTATGAAATGAGTTTTCCATTTTTAGGAAGTATGTGGGATCCAGAGAACGTCATAATTGTTAGATGTGGCTTCAGCTTGTAATTTTCAAAAGGGGATTTTAATGGGGCATAAATTCAAGCGCTCCCACAGAATTAAATAAAACTTCTTTGGAAAGTTATACTGGAGTGAGTCCTGGGAGAAAGACATGCCATGTATCTGACAAACTACCCCGCCTGGTAATCAAAGATGATGATAAGCTTTCAAGGGAGACCTCCTCTGGGAAGGTGATAGCTCCCATCAGGTCTTCAGGGATAGAGGTGCTGGAGCAATGAAATTGAGTCAAAGTAAGCATGTCATTCATAGTAAGGAAGCAGAGCTGGTAATGGGCCATCCATGACCCAGTCGTGTTAACCTCCAGGGGTACAGTGGTGCCATTGCATGTCCACCTGTCCCATTTCTTCTAATTCTTCTCTTCCTCCTTCACTTCCTACTTCAGTGTCCTAAATTCTAACACATACTTGTGCTCCGTCTCCAGCAAATTTTGGTGGTCTTTGTTTCTTTCTATAACCATGAGACAGTCTTGCCTCTTCAGCGGTAACACTTACTGTGTTTCTGTGTTGTCCACAGGTCTGGCGTCATCTGGGTTGTGCTGTTCAGCACTTCCTCTCCGTGTCTTAAAGTGAAAAACTAAGTGATAAGGCCAAATAGAAAATCCTCAGTGGCGGAGTAATCCGTGTAACCCTGTTATCCTTTGTATTTCAGGTGGCTCTTCAGAATTCTGCTCCAGTCTTTGTGCATTTTTGTAAAGATTGTTTCTTAAAGTTTTGTTTAAAAAAACACTCTGCCACTTATTTCACCACAATAGGAGAGGCTATTCCCTTCCCAATAGGAATCTCCCAGAGAAAGCAGGCATAGTTCCAAGCAGAAGAGGGAGGCAGCCACTTGTGTCCCTCAGAATTGTTGCAGGTGACCCCGAACTGGGGGAGCATGCCCAGCTCACTGAATGGTGATATTTTCACTTTTTAAAATTGTGCGAGGTGCTCTCAAATCATATTGACCAGACAGTCCTTCTCAAGCTGATTATCCTTTTGGTTCATATGTTTACTCTAAACATATCCTCTGCTTTGTAACATTATGGACCTCTATCCATAATCTTAATTTTCTGGGTACTGGTTGATCCATCAAAAATAATTCCCAGATACACTCAACAGGTGACAGTCTTAAAGAACTGTCTTTCCCACCCCATCCCCCAACCCCTCTAGAAGATGCCATTTTGGAGAGCGATAATGGAAGACTTTATATTTCATAAAATTCTATAGTAGAGTGTTTGGAGGCCCAGACTGGCCTGGTATACACAGTGAATTACAAGTCATTATCAAAACTGCAGGATCACGACTCTTCTAAAACCATTTGTGCATCAGTAGCCAACCTGGGGACTCCAGAACCCAGGGATTAATATTCTCCTTTATCTTCAGGAACAGAAAAAAAAAAAGTATATTCACTCATGCTTCATTGTTGACATTACAGCAATTCCTGAGGTTGATGAAAAGAAAATCATAAAAGGAACTAGATTGTGAGCCACTGGTTTAAACCAAGTATTACTGCCATATTGATGAAGGATTTGTTAACCATGGTGATAGAGATGCCCCATAGCCCCCGAGAAACTAGGTGCAGAGATTTGCTATAAGATGGATTGGTAGCATATTCATTGTATAAGGCTGAAAGTCCATCATAAATAAAGCTCCTGTAGTGGAACATGCTGTGTTGGTTGGTGTTTGGGAAAAATAACACTTGCAGGGTGAATTTAATGCCACATTTGAATGGACCTAGTCCACTAGATGCTTGAAAAAAAAAAATGGACTGAGCTATACAGAAGTGAGTTGGAGTATCTGAATCTGTCTCAGGCTGAACAATTGGCGAGACAGTGGGAGGAAATGCCAACTATCCCAGGAGTCTTCAATTCCCCTTCTCAGTGGAACTTAACTTGTAGCAGGGAGAGAAGTCATCTGCCTCCCTGTGTGATAGGTAATTAGAGGCATATAACATCACGTTAAGAGCCGTGGATATAAGGGGCCCCTGGGTGGTTCAGTTGGGTAAGCGTCCAACTCTTGAACTCAGCTCAGGTCTTGACTTCAAGAACATGAGTTCAAGCCCAAGTTGGGTGCCATGCTGGGCGTGGAGCCTGCTTTACCAAAAAAAAAGAAAAGGAGCCATGGATATGAATCCTCCTCACTCTACTGCATAGTAGCTTCATACCTCTGGCAAAATACTTCACGTCCCTGAGTCCATTCCTGTGGGAGCTTCTTCATTGCGTTGTTGTACTGTACAAAGTACTTGGCACTCTTCCCTGGCACTTGGTAAAAGTTCAATAAATAGTAGCCATAACAATATGGGACAGACTCCAATTTAGGGTCAGATGGAAAATGATTTTTTGGAGGCTTTTCCCTCAGTCCTTTTCTTAATGAGGGTATAAGGCCTCTTCAAAGAGTCGAGGAGACCAATGGAAACAGGCACATCTCCCTCCACAGCCCAGCACCCAGGCAGGGGCCATTTGTCCCCATCTTCCAAAAGCACGTGTGATGGTTTAATTTTGGTGGTCTGTGAGATATTACAAAAACTCTATTGGATTTAAAAATAACAAAGTATTCTTTTCATGTAACTTTTAAAATATCCATTTGATAAGCTAAGAGTTCTGTTATAGCTAGCTGGATTTGTACTCATCGAAGAGGTGCAGAAATGTTCAGTGTCCTGGACCCCAGTAATGTATAATCCTTAAATTGGGGATTTTGAGGAATGATAGAGTACCCGTGGAAAAGCACATTTGGCTCTAAGGCTTCAGACCCATGTCAAGAAACTGGAATTCCCAGACAAGCCTGTATAGAAATACTAAGGCTGAGAAGTTACCTCGGCAAATTCTGTTCCTCAGCATGGCTAGGCTAGGTCATGGTGTGACCAGGTGTCACCACCTGGAGGTGTCCACCCTACAGAATTAGGGACCTCACATGACTACCAAAGTTAGGAAAAAGCTACATAAAGATGTTTGTTTGTAAAAAACTAAGAGAAGTGGCTGTGAGAACCGCTTGGACTCGGAATTTTAATTTTATTAAAATTAAAATTGGGCTTTTGCCCTGTATCAAATGTTAACCATTAGAAAAGGAATTAAAGGACAGATTTTCTTAAATAAATCTGACATATTAATATTCAGGTTTAGGTACTAAAAAGGTTACTCGGGAAGTGACTTTATTTTTTCAAAGTAATTGCTCTACAAAAAGATTCACTCAGGATTCCACTAATTAATGAGGTCTCCTAAGGCATTTGACATTTAATTAATTTTAATTACGACTTTTGAGGAGTACTCTGAAAGCAAGCCATACCTATGTTCCAATTTGTTAATTGAAATAACTAAATTATTATTGTGTTTTGGTAATTTTGAAACTAATTGCCTCGGTTTCATGTAGGTTATTTGTTTTTAAATGAAACCTTCTAAACCAAGAAATGTTTTTCTCCAGTGTCATTTGAGAGTCTCAGTGATTAGAATGTTAATAATGATAATATTCTGTGGATAGCTGTTGTTTCAGATCTGCACTCTTGGGTACCATTTGCACAAAATCACATTAATGTGAAGGTTATATACTATTTAAATATATCTATCATGTATTATACTCCTTGCTCAGAGAAGGGCTTTATTCTCTGCCCCGATAGCATATTCCTTCTTCTGAGCCCATAGAAGCACCCTAGAATTTAAACAAGTATTCTTTTCAGAACCACTTGCCCTTCTAGCCTCCCAGTGAGTGGCCTCTGCTTTGCCTCCCTCGCCCGAGGCTTGGAGATTGGAGGTCATTTCAAACCCAGGTCTGTCTTTAGGTCCTATCGTCAGTATATAAAACTGGAAAAAACAACAACAAAAAAAAAGTATTCATCTAACAATCAGGATTTTGACTGTAAATCACATCTGCCCTTGTGTAATTAATCACATAGAGTTTCATTTATTGCTATTTTGTCATTATAAACTTTAATTTCTGTTTGGCTGAAAATATCCTGATGGGTATGTGACAGGGTTATGAACTCTTTGTATAAAAGCCTCTTTATAAATAAGATTTCTTAAGGCTGTAATGATTTTGTTATCTGGGAGAGGGAGTGTGGGAAGCAATGTAAAATACAGGGCAGAGGGCATGCAGTGAAGGCAAAGTTGCAAAGTTCAAGGAAGCGTAGTTACAAAACTCCTTTCTTTCAATTGCTTGACATTATCCTGAAGTTGGCTTTTTAGAGAAGAAAACTCACAGTACAGGTGAGTCCAATTGTAGATAAGCCCACTAACAGTAGCTATATATTTTCTGAATCATTGTCAACAATGAAAGAAAATGATTCTTACCCCGTCTAAGTATACCAAAATCTCTTTGGTGACTGCCCACAATTCCAAGCAGCTGATCTTTGAGACAGAAGATTTTTACCCGCAGGCATGTGATGATACATTTTAAACCAAAGACAAGGGAAGTGTATGGCTTTGTCAGCAGGTGTCTCCAGATCCATTGCCATCTATTTAAAAACTGAGTACACTGTGATAAAATTGATTTTTTTCCTCCCAAAAAAGATGGCTACACAAAAAATGTCACAGTAAAGTGTTCCATTTACTTTTCTTAAGCAGTCCCTTTGGTCCAGTTAGTGAAAGAATATAAAAAGTGTTATTTCTTCCATAGAAGACAAGTAGAGAGTTCCAAGAAATGAAAACTTTCCAAGAAATATCATGCCAACCCTCCCTCCCATTCCTACCCTGCGCTGTTTCATAAACACTTGGTGTGTCCTTGGTTTCTTGTATTCTTTGAATCCCTAAGAAGTGTCAGAGAAAGTTAATGTCACAGGAGAAAGAAATTAGATCATAGATAATGTATATAAAATGCTCCAGTTGTATGTAGCATTTGAATTTTGTCCTCTAAACAAGTATGTGTAACCTTGTTTTATAGCCATGCAATAATGAACTTTGTACTCGGAACAAATTCTCATGCATTACTTTTTAACATGTGGCTATTTAGGGAGAAGACCTTCTTGTCCATTTTTCACAGATTATTGGTCCTTTACACTGTGCTTAGTCCCACCCCAGCCAAACAGAGTTAGAGCTGAAGGGAGTGAGAGGGGAAAGGAGACTTAAGTGCTGTTCCTGGAGTCAGGAAAGCAAGTTATACTTTGTGGGCAGTATTCTGAAAATAAATAAAACAATCCATTCTATGATGTGTTGGATTTTGACCAAAGATTGCGGTTGGGTTTTGACTTTGTTGACCACCTTCACTTAGAAACACGAAACTTTCCAAAGTCATTCATTGTGTTGGGTGTGTGCTCCATCTTTGTGCTAGCTGTTAGACAATAATTGACCACTAATTTCTTTTCTAGCTTCACAGTGGCCAGTGATGGAGTGGCCAAGGCAGAAAGCAATAGAAAAACGTCTGTTCTCTTCTCCATCTTCTTAAATGAAAGGAATGTGCAGGTCCTGGGAGTCAGTAAGCACCCGGCCATCAGGTTGCGAATATGCGTGTACATACCTGGGCACATTTTTAAAATTTCTTCCAAGCTTAGGAGGAAAAAAACCCATGCCTTCTTCAATCCACTCTCCCTTTCTATTAACTGCCCCTTCCCTTCCCTTCTAGTCAGTATCTGTGAAAAGAGTGGTCCACCCTCCCAACCCCACCCTCACCTCTTTGTTCTACCTTTGACTCACTAGAATCTGTCTTCCAAGATTTTTTTTTCATTCTGATTTCTTTTGTTGAGATCCCCAATGACCTGCTAACTCTCACATATCTTCCCAGACCTTTCCTGGCTTCCTGACATCCTACCATCCCTACACTGCCATTCTCCTGCTGTCCTCTCCTCCCTGCACTTCTTTGACACCATTCGTGCAGGGTTCTGCTGAGTGGTAAGATATAGTCACTTGTTTTCTCCTTCTTTGTCTCCTCTCCTGCCTATTTGTTAGGGGTTCAGCCTTCTTCACTTCTCATCTGAGGTCCCAGTGCCACCATCATGCAGATTCTGTCAATAGAACATCAGACGCAAACTCAGTATTTTCAAAACTGAACTTGGTTTCTCCCAAACTCTGCTCTTCCTTCTAAGTTTCTGTCTGGTAATGGCACCAGTAATTGCCTCATGGTTGAAATCCCCAGACCCAAGCATCACTTTGATGGGGTTTTTTTCATGCCTCTGTACCTTTTGCACACTCGTAATCCCTTTTTCCTGAAGATTTTCTCAGTAAGATTTCCTATGACTTTGTTCTTCTCCTGTCACCTTGAATAAATTAATGGTTCTACTAACCTTTGCTCTTACTTCCATTATTACTGGGCCAGTTTATATCTTGATTATATTTTTTGTCTCCCTTCTTCCCAACTAATTCCATGAGCTACTCACTTTTGTATACTCAACACTAGCTCAATGAGCGTGTGATAGGCGCTCAATATATATTTGAACAATCATTAGTAAAATGGAGTCAATGTAGTGTGTAGGAAACAAAAAAGGATGGCCATGTTCTTTAGTCAGTGGAAGTAGACAGTGGCTCCAATCTCAGCTCTTAGCCCCCAGACACCTTTCACAGCTTACCTTGAACCCTGATTATTAAATTAAGTCAGTGTGTTAGATGGCAATCCCTTGAATATACCTTGTAGACTAAAGAAAAGTGACTAGAAAGTGTTCTAGAAAGAGCAGAACTCGCCATTTCCACCGTTCCATAAATTAGCTTTATATTTAGCCCTGGGATAGCAATCTGCTGCATGAACACTAAGGAGAGTTGTCTTAGTCTTGAGTAGTGGTATCTTACATTTGATAAGAATTTAATTATTGAAGCTTTTATGAAAGGGCCCCGCTGTGAAGGAGCAAAGATGAGAGAATTGTACTGGAGGTGTAACTGCTGGAAAGAAAAGCTTGCTTGCTTGCTTTTAAATAAAGCATGCAAGTGGCCGGGGCGGTGGGGGGCGGGGGGGAGCGGTGGAGGGGGATGGGCAGAGGGAGAGAGAGAGAATCTCAAGCAGGTTCCCCGTTTAGGGCAGAGCCCACCTCAGGACCCGATCCCTGACCCTGAGATCTCGACCCAAACTGAAATCAAGAGTTGGACGCTCAACCGACTAAGCCCACCCAGGCACCCCAGAAAGAATGGTCTTTAGACCAGAGAATTCATGAAGCAAGGCTCTGGGAACAGCAGAGTCAGCTCTCCCAGCTACCACCTGAGTCTACATCCTGTTTATTGACCTGGAGCTTCTCCACAAACACCCAAACTACTCATAACCAGAAATTATCAACCAGTCACAGAATCATGCCTAATCTGCGACCCACAGTAACACCTGCCCCAAAACGACACCAGCCCCTCACTTAGGACCAGTCCAACACTGGAGGTTTACGGCTGATAATTCAGGTACCTCACCCTCCCTGAGCTGCATTAAAGAGGAAGAGAAGGACTCTAGTCCGCCAGCCATGGTGTACTCTGTAATATCCTCATTCAGAATAGTAATTATGCGGGGGGGGAGGGGTTTGACATTTCCCAACTTAGAAATACCGTCCTTGTCATTTTCACACTCCAGCTATGTCAGGGTGGTGGTGGTAGAGTTGATGGTGGTTATATGTGCCACGTCTGCTGGTGCATTTTTCTCTAGATTGACACTAATATGAGGACACAAAAAAACTAATATGCAGCCCAAATGGCTTATCCATAACAATTTCCACATAAACATATACAAGGCATTCTTACAGTATGTATTTTAAAATAAAAGTGCCTTTCTGTTGTATTTTTCTGTAATATCTCCTAACCTCTACCTAGCATTCTGTGGGACATACTTGCACCAAAGGTGATAAATCCCCAAATTCTGGCATCCACAGGGCACCAATAACAATGATGGCAGTCCCTACCATTTTCCCCTTCAGGCTAATTGACTATACATGGAAAGTAAGTAAATATGAACCGTGTGAGCTGAGTTCAGAGCAGTGACATGCACTGGTGGCCACGTGCAGTGGTCCCAGGGCGAGCATGTAATGTTTGGGACTGGGCCTTAGGAAGTGGCATTTAGGAAGAGACAGTAAGAACCAGAGCAGGGAGGAGCAGACAAGGACAGGTGGGTTTGGGTGACACTGAATCTGCTTCTTGGGATGGGCCTGTGTGTTCACAGACAGGACTGGTGGGAGAAATAACTAGAAAGATGGACTAAGATGGGATAATTTCTTGCGGCTACTAGAAATAGCTGCAAAGACTGTAGAAGGCTTCAGCGGGAAGCAGGAGAGGCTGGACTTTATCCAGCAATCAGAGGGCGCCACTGGAGATGGGAAGTAACATGATGAAAGCCACATGCTGAGACTTTTAGAAGGAATCTGTTGTAAATGTAGTACTTACAAGTGAAATGGAATATAAGGGAGACTGGAAATAGAGTGACTGGCCATCAAGTCTTGGAAATTGCCTTATATTGTCAGATAAAATTCATTTCAAATATAACTACACTCCTCTTGGATATACATGTCCCATGTTGAATCCAATCAAAAAGCAAAGAAAAGTCGAACAATTACTATTATAAGGGTGTAGGAGGTAGAAAGTAAGATGGCACAATAAGCTCTCCCTGTCACTTCTAGATCCCAAAGTGTATATATTTCACCAAAGCATATAGTTTTTCCCATAAACTGCATGTGAGTTCTTTGGAGAATCTGCAGCAACGAGTTGAGGGGCGCCCGGCTGGCTCAGTCAAATAGAGCATGCACCTCTTGATCTCAGGGTTGTGAGTTCAAGCCCCACGTTGGGTGTAGTGATTACTTTTTTAAAAATAAAATATTTTTTAAAAGAAAGAAAGTAAAGGACGTAACAAGTTGAAAGTAACATGTTGAGAACAGGTAGTCTGCTGTGCTCGGCTCCAAGCAGCCCTAACACACCTGCTTGGGGGAGCACAAGCCATTCCTTTTATGCCTCCACAAAATTACACCTGAATTCTTCTCGTGGACCAGGTCCTTTAAAAGCCATTTTTTGGTTTTTGTTTTCAACTACCTTTTCTCCAAAATGGATTTCAAATCAGCCTCGTTCTTTCCCACTGAACTCACAATGACACCCGAACAGCCCTCTAACCACAATGAAAGAGAACCTTCCTCTGGCCTTCTATTAGCATCTCTTCACGGAGTACACCCCATCTCCTAGGAACAAGAACCACACACACACACACACACATAACACAAGCTCACGCTCACGCATTTGCACATTTACTCCTTTCATGAGTCGTGTGGCCACCCCAAACACTTTCTGTGTGTATCTCACACACAGTTTGGAGTTTAGCTATAAATGTTCTAGTTAGCCTCAGCTCACCTCCTGGGGCCCTGTACCCTACAATACTTCTTTTTGCTACTTCCTCTGCACTCCTCCTCTCATGTGGGAAACCTGTTGGAGAGCTGTTTAGGACTGCCCAGTTATGGAATTAGGTGCCAGAACCAGCTCTAACTGATCTTGAGTGCCTGGGGTTAGTTATAAGAACAAGAAGGTACTTCCCATAGGTCAAATTGAAGTACAGGTGGCTGCTTTTCTGCGTTCTAAGGCCTAATGTCAGTCAGTTCTTTTAAATTAGGATGTGTATTGTCATTGACGTCTCCGCATATCATAATTGACATCTAGGTAAGTGAGCCCTAATGAGACGTCACAGTTAATGACTACTTCCAGAACTTAGGGATTTCTAAATCAAATTCAGCATTAACCATGTTTTCCCTGTCCTCTTCTCTAACCCAGTATTGAAAAGGGACTGTTCATTTTAAAAATTAAAAAGTTATACAACAGGCTCCTTACCTTATGTTTCCCATGGTTCCTGTTACCATAAACAGAATCAGGCCCGTGCATAATAAAGTGGCCCCCATCCATCCTAGATTCTATAGATATTCCCTCAGGAAGAAAAGAAACATAGTTGGCTACTGTACAGATCACTAACAAAAGGGAAGCTGACTCACTATTTTGGTTACTTATTTTGTAACCAGTATATACTCCAGAAAGCCAGCCAGTGGGGGGTGACCAGGCCAGAGCTTTTCCGGGTCCTAACTGGTTACCAGCTCCTTAAGAAAAGAAGACACCCCCCCCCCCCCGCCCCGCAGTGGTGCAGGAGTCCCTGTGGCCCAGCTGAATGATCCTCCTCTCTCTCTCTCTCTCTTCCTTATCCAAACCCATGTCCTCCAGATTTTCTTTCTTTTTTTTTAAATTAATTTTTTAATTTTATTTATTTATCCATGAGAGACACAGAGAGAGGCAGAGACAGAGGCAGAGGGAGAAGCAGGCTCCCTCCAGGGAGCCCGATGTGGGACTCTATCCCAGGACCCCAGGATCATGCCCTGGGCTGAAGGCAGACCCTGAACCACTGAGCCACCCAGGCGTCCCCCAGATTTTCTTGCTGTAGTCATCCACTACTTCCTTTTTAAAAGCTCAAAAGGAGAAAGCTTACAGCTATTGGAGAAGAAAATCTGCTGCTCAGAATACTTTGGTTTAGCCTTAAGAGCTTTTCCAAATGAAACACTATCGCCTGTGGATCCCAGTAACCGGTCTGTGGGTCTGTGGATCCTCTGGGTGGGAGCAGTGATCCTTGGTGCTAAGAAGAAATGCAACAGATGAGACTTTTTAAATTGCTTCCATCATCTCACTTAGAGTTGAGGTTTGCATGGTCATGTGACTTTTCCTAACATCTGTTTTTTTCTGGCAAATATCTTGGATCTGAGAAGCCAGTTAGAGGCCCAGTGTGCCATGTAGGTGGTAGACGATGCAATGTCACGTGAACCTATTTTATTGGCTCTTAGGCAAACCCAATACCAAAGCTAATGGAAGCTGGCTGTTTCATTGTCTTCATTACCCCAGAGCTGCTGGGTCAGAAGGAAGTTGAAGGCAAAGGTGAGAAAAGTGTTGGGAACATGGCCTAAAAGCAGGCAAGGACCTTTTTGATGACATCCAAATTGGCTATTTTTACCTGTGTGGCTTAGAGTAGACTAGCAGAACCAGGTATAAACTGCCCCCTGCTGCCTGACATGGAGAAGTACATTTTGAAATGTCCACTTCATTAAAAAGAATCCTATTCTTGAATGCCTCTGTGAATGGAAGACAAACAGGGGATGGGTACCAGCCCACAGACTCATGCAAGCCATGGACATCACAGGTCCCCTGATCCTCTCCAAGGTGAAGCTGAAGGAAGTTAGACTCTGCTCTCATGAAAAGTACTGCGTTTGGGGCCTGCAGCCTCGCTCCGCAGAGTGTGGCCTGTAGTCCAGCAGCATCGGTGGCACCTGCGAGCTTGTTAGAAATGCAGGTTCTGCGCCCCCCACCCTAGTTCTACCGAGTCAGACTTGCACGTCGACAGGATACACACTTCTGAGTGAGATTCCCTGCGCATAACTCCAGAAGGTGCTTCAAGCCTGGAGGAGAGCCTCCAGTCCCTGAGGTTTGAATCAAACCGAGTTCAGTTTGAACAGGGAATAAACAATCAGCAGAAGAGTCAGATGCTCTGGATCCTCTGTTTAGACTGCGAGTGCCTTACGCCCTTATTCTCTTAATCCTTCCCGTTCTAGGCAGCTCGCACCTCGCTAGCCCTCTAACTTGCTGTAGCTCATGTTACTGGCGGTCGGTTGGCGGCAGCGGGCATCTGCCAAGTGGTCTCCCTGAAAATCTGTCTGTCCTGGCGAGTAGTCGAGCCTGCTGTCCGGCAGCATCTGTCTGTCTGTCCTCCTGGTTCGCTGCCGTCTTCTCCCTTGCTCCCTCCGCCCCTGTGGTGGCTGTTTAGGGGGAGCCTCCTGACCCTGCAGATCCCCCCTCCCGGCGGCATTGTCAGTGTGTTGCTAACCCAGAGTGTTCTTTTCCGCGCCAGGTCAGGGAAGAGTGCCGGCTCCTGAACGCCCCTCCTGTTCCACCCCGAAGCGCAAAGCCTTTGTCCACAAGCCCCTCGGTCCCTCCTCGCACAGCCAAGCCAGCGCGGCCGCAGACTCGCTCTCCCAGCCCCACCTTGTCCTACTATTCTTCAGGGCTGCACGACATGTAAGTCTTAACGCCAGGGCCCCCTCGGCCCGGTCACCTCGGCTGCCAGCTCACCCCTTGCCAACGGGTTCAGGGTAGCCGTCGCCTAGGCAGGAGGCAGGAGAGGAGATGTGCCCTAGAAGCAAAAGAACGTCCCTGAAAAAGCAGGAAGGGGCCCCTGTTGGTCTCAAGTTCGGGGGGAAGAGCCAGGACCCTAGGAAGACCAGCAACCACAGCCTGTGGGAGAGGCTCCCGGATCAGCGAGAAAGGCCCACTGGACTCTCGTAGGAGCGAGCCACGGAGGGCCACCAGTTCTTGCAAACCCGCATCTAGTTCTTTCCACCCCGACCTCAGCAGACAGATACCACCTTCAGCCAGGGCCTAGGGTTGGAAAGGTCCTGTTGGCTCTGCTCCACCCCGTAGGGAATCCCTTCTTGACCACGGCGGTCTGGTAGCCATTCGCTTCTGTCTGGATCCTTCCAGTGCTGTGAGCTCCATCTTTCACAGTGCAGCTCATTCTATCATTGGCAAACGCCACTGATTTTTTTTTTTTTTTGGTTGTTTTTTGTTTTTTGGTATATCTGTCTCCATGTAACTTTCCACTGTTTCTTACATCTAGAGAAATAAAAAATAGATCCTCCCTGCTTCTCTTTGTCAGCCTGTGAAAAATTTGAAGTCAGCTAAGATGTGAGTCTTCTCTTCTCCAAAGAGACTGCCTCAGCTGTGCCAGCTGTTTCTCCTGGCATCGCTGCCTGATCCCTCATCAGCCTGGTCTCCCACCTCTGAGCACACTCTGGCTTCACCGTCACTCTTAACATAGTCCCCTCCCTGCCCCAGCCTCCGGCTGACTGCACTGCTCTGCCTATGGTCTTCACCATTTAAAATAGCTCTCTTTTACGCATATCTTGTGTTCTCTGGATATTTAAATCCTCATGTTAGTTTTACTCAGTTGTATAGAAACCAAGGCAAGCATCCTGTCTGAAGCATTTCTTATCACCTCAGATTTTGGATGGAACAAGTCATAGGTGGTGGTACTGTGGTCTTGTCACATAGCATAAGGATGACAGGCATGAGGCACCACCCCTTGGCAGCTCTTGAGCCACCCTTTCCCACTGCCGCTACTTATCATTCACACTACCTGGGGGTAAGGACCCTAGACATGGCTTAAGAATTTTTCTCATTGTAAAGATCCAGGCACCCACTGACAGTGATTTTCTTATCCATTAAAAAAAAAAATTATATATTTGCCACCTCTCCCAGAATATTTTAAATCGTTATAATTCATATCTGTCATTACCAATGTATTTTAGTAACTTAAAGATTTTTTTTAAAAAAACCCAGTGGAGTTAACAGGTATTTTATGGAATTCACGATAAGAAATACTGCATTTTTCTTCCTAACCATCTTTTCCTACTCAGAAGTGGCATCTGTGGAATAAAGAAAGGCTTGATATTTGGCTTTCACTTTTTACTCACCTCCCTCTCTGTGTTTGCTTTTAAGCAGCGTTCCTAAAAGTGACACTAGTCCTTCTGAAAGTGCTCCTGTGTCCTGCTATCCGTGTAACCGAGGGAAAACGGATGCTGTGGACCTGAAGTCCCCGATGGGAAGTCCTTCGGCTGAAACTCTCTCGTCCAGGCTCTCGTGGCCCAACCATTATTCGGGAGCGTCGGAGAGCCAGACCAGGAGCGACTTCCTGCTAGGTCCAAGCAGGAGTTACAGTTACCCCAGACAGAAGACGCCAGGCACACCAAAGAGAAACTGTCCAGTCCCCTTTGATTTGGACGGCCACGAGCTCTCGGCCAGTCCCCCCGGCTCCGCCACTTCGGAATTCAGTGGCAGCGTCTCCGCCTGTCCCAAGTCAGCCAGCTACTCTGTGGAGAGCACAGATGAGAAAACTCTGGCAGCTGACACAACGAAGCAGAGTATTTCGTGCCCTGCCTTACCCCCCAGGGCTCCAAAACCAGTGGAAGAGAAAGCCGCCTCGGACACTTCTCCTTTGCCTCTGAAAATTGATGGTGCTGAGGAAGACCCCAAGTCTGGGTCACCAGACCTCTCTGAGGACCAGTACTTTGTTAAAAAGGGCATGCAGGACATCTTCTCTGTCCCCTACCCTTTCTCATCTCCGCTCCACCTCCAGCTGGCCCCCAGGTCCTGTGGCGATGGCTCCCCGTGGCAGCCGCCCGCTGACCTGTCGGGACTCTCCATAGAAGAAGTGTCCAAGTCGTTACGGTTTATTGGTTTGTCTGAAGATGTCATATCATTCTTCGTTACTGAAAAGATTGATGGGAATTTGCTCGTTCAGCTGACCGAAGAAATCCTCTCGGAGGATTTCAAATTGAGCAAACTGCAGGTGAAGAAAATCATGCAATTCATTAATGGCTGGAGGCCCAAGATATAGCCAAATAACCCCAGCTAGCAGTGAACAAAACTGACAGATTGGTGTGCTAGGAAGGGTGGGCTGGGACACAATTCCATGTTTTTTGCACTAAAAACCTTCTCTGTAAATAGGGATAAGAGAAACTCTTACTATGCAGATAACGTTTTTGAATGGTGAACAGGCTATTTTGTACATCAATAAAAATGCTGTACAGAACACTTAGAGGTGTGCCTTGTACATCACTCAACACTCAACAGCTGCTAAAAGACAAAAGGCATGTTCAGAGAAATAATTCTTACCCAAGTAGGTTTATGTGAGAAGGTATGATATTTATTACAAAATAGCCAAAGCTGAAAACCCTAAGAATCAAAACAAAACAAAACAAAACAAAAAACAAACAAAAAAAAAACTTTTGAACAACAGTTCTCTCCTTTGGGGGAATCAACTTTAGACAATTAACTATTCTGTGCTCTGTCGTTTGGATTGCTCAGTGCTAATTGTTTTATTCTTGTGCCTGAAAATGTTAGTGATATGAAATGACACTTTACTGTTTGTTATGTGCTTGGTGGGGATCTTTTCATCAAAAGGCATTTTCCATGAGTCACATGTTGATAGAGGGTATACAAAATAATACAAATCATGACCACAATAATTTGTCTGTAACTGCTGCCAGTTTTATTGAGCAGTGGAAAGAAAAAAAAAAAAGCCCAGAACATCTACATATATGTGTGTATATATGTACACAATACAAACATAGGTTTTAAATATAATTATTAGTCTGATGTTTTAGATAACATCTGTTCACTTTGAAAGATCCATTGAGGTTTGGGGCCGTTAACTAAGTTGACTCTCTTAGGAAGAGTGAACAGAATGATTCCAAAGATTCTCAGAACCCTTTCCCTCAAAACTCGGTCTTTACTTGGCCTCATCACTGAAAGCTTGGAAGAAATCAGTAGAGTCTATATTGAAGAATTAAATTTGATTGTAAGCCATGGGCGGTGGTTTGCATATAATACTCGCATGCCGATGTCTGGGGAAAATGATAGTTTCTTGTCAAAGGAGAATTCATCTCTGATTTAAGGGTCTTATTTTCCCGGTGTCTAACAGTGACAGGTCTGAAGGGTTTAGGTATTCTCCACATGCTTGTGCTTCAAGAGAGCTCAGAAATCAGGCTTACAAGCTTCATCTTTTGAGTAATTTTTAAAAGTATCAGTAAATACACTTGGTTAGTTCATAGCCTCTTCTTTCCTCTCTTCCAAAGAAAATACATCATTACCGTACTTTTATTCCAAGAATTCCAGGATGTTATTCTGACCATTTTTGCCAAATGTGATTAAATATTCCAAAATATAATGGCCTCATCATAATTTTTGACTTTTTGAACGAATGCAAATCCTAGAAAAGTTCTAGCATAGTTCTAGAAAAATTCTGAGCAAGTCGTCAGCATAGCCCTACCTCCGCCCGGTCTGATTCTGGATGTGCAGACATCTGTGATAGGTCAGCCAACCAGGTGCCAAGATGACTTGCAGGATTGGCTTCTATCTTATTATCCACTCTTCCCGCTGACCTGAATAAATAACTACAAAGACAAGACCCACGATAATGCAGCATGCGATATGCAATATGACTTTATTTCTTGGCATTATAGATCTTCTTAATCCATCTCATGGTTTAGAATTGAGGTGAATTGACACCTCTTCTCATTTTCCATCTTAAATCTTCCTTTTTTTAAAAAAAAAAAAAAAAGCATTTTTTTTTTCCCTTCACACATCTTTCCAAATATTCTAGGTAAAATGTATCCCGTAAGGACAATATCCTATCAAATTTGTCAAACTGGAGCACCCCTTCAGAAATAACTGAAAAATCTATGTAGAACTTTCCAGTTGCACTCACATGACATGAGACACCCCCCTTCAGTGACTTTCATGTTTAGAAAACATCTTTCTGTGTGAGCAACCACTTCCGTAGCAACATTAACCTCTCAGCACTTTCTTTTAAAGTAAAAACAGACAGGAGGCAGTTGAGAAGCTGTACGTTTTCCTTTAGCAAATCCTTGCTGAGTCTGCTTTTAGGTACCTGACCCTTGGTCACAAGTCTCAAATTCAGGCAGGAGGCATGGAGTGGGTTTGGGTTTACTATGAAGGTTGCCCCACATAAACAGCTGATTCCTTGTATGTTTCTCTTTTCTTTTTGTTTTTTCTTTTGCAAAATCTTGACACAAATAGTTTCTGATTTTTGTCCTGGCGTGTTTATATCCAGTTTGTATTGGTGGCAATGTAGAGACTTCCTGGGGGCAGGCACTATATATGGCCTTTGGGTCATGTATTCAAATTTGTTGAGCATCTTTCATTGCCAGGCACTATGCTGGTATGACTCAACAATGCTGGGGGAAAAAAATCCTCTTGGAGCTCATAATGTTTATATTTAAAATCACAGTTGCTGAGACTGCATATGTGTGAGTAAGAGAGACATGAAATCTTCTGGGCAGTTGGATGTATGGAGAGTTAAGTGTGTTGGGTCTTTAAAGAATACAGATGGAGGAAATGGCAGCCTCTATTAAAAGGAGTAAAAAAAAATAAACACCACGTGACCATTAAAACTTGGAATATGTTGGAGGCAGAAAGGATCCCACTAGCTAAGTGTTCTCTTTTACTGATTGGGAATGTTTTTAACTGTGATAAGTATCTTCTGGCATCTCTAACAGCACCGATAAGTGTAGTTGCCGTTGCTGAGCTGAACACTTGTCTGTAGAGGACCTTGGCACCCTCACTAGACAAAGCAGGCGTCGCCAGAGGGAATCGTGGCAAGAAACACGGTGCGGGGGGAGGGAGGAACCGGCCTTCTCCTTCCCAGAGCTGCAGTGTCGCGGTGGGAAACGACCTGTAGAGATCCCCAGAAGCAGAACCTGTTCTAGCCAAGCAGGCCAAGACCGAGCACGTCTTCTGGCAGGTGCCCTGCAGTGACCATTGGCTTGGGGGAAAGTGTCTGTCTAAACAGGACCCTTCTTGGGGTTTAAATTCATGGCCCCATCGGAAAAGAAAATCAGCAATAAGCCAAATCAAGCAGCTAAAGTGTAAACTACGGACCTGACTCACGCTGGAAGGGAGAGCTCACACACTCCCAGACGGATTCTTTCTCGGAATCTTGTAAGTGCCGGCACGTTCTCCTTGAAGTGGAGCTGCTCAACTTTATGAACTGTGAAATTTACATTTATACTCTTTCAACCCACATATACCATTCAAGTTTATGAAGTTGCAGCAAGCTGCCCATTCAACTAAATTGCTGTGTTTATTCTTGTCTCTTGTAGAAATAAAACAATCTTACGGGAAACTGTTATGACAATCCATTCCAAGTGTTTTCAGACACATGCATAAACACCCTCTGCTCACATTCCAGAACCACCTGCACATCATCCATACAGCTCCTTGGGAAGTTCAGGGGGTGGGTGTGGATGGATAGAGGGTCCTTCATTTTCCAAACAGTTTGTGTAACAAGTCACTACTCACCATGCCTAGAGGGTATAAAATCAACATTTTGAATGACAAACTGGAAAACAAAATAGTTCTCCAAAGCACCTTGTGAACCATTCAAAGGAAATTTCAGCATCAGTCCCCCAGAAAAGTTAAATCTGCTGTTGGACACACGGGACTTACAGAAGCTATGACTGTTCTGTCAATTACCACTCTTTTCCTAGTAATATAAAGGCAATGGGCTGCTAGGGCAAGAAAAGTAAAATGCCCAGAGTGCAAATGATGGAAAGTAGGATTTTTGTGCTGTGGGGTTGTAATATTGTGGAATTCTCATGGCCACTTCTTGTCAAGTCACATTGCAGTTTAGTCTTTAAAACTTGGTGTTTTAAAAAATTTATCTCATTGTGAAAACCAGAAACAAGGGGTAAACATGATTTTACTTATAACTGTGTACAAATACCTTCTGTAATTTTGCTGCTCTAATTTTTAGGCTATGAATTTTGTAATGAGCTTATCAGATTACAAATTTCTTTTGTTTACAATCTCATGTAGTAGGGCTCAGATAATTTCTTAGCTATCAACCTCTTCTCCTATTTTCATATTAAGTTCCGTTTTAAAACATTGTTTAAGCTCAGCCTAAAAATCGAACTCAATTAAAAATCGGGGGAGCTTTCCTTGATTTAAATGGAAATGGTATATTCTTTTCAAAGAATTTTGTAACCATCTTTATAGTTTCTTTGCTTAGAAAACTGGGGGTGTTTGTTAACTGCCAGTTAACAGTTGCATTACTTTCCAGAGCATTACCTAATGGGCCCAATGTGTACCTCAAGATAAACATGGTATGTTATGTCTAAAAAAATTCATTGTTGATTTAAATGGTTCCGAAATGTCTATAAATAAAGAAAATTTAAAAGTTACTCCTCTTGCAGTTCCTCAGTGAGTCGACCTAGTACATAATTTTCTAGAACTCTCTTCCCCATCTTCATGAAGGAGATGAGAACACATCTGAAGGGATTCTTAATGCCACAAGCCCATTCCGTACTAAGAGATTGAAGGCAATGGCTGTTGTACAGAGGAGAAGCTGAAAACCAGGTCACCTGATGGCATTTAAAGAAAATGCAGTACCTGTGTGGACAGGAGTTAAAACAAAAGACAAATACAGATGAACTGGTGAGCTTTTAAAAAAAAAAAAAGCCATATTTGTGTGGGGAAAAGAAATAATATGCATTCCTATCTTTTTAGCTTATACTCGGCTGAATTTATATAATTACAACCAGCATGAGCAGTGAGAGAAATGGCTGGGGGTACTAGAGAAAGTCCTGAGTATTCAGCTTGCTGTGACATCCACCAGTGAGTTACACAGAGAAGCTGGTGAATGGCAAGTGGAGGTTGCTTCAGAAAGCTTCTGTTTTACTCAAAATAGCATAAGCTTCAAATCATTTTATTGAGAGGCTTTGGGGAGGGTCGAGGGGCTAAGAGGACAAAAGGAACCCACATCCTGGGCCTGACAGGTCTTCTCCAGCTTCACAGCCCCCGCAAAGTCTTCCTGACTTTGTTTCCCAGACAAAAACCTTCTCAAATCATCTAATATTTAAGCCTTCAAGCCTCTATCCTATTTCACAGAGACAAAACTTGTGACTATATCCAAGGTGGCCATTTTCCTGGATTTCAGGGACATGCACTGGAAGACCCTATAGGATGGGGCTGGCTAAAACACAAAGATCTATCTCAAGGTCCTAGGAGTACTTACATCAGATACACACTAGGACATATGACTCTCCGCAAACTGCACATAGCAAAGTAAATTGGAGTTTGGAATTAAGTTGTGTTAGAGTCAAATATCCTGAGGTTAGAAAAAACCAAATCCTAGGAAAGAATGATTAGGTCCTGGATAAATTCTCATTACATTGAAATGAATGTTCCCTTAAGAAGCCCCCTCCAGCTCATCCTTGCTTAGCTGACTCATTTACTTCCTACCAGTACCATCCCCCAAAGCCCATTAGGTTTCAATCTGTGCTGACATAGCTTCCTGTGCTTGTCTCTGCCCCTTTGTAAGCTGTAAGCTCTTCTATCAGGGCTTGTCTCCATTGTTGTGCCTTCAAAAGTAGATGCTACTTGGGGTTCTATTGAGTGACACCATGAATACCATCACATTCCTGCTGGCAGCCAGGCTTTGTGCCACCATGATCAAGATAACAATAAAGTAATAAAAAAAAAAGAAAAAAAAATTACACAAATGAAACTTGTATTGATCATAAGACTTCTGAGTAGACTTTTTAAAGGAGAGCAAGATACGAAGTTGTTTAGAGGTCCCAGATAGAGTTTGCATCATTTGCCAATGAATTAGTTTTCTTCAAACAGTTTAATCAAGCCAATGACTTCAATCTTTTAATGAATATAAAATGAACTAAAAAAGATCGATGTGCACCCATAGATTGAGTCAAATATTGGTTCTAAAAGACACAGGCAATTGAGTAGGAGATATGGTACAGTGACCTAGACCTAAGCTACAGTTGACCTTAGGACTCAGTCAGTAATGGGCGAAAATAAGAAAGAGGTGCCTGGCTGGCTCAGTCAGTGTAGTGTTTGACTCTTGATCTCAGTGTTATAGGTTCAAGTCCCACATTGGGTGTAGAAATTACTTAAAGATAGAATCTAAAAAAAAGGAAGGAAGGGAGGGGAAAAAAGAAAGGGAGGAAGGAAGAAAACAAGCAATTTCTGTGTGCTCAGAAGCACAGCTGTGCAGGGCATAGAAAATACCATCCATAGGCAGATCACAGTTTAGAGCCAAGGGGAACGTTGAAAGTATTCTGGTCCATCCTCTTTATTTACTTTAAGTAATATCTACACCCAATATGGGGCTGAAACTCATGACCTCAAGATCAAGAGTTACAGGCTTTGCTGACTGAGCCAGCCAGATGCTCCCAACCTCTTAACTTAGTAGGAATGAAGCAAATGGAGGGTAAATGATTTCTTCAAGACCACATATGCTTTGTGACAAAATCAGAACTAGAAATAAAGTCTTGTTTCCCCATTCTGTATTCATTCCAACATTGTCTCCCAATTTCCCTGACTTTAAAAAAAATTTTTTTTAAGTGTTTTACTTATTTGAGAGAGTGAGTGAAAGAGAACATGGGAAAGAGCAGAGGGAAAGGGAGAAGAGCAGACTCCCTGCAGAGCAGGGAGCCCAATGTGGAGCTGGAGCCCCATGTGGGGCTCAATCCCAAGAGCCCGAGATCATGACCCAAGCCAAAGGCAGATGCCCAACCAACTGAGCTACCCAAGCACCTCTCAACTTTTATCTTTTTAAAATAACATTTAATTTTTTTCTTAGGGGGCGCCTGGCCTGCTCATTTGGTAGAGCATACAACTCTTAATCTCAGGGTCATGAGTTTGAGCTCCATGTTGGGCATAAAGATTACTTTTTTTAAAATTAATTTTTAGTGCATAGAATTTCCTATCCTGGTCCTCCAACTTCTCTGTCTCCTGAGATCTTGAACTGATGCTACCCAGTCAGTGCTACCTGGAAATCAACAGAAACCACTCCTGCTTATAAAATGGAGGCTCTGAACAAGTCTGCTTCTTGATCCAAAGGGATGACTCCATAGAGATAGTGAGACAGGTATAAAATGAAAAAATGTAAACAAATACAAAAAAACCCACAAAAACACCCAAAAAACAACAACTTACACATAGTACATACACCTTTCATCCCACTGTATCCAGGCAGGCCAGCCCCTGGGAAGGATTTACAAACTGGGACACTAGGTGGAGAAGCAACTGTAGTACTAAACATGGCCGCAGGGTGTCGGGCTTTTCCAACCAGCCAGGGACTACATAAGGTTTACTCCATTCAACTCAGATGGAGTACAAGGGGGAGGCAAGGATTCCTACAGAGTAAAACTTCAGTCTGGCTCCTCTCCATCTTCCCTCATTCAGTTTTCCACTTTCCATAGCCAAACACATTGGAATCCTGAAATCATGGAAACAGAAAGAAGTAGCTCCAAAAAGATAAGGAATTTGAAAGTGGAGCACTGTAGTTTTTTCCAAGCCATATGTAGGGAAGGAAAAATTCTTCCTCCACCCTTCAAAATCTTTCAGCTGTACTAAGAATTAAATTTAACAGATTAGCAAAGGAAAGAACCAAACTTTTATTATGGGCACATAGAGGCCCAATAATAAAATTGAGACCTAAAGAAATGACCAAGGCTGGCAGTTTTTTATACTTTTTAGACAAAGAGACAATAGATCTGTAAGGAATCAATTAACCTTGGGAGCTTCAATTAGTAGGGAATTCTGAACAGAATTTGGACCAGGACAGTAAATTAGTAAAGAGTAACAAAGGCTATTTAAACAGCTGGCTCTAAATTTCCCATCTCTGGTGATAAAGGTGTCTCTTGATCTCCTGGCACAGGGAAGATAACTTTTCACATGGAAGACATATTTCTTGCTTTCAGGGGACGGAGGAGGATCTGAGTGTCCTTCTTGCACCATCTGTCTTTTAAATATTTAGAATAATCTGTATGCTAAAATGGCACATTTTGGGGTGGCCCACCCATGGCTCCTAGACATACATCCACTGGGGAAGAGGTAGAGGAATTTTCAAAGTGCAAAACTGACCTGTCAGATACCTTGCCCCTTCTTGGTTCTGAGTCTCTGGAATTTTGAAAGTAAATGGTTGCTCATGAGTAAAAAAAGCTGTACTTCATTTTTTTTTTTTAATTCTGTGGTTGGTCTTGAGCAACAAAATCCTCAACCCAAAACAAAAGTCTATCAAAGCTGACTTCTAAGATAAGATTGGGAAAGTAAATCTCCTACTATCCTCCTTCACCTTAATCAAACCATGAACCTACATATTTGGTTCTGGAAGGAAGAACAAAGAAATGATCAACTTTAATAAAGAACACATCAAACTTCAGCTCTTGCATAAATACGTTTATACTTCATTCTCTGTGCATTTTACTACTTTCAGTAGCGCAGTTTTGACAAGGTAAAGGAAATCTCTCAATTCAACTTTTAAGGAGATGAATTTACAAATTTAGTAAATTCCCAATATTTTAGTTTTGTATCCAAAGAAAACAAAAACACCAATTCAAAAAGACACATGCACCCCTATGCTTATTGCAGCATTATTCACAATAGCCAAGTTATGGAAGCAGCCCAAGTGTCCATTGATAGATAAATGGATAAAAATAAATGTATAGGGATGCCTGAGTGGCTCAGCGGTTGAGCATCTGCCTTCTGCTTGGGGCGTGATCCTAGAGACCCAGGATTGAGTCCCGCACCAGGCTCCCTGCATGGAGCCTGCTTCTCTCTCTGCCTGTGTCTCTGTCTCTGTCTCTCTTTCTCTCTCATGAATAAATAAATAAAAATCTTTAAAAAAATAAAATAAATATATAAATATATACACACACACACACGGGGACTTCAAAGGGGACTTTGAGGGACTTCAAAGACCCTCAAACAGTCATGATTTACTCATATATGTAGAGATCTCCAGAGTAGAAGTTTCTGTTTCTACATTGTACCCTGGATTCTTCCGTTTCTGTCTTATTTTGCAACTTGTCCACTCAATTTTATGATAGGTAAATTATATCATTCATACATACATACGTACATAAAGCTTTACCTATTCCTCCGTATTTAATTGTGAACTGGGCAGTTTTCTATTACATTCTTTCTTAGGCCCAAGACTGTTCATTTCCTTCCGAGTTTTCCCATGATGAGAACAGCACTTGACTTGTTACCAAGGCTTCAGTGCTACTGTACGCTAGTTATCTGGGGCACATTTTGAAGAAGTGAGATTTCTCTATATTAATTATCCTGGATGATAGAAAGACGTGGAAATCATTTGTGCTGGAAAAAAGAAAAAGACAACCTGTAGAGATACCACTATTAGCGTAACATAAAGTCCTGGGATCCATGAATTAGTTAATCATTGATAGGTTTTTATTGGATGGTTGCGATAACTTATTTATCTTACATAGGTAACTAACTATAAAAGAACAGTTTGAAATATAGAATGGGAAAATGAAGTACATGTTCTCCTTATTCAGTTAGCTATTAGGTATATCTCACCAGAATTAATGCTTGATGAAAAAAATGCCATTATTTATCTCTTGCTGTCATCTTTGAGAGATGTGTTCTTTCTTTATATTTTTTGTCTTACCATGTTGCCAATATTGGCCATTTTTAGAGCATTCACCTTTCATCCATAGGTTTTTGTCTCCTCCTGACTGTCAGGGCTTGATTCTGGTACAGGAGGAGTAACCAGGACAAGTGGGCAGTGGTTGCTGGGGATGAGGATTTGATACCCATGCTCAATTCCAGAAGCCATGTTCCAAGCTGTGGATTATCCCACTACCAGACTTGTTTATCTCCTCACCTAGCTCAGCTGCTCTCCTCACTGACCACTGCAGGTTCACTGAAATAAAGGACCCCACCTATTCTGTCTTCCTACATTCCGAATTTCTTCTCACATCTCTTTCCCTGGACCTTCTTAGATCTTTACCCAGACTTAACACAAATTTCACATTTCCCTGAATTCCTTTTGTGCCCTCTCATTAGGATGCTTTAAAACACTCCATAACCTGACTTCAAAAACGTGTTCTTATCACAGCCAAAGAGCTCCACCAGACAAACAACACTGGGGAGATTGGATGGAGCTCACAGGCAAATGGAAGAACGAAGGATGACTGGTGTGGCATCGTATGGGTTCATTAATTGAAGCAATTTGGGGGAAGTGCCTACCATAACTTCCCAAGCAATAAAAATTTACCTTTTAAATACTTGATGTATGAATGCTAAAGTCAGGTTTGAAATTCCGTTTAGTAATAAAAACTATGCTTATCAGGCAGCTCCTGACCCTTTGGCATGCCCCTGAGAGACATGCCCAGAGTGTTTAGGGGAAGACGTGTCTCATTTGCTCCTAGGTTGACCAACACTCAGTCATTCTCTGATTCTCAGCCCTGGCCACTACACTCTTCCCTGCCAAGGCCACAGAATCACTTCCTGCCTCTCAACACCACCTGGAGCTCCTGGTCACCACCTCTGGTTGCAGATAGCTGTCACTTGAGACATGCATATAATAGGCGTTTCCTGTCCTCCTCTGTCCTTTCCTGTCCCCGGCAGCATCATAAATGTTCAGTGTACAGGCTACTTCATCAGCATGAATTACAGATGTGCTTTCTTATAATCCCAGGTGTCCAGGAGGTATATACACAAACACATACACCCACACATGCTATAGACAAAGGTGCTCTCAAAGACTCACAGTCTAAATCCATAAGGAAATAGACCCAATAATGAACCACAAAGACCTCTTCATAACTGCACCCTTAGCTATGCAAAGGCCCTGCAAAAGCTTTGAAATACCACCCATAGAGGCATGATTATACTCTCACACATGCTTCCATCCTATATCCTGAAGGAGGGTTTATTTTTCTATTTATTTTTATTTATTTTTTTAAAGTAGGCTCCATGCTTAGTGTGGAGCCCAATGCAGGGCTTGAACTCATGACCCTGAGATCATGACCTGAGCTGAGATCAAGAGTCAGACATTTAAACAACTAAAACACCCAGGCGCCCCTTTAGTGAGGATAATTTTTACACCTTGGGAGTCAACCAATCATGAATTTGGATGAGAGCTTTGCTCCTTATTATCAATGTGACTTATTGACCTCATTTTCCTACCTACAAAATGGGGATGGGGACAGCTATGTCTTAGAGCAGTTATGGAAATGAAATGAGTTGATGTATGCGATACCACTTAGTTCAAAGACTTAATTCTGTTTTGAAATAGAACTAAACTCCTTTACTAATGAGAAAGAAGGTGATAGGAAAAACATATATTTTTCTTCTGGCCATCCTTTCACTTAGCAAGTGCTTTGACAAGCAAATTTAAAATTTTCAGTACAGAGCTGAGTGTGAAAGCTGCTCTAGTGAATAAGGCACATTCTCTGTCTACAAGCTGGCAGTTTACAGTTAGCACAGTTCTAAAATCTTTAATTGAGTACTTAATGTGTTCCATTCATTGGAAATTAGGAAATCACATGCATTAACTCATTTAATTTACACAGAAGCAACAAGAGGCAGCTACTACTATCATTCTCATTTTTATAGATGAGGAAACAGAGTCTAAAAGGGTAACTCATCCAAGACATCCACTACATAGCAAGTTAATGGCAAGTCCTGGGCTTAAACCCATGTCTTTCTGACCTGGTGCCCACGCTCTTACGGAGGAGATGTATGGAAGGTGCTCTGGGAGCAAATAAGGAAGATCATCAGTGTGTCTTGACTCAGTGTCTGAGTCATAGAATAAATAAATAGAATATTAGTTTTATGACTAATGGCCATGCTCAAGCTAGAATTTTTACTGGGCCTTCTTCTGCTTGGAATGACGAAACAGGAGTTCAGCCAGGCATTGTCCCTCTGTAGACAAGCTGGGCAGGGATGCCCCTCTGTCTGTCCACCAGTCACATGGGCCTCCTCATCCACAGTGAATCTGAGAGGGCTCCCCAGGGGCGTTAGAGACTGCACTTGCTGTCCAGAGCTTGGAACAGAAGTTGTGCCCAGAGCTCCTTCACAGTAGCAGTGGGACAGAAATCACAGCTTATGGGGAGTGAAGGAGATGTGGATTGTAGATGGCATCCATGTTGCCCACTTGGGCAAGTGGATAGGAAAGAAACTGAGGAGTAGGATGGGAAGGAGATGCTGTGTCAGCTTCAGGTGTGTGCACTTCAGACAGTCGCCCCGTTGAAGTTGTGTTTGGCTGCGTAGAGCTAAAACCCAACTACATCAGCTTAGTTGAGTAGAGGGTGGTTTTTCTCCAGTAACAAGAAGCCCAAAGAAGGCAGCTTAGTTCTTGTGCAGCTGCCCAAGGAGGTCATCTAGGAATTAGGATCCTTCCTGCCCCTGCTCCACTGCCCTCACCTGTAGTTGTCATCCTCTAGATTATAACTTGGATCCTGTCCCAACAAGCATTTTTCCTGACTTCTAAGAAGAAAGAAAGCTCCGAAGTGTGAAGAGTAAAAGACACATGCCAGCTGACTCTGTCTCTTTTTAATCAGGAAACATTTCCCAGAAGCTCTACTCCATAGATTTTCACTTGGCTAAAACCAGGTCATGGGACCATGCTAACTGCAAGAGTCACATAGATGAGTATTTCTAACTCTGAACTAATTAAGGCTCTCTGAGCAAGGGCGAAGAGCTCAGATGTTGGATAAACAACCTGTGGCATCTGCATAAGCCCTTGTGCAATGCATATTCATTGCCCCTAGTGCTGGCTGTAGGAATGCAGGTCATCCTGCTGGAGAGATTTTTGATACATGAGTCAGAAGTTGAGAACAGAGCTCAGCTCTAGAACAAGTTAGACCATTAACTCTCTGGGATCACCTTCCTATTTTTGCCAATATTTGCAATTGTCCCAAACCCAACAAATTTTTTTTGAACAATGCTGCACATTATATTTCAATTCCTAGAAATGCATAATGCATATTGGCATATTAAAGGCTCTGGGAAATTTCCAATAACAACTTGTTTGACTATATTTAACACATTTCTCTAAAATTCTCCAGACCATGCTTTGGAAATGATGGTCTAGGCCAGTACCTTGAGAACATCTAGTTTAATTCTTCTTGGCTATGTGATTCACTTATAATTAAGCTGTTGACAGCGTATTTCTTAATACATGGGATTTCCACCCCATAAGGTCGTAAGTCCAATGCCAGTTTCCTGAGCATGCAACCTGTGCAATCGCACAGGGCATCATGCTTCGAAATGCCCCTCACTCGGACTAATGCTCTCCCATTGATGTCTTGTAATTAATGTTTGAACAAGGGGCTTCTCATTTCATTTTGTACAGAGCTCGGAAAGCTATGTTGCTGATCTCAGGCAAACAGGATAAAAATCAGATACATACAATTTGTATTTTTAGCTTTTTCCTATTTCAGAAGAAGCAGCTGCCTGCTAGTGTACGTATGTTTGCCCTTCTTAGTGACATACATAAACATATGTGAAAATGCTAAAACATTAGAAGAGTTCTCTCATTACTGTTCACACCCTTCCCTGACTCCTGTCAAGGATATGTCAAGTTTATATCAAACATAGTAAAAAAAATAAATTAGACTCATTCTGTTATCATAAATGGATATGAAGATGAACTTAAAACAAACTTTTTTTAAAGGTTTAATTTTTATTAATTTATTCATCAGAGACACAGAGAGAGAGAAAAGCAGAGACATAGGCAGAGGGAGAAGCAGGCTCCATGCAGGGAGCTCAATGTGGGACTTGATCCCAGGTCTCTAGGATCACACCCTGGTCTGAAGGCAGCACTAAACCACTGGGCCACCAGGGCTGCCCTAAAACAAACTCTTTTTAACAGTAAGACAACTGAGCACAGTTGGTAGATCAAGAGGTAGCATTAGACCTCTTGATCTAGGGGTTGCGAGGTTGTAAAAAAGAGAAATTTGTTTTGAAATCTCTGGATGTTGACAAGAATCATGTAATGATATAAAAAGACTTACCTGCAAGTCTAACGAGAAACAAAAATAATAAAGAAGCTGATTTCTTTAGACTTAGCTCCAGGCAAATCTGCAGTTTTTCATTTATTTTTGTCCTGTTCTTCCACTTCCAGCTTAAAATGTATTTATTCCAACAACCCCTATCACCAGGTCCCCATGAATGGAATGCAATAAGGCATTACAGAGGAGAAAAGTAAGTTGTATCTTCCACAAAGGATAGTTTATGAATCAGTCTGCCCTGCCCCTCTGTATAGGATAATTAACGTCTAACTTTATCTGAATTCAAAAAGCCTAAACAGAGGTCTTGGCAACAGTATTGAAGAAATAAAATTGCCTTTAGGAAGCAATAGCCTGACTTTCATTTCTTGAAAAGGGAAAAGTTAAGCCCAAAGGAAAAACCAAAAAAGCAGCAAGGCTTATATATTAGCAGAAAAGGAAAGGCGATTCTTTGTCATTATTTGTTGTGTAAAATTGGCAAGATAATGACCCAACAGGGATTGACCTTTTCACTGAAAGGAAAGAGGTGGCATTTAGACTTCTTCTGAGTCAGGGACTCGGTCTTCTATGTCTTTACTCCTCCCTGCAGCAACCACCACAGCGATTTGTTGGTAGTGGGTGTTTGGTAATATCTGTTGGTTATTTCATGGGTGAGTGGATGGGTGAGTACATGAGTTGATTGGTGGTTTTAAATTCAGCAAATTCCTCTCTTCTTCTCCACTGTTCTAGCAGTTTCTTTCTCCTGGTCTCTGCCCCCTGATGCCTTCCCACAGCCCTGTCCACAATACCATTTGAATTAGCACACATATCTTTGCATTAGTACCATAGGACCATTCTCTAGAAAGTGAATTGAGACCATGACCAGGTAGGATTTATCCCCGGGACACAAGGCTGGTTCAACACTCATAAAACAATCAATGTGATTCATCATATCAGCAAGAGAAAAACCAAGAACCATATGATACTCTCATTAGATGCAGAGAAAGCATTTGACAAAATACAGCATCCATTCCTGATCAAAACCCTTCAGAGTGTTGGGATAGAAGGAACTTTCCTCGACATCTTAAAAGCCATCTACGAAAAGCCCACAGCAAATATCATTCTCAATGGGGAAGCACTGGGAGCCTTTCCCCTAAGATCAGGAACAAGACAGGGATGTCCACTCCCACCACTGCTATTCAACATAGTTCTGGAAGTCCTCGCCTCAGCAATCAGACGAGAAAAAGACATTAAAGGCATTCAAATTGGCAAAGAAGAAGTCAAACTCTCCCTCTTCGCCGATGACATGATACTCTACATAGAAAACCCAAAAGCCTCCACCCCAAGATTGCTAGAACTCATACAGCAATTTGGTAGCGTGGCAGGATACAAAATCAATGCCCAGAAATCAATGGCATTTCTATACACTAACAATGAGACTGAAGAAAGAGAAACTAAGGAGTCAATCCCATTTACAATTGCACCCAAAAGCATAAGATACCTAGGAATAAACCTAACGAAAGAGGTGAAGGATCTATACCCTAAAAACTATAGAACATTTCTGAAAAAAATTGAGGAAGACACAAAGAGATGGAAAAATATTCCATGCTCATGGATTGGCAGAATTAATATTGTGAAGATGTCAATGTTACCCAGGGCAATGTACACGTTTAATGCAATCCCTATCAAAATACCATGGACTTTCTTCAGAGAGTTAGAACAAATTATTTTAAGATTTGTGTGGAATCAGAAAAGACCCCGAATAGCCAGGGGAATTTTAAAAAAGAAAACCATAGCTGGGGGCATCACAATGCCAGATTTCAGGTTGTACTACAAAGCTGTGGTCATCAAGACAATGTGGTACTGGCACAAAAACAGATACATAGATCAATGGAACAGAACAGAGAACCCAGAAGTGGACCCTGAACTTTATGGTCAACTAATAATCGATAAAGGAGGAAAGACTATCCATTGGAAGAAAGACAGTCTCTTCAATAAATGGTGTTGGGAAAATTGGACAGCCACATGCAGAAGAATGAAATTAGACCACTCTCTTTCACCATACACAAAGATAAACTCAAAATGGATGAAAGATCTAAATGTGAGACAAGAGTCCATCAAAATCCTAGAGGAGAACACAGGCAACACCCTTTTTGAACTCGGCCACAGTAACTTCTTGCAAGATACATCCACGAAGGCAAAAGAAACAAAAGCAAAAATGAGCTATTGGGACTTCATCAAGATAAGAAGCTTTTGCACAGCAAAGGATACGGTCAACAAAACTAAAAGACAACCTACAGAATGGGAGAAGATATTTGCAAATGACATATCAGATAAAGTGCTAGTTTCCAAAATCTATAAAGAACTTATTAAACTCAACACCAAAGAAACAAACAATCCAATCATGAAATGGGCAAAAGACATGAACAGACATCTCACAGAGGAAGACATAGACATGGCCAACAAGCACATGAGAAAATGCTCTGCATCACTGGCCATCAGGGAAAATACAAATCAAAACCACAATGAGATACCACCTCACACCAGTGAGAATGGGGAATATTAACAAGGCAGGAAACCACAAATGCTGGAGAGGATGTGGAGAAAGGGGAACCCTCTTGCACTGTTGGTGGGAATGTGAACTGGTGCAGCCACTCTGGAAAACTGTGTGGAGGTTCCTCAAAGAGTTAAAAATAGACCTGCCCTACGACCCAGCAATTGCACTGCTGGGGATTTACCCCAAAGATACAGATGAAATCAAATGCCGGGACACTTGCACCCCGATGTTTCTAGCAGCAATGTCCACAATAGCCAAACTGTGGAAGGAGCCTCGGTGTCCATTGAAAGACGAATGGATAAAGAAGATGTGGTGTATGTATACACTGGAATATTACTCAGCCATTAGAAACGACAAATACCCACCATTTGCTTCGACGTGGATGGAACTGGAGGGTGTTATGCTGAGTGAAGTAAGTCAATCAGAGAAGGTCAAACAGTGTATGTTCTCATTCATTTGGGGAGTAAAAATAATAGTGAAAGGGAATATAAGGGAAGGGAGAAGAAATGTGTGGGAAATATCAGAAAGGGAGACAGAACATAAAGACTCCTAACTCTGGGAAATGAACTAGGGGTGGTGGAAGGGGAGGAGGGCGGGGGGTGGGGGTGAATGGGTGACGGGCACTGAGGGGGGCACTTGATGGGATGACCACTGGGTGTTATTCTGTATGTTGGTAAATTGAACACCAATAAAAAATAAATTTATAAAAAAAAAAAAGAAAGTGAATTGAGGTCTATACCCTTCCTTTTTTGCCACTGGATTGTAGGCTCCCATGTCTTACTTATCTTAGTCCTGGCCCCCCCAAAACTGGCCCACCTGCCTGCCTCTCAGCCTGCCCGCTACTCCTCCCTGGTCAGATGCAATAACTATCTGTTGTTGGATCAGTGAATGGAAACAAATTAACCATTTCAATTTTGCTTTTGCCAACAAATTCATTTTTAAGGAAGATCAATGTTTGTCAAAAATATTAAATGTCTCAAGATACCTGTGTTTACCTATTAATCTTTATTTGTTTTTAAAGTTGAAGCCTGAATGTAGTTTTCAGTCCAATGAAACAATCTGACATAGCTCTAAAAAAGTACAAGTTGCCCAATTTTTAAAAAGTTTTTTGGGTTTTTTGTTTTGTTTTGTTTTAGTTATCTCTACATGCAACGTGAGGCTGGAACTCATGACCCGGAGATCGCGTCGCATGCTGAGCCAGCCAGGCACCCAAATTCCCTAGATTTTTACTTCTCTTTACCTTTTCTCATTGAAAATGGTAAAATAAAAATAATATAAAATAAAATAAAATAAAATAAATCTGCAACTTAATATATAATTCTCTCTAAATTATAATGTGATTTACTTTTTATGGTTTGAAACATTTGCCTCTATTAGGTTTCCTTCTTCCCTTATGTGAAAACCCAGGTGCATTGTGCCAGATTTGTCTCAAAGCAGCAAGAGCACCAGTAGTCATTGGAAGCATCTTGATTTCCCATAGGCCATTTCAGAGAAGATCTCTTTACTAGTTCCTTCTTTCAAAAGTTTTAAGAACACAAGTCTTTAAAAAAAAAAATACAAAGTATAGTGTTTTGTCTGAGATTTAGAGAAGACAAGCAAAGGTTAACAAAAATAGAAAGAAAAAAATTTAACTCATTCCATTTTATTGAAAGCAATTTCCAAGTAGCTTATCTGTTATGAAGATAACTTCATCCAAGCGTTTATTTAATAGTTAATTAGCAGCATCTCTTAAAAGATCTCTGCAGCCTAGAAAACACAAGGCCATAATCCCAGCTAATAATATCAAACTGATGAGCAAAGACATAGCACCTACGTTTTCAGCTGATGATGTGGCAAAGATCATGAAATTCTGCAAAACTCAATCTAAAGTGAGTTATAAATCGTACAAATACCAGCTAATGGATAATGAGATCCTATTCTAATGTTGATAATGTGCAATGTAAGTGTTTCCTGTTTCTTAAATAGGATATCTTTGACCATTTAAACAAGTCTTTAGCACCAAGCATCCACAGGCATGAGTATATTAGAAAAGCCATTTTGTGTATGCCACTTGGAGGTAATGAGAAAGTGCTTCTCGATGGGACACGCATAAGAGGAGACATCAATGTCTTATTAATAGGTAAGAGCACGCTGAGTTAATAGTGCATTGATAACTTATTTTTATTGTCCCCTCCTCACCACGCTTGTGTGACTCGGTGATGTAATATTAGCAAGAAAACAAAAAGCC